>NW_028317877.1:15150000-15464375 GCF_062004578.1 Staurois parvus
AATATCTAATCACATGACTATAGGAGATTTGCACACTTTTTTTTTTTTCTTTTTTTTTTTTAAGGTAAATTTTATTAATTTTACTAATTAATACAAAGTTACGATTTGCACACATAGCCTGGGTTCAGACATATGCGATGCGGTATATTGCATGTGATTTGCACAGGAACAGCACCCTCATTCCTTTGCAAATCACATGCGATTTGTGTGTGCGGTGCGATTGGAGCAATATATTTTGTATGGCTCTAATCGCACCGCACCCGCACCAAAAATGTGCAGGGCCCTTTTTTTTTTGGCCCGCACTATAATCGGATCGCATGGGTATTGACACCTATGCGATCCGATTCTGCACATCGCACTGCGTTTTGCGGACCATTTCGGGGTGTTGTTAACATACACACCCGCAGCGGTATGCATGAACGGGGTGCGATTCTAATGCGGTGCAGCATTCGCACAGAAAACGCTGTGAATTCCGCACCGCATCAGTGTGAACCAGGGCTTAATGCAAAGGAATGATATACGGAGATACAGTGTTGTTAATCAGCCATTTATGCACTAGGGATCCTGGAGAGGCCCTGATGTCCCTTTTCTCTTTTAGATTGTAACTCTCACAAGCAGGGCCCCATAATTTGTCTTGAATTTTATTGTAACTGTACTATCTCCCTTTATTTTGTAAAGTGCTGCTCAAACTTGTCTGTGCTATGTAAATTCTGTATATTAATTTCAGTACAGTGTTTGGCCTCCAGTGTAAAATTCATGACATTGTGAGCCATGGTGGTAGGCAGTGACAGCCCTTAGGAAATATATATATATATATATATATAATAATTAGAGACCAATGTTTAGTGTTTAATACATATCAGGAATGCTGGCTGATTGGCAATCATCTGAAAGGCATATTGATTCTGGAAATAATGCTGCGCAAGAACAAATTGCCCTGACATTCACTCTATTGCACACCCTTCATTCACTTTAAAAAAAAAAAAAAAAGTCCTGCCCAAAATCAAAAACGACAATTTTAATGCTATTGTGCCTGTAAAGCTAGCCATATACAGGCAGTTGTAGGGGTCAGGTTGAAGATTGTCTACCTACCAGCACTGTTTGGGCATTCTGCAGCCAGCCTTTACAAGTGGCTGTCAGAATACAATAGTTTGGCAGTGGGGAATTTATCTCCCTACACAATTTGTGTGGATCGAGAAAATCTTTTGTTCAGCTAGTTGTTACAATAAAAGAAAGCTTTCAGAGTGGCTAGCTTTATTAAATAAAAAAAACAAAAACCCTTAGTTATTAGGATCATAACCTCTGTGCTAAATACCCTAAACTGCCATGATGTGCATAATGGGAATTCCTCAGTGACCAATAAGGGCAATGACCCCTGACCCTTTGTCCGGATAGCACTGATTAGCCTTGTGCCGATGACATGCATCCTTAAAAAAAAAAACTGTCTCTAGCAATACACACCAAACAGAGCTTGTGCAGACTTGCCACTGCTGCTCTAACCATGGCAGATGAATTGGGGACAGCATAGGAAGGAGAGGATCAGAGAAGACAGGATCAAACAGCCTTTTTACACAGTGTGTAAGATTAACCCCTTGGGTTACACATTGAGTATAACATGAATGCTTTACTGCATATACCAGGGGTCTGCAACCTTTAAGACATAAAGAGCCACTTGGACCCGTTTCCGAGAGGGAAAAAAAGACTGGGAGCCGCAAAACCATTGCAACATTTAAAACAAATCCGACACTGCATATATTGCAAATAACGCTCTGGTCATGAAGGGGGTTTAAGGGCCCAGTAAGCAAAGGGTTAATCAGGGCCACAGTGTATCGTCATAATCACAATCATAGCCTTAGGTCAGTGGTGGGCAACCTTTTTTTTCGACTGAGCCAAATCTCGCCAAAACCACGATTGAAATTTATTTTGAGAGAAACATTTTTAAAACTGAAAATACATCCCCCATATAGTAATTCATCCCCCATAGTAATTCATCCCCCCTATAGTAATTCATCCCCCCTATAGTAATTCATCCCCCCTATAGTAATTCATCCCCCCTATAGTAATTCATCCCCCCTATAGTAATTCATCCCCCTATAGTAATTCATCCCCCCTATAGTAATTCATCCCCCATAGTAATTCATTCCCCATATTGTGTGAATTCACTTACCTTTGCTCCGCGCGTTCCTCTCGCTGGGTTCCCGCGCCGTTCTGGTCTTCAGGGCGGACTGTGAGAGGAGAGGAGTTCGTCACGCTGCCCCGTCTACATCCGGGCTGCCCCGCCTACATCCTGACAGCCAATGTTTGCCAGCGGGCGCCCGGCACACAGAAGATCTGCATTAAAAGAGCCGCGGCTTGCCGACCCTATTGCCTGTCACCTGGTGGGCAGTGTGCTTCGGAGCCGCAGGAAAGGTGAAAAAGAGCCGCATGCGGCTCCGGAGCCGCGGGTTGCCGACATCCGGCATATACAGACTGAATTTACACTGCCTTGAAAAAGTATTCATACCCTTTGAAATTTTCCACATTTTATTATGTTACAACCAAAAATGTAAATGTATTTTATTGGGGGGTTAAATCCTCTGGAGGGCAAGTGCTTAACAAAACTACTCCTTCCCCTCGCCATCTCCATATAAACACCTCGTCGGTAACAAATGCCTGGATCTTTCGTGGTCCAAAACTTTTAACAACAGTAGCTACAAACAACATTTTATGAACCGTTCTCAGGTTTAAACAAGACAAAAGTCCATGTGTAGTCCTCATGCACACTGGACATTTTTACAGCTGCTGTTTCTGGATTTAAGAAGATTAAAGATGAAGTTTGGAATAAGCAAATAGCATCTGAAAACGAGAAATGTGTATTCCTGCCTATATCTTGGTGTGCATATGCGTATTTCTTCCAGATCTGTGCAGTAATCCAGTGTGAATTGTGGTGTCCTGCTCAATCACTGCTCTCCTATTTTTTTTTTTTTTTGGGCCTGGTCACTAGTCTTGTATCCTCCTTTAGTGGGTAGACCTGCTGGGTCCGTCCCAATGCTCTGCTCAGGTTATGTAAAGCATAATGATGATGTCACTGCTACATCTACAAGGTAATAATTGGGTTCACAATGTCATTAGGAGCACAGAAAGTGGAGTTATGTATAAAATTGCAACAGCCTCCATTTAATTCTCCAGGGAATCTGCTTTTAGAAAACATATCATGTTTGGAGGTTCTAAATAGTTTTCCAGCAAAAATGCTGATTTTAACATGTATGTGAAAAATGTCAAAATTGCCCTAGTAGTCAAGCAGTTAAAAAAAGGCAAAACAAGTCCAATTAAAAAAAAACCTTCATCCAAAAGCTAGCATGACAATAAAGTTTTTTTGGTAAATTACTCTTCCTGCACATAGCACTCTCTACCCTACTGGGCAATGCTGCATTTTACCCCAGGGAATCCACCAATAGCTAATCTACAGTAATTCATATCTATGATCTTCTATCCCACAGCACTGTAAAAATGTTTGAGTCCCTAAGGGCCAGTTCACACGACAAGCGTTTCACCTTTTATTTTGCATCCAAACCGCACAGAAAGTAGGTGATATGGTTGTCAATGTCATAGTTCACATCAGTGCTTGCAGTTCCAGTGCATTCTGAATGCGTTCAGAAAAAAAGTAGAACAGGCTGAATTTTTTGTGCACAGAACTGTACCGAAATGCATAAAAAATGCACTGGTAGTCACCAAATCGCACCAAAAATGCACTGGAAAGCACATGTCCCTATTTAAATTGAAGAAAAAAGAGGGTAAAAAAATGAACTGAAATGTATCAAAAACGCACCAGAACGTGTCAAAAATGCATCAAAAACACACTGGAAAGTGCCAAAAATACACACAAAGAATGCATCTGGAACACATCTGGACTGCGTTTCTATAGTGTGAACCGACCCTAAAAGTTAAAAAAAAAAATGGTTTTCTTTGTTTCTATTATAAAAATTTGCAAACATGGTCCTCCAAGACCATAGAGGTGATCAGAGACGGCCGAGTCTCTGATCAACTCAAGTGACGAGCTGGCCGCACCGTCAAATTGTTTCTCTGGCATGCCAGTTGAAGTGGTAAGCCTGCAAAACAGTGGCCAGCAACAGAAAATGGATGGGAAGGGTAAAGATCCACTTCAAGTCCGGACACTTTCACCCCCTTCCAGTCCAGGCCAATTTTCAGCTTTCAAAGCTATCACACTTTGAATGACAATTGTGCAGTCATGCAACACTGTACCCAAATGAATTGTTTAGAATTTTTTTGAGACACATAAAACTTTATTTTGGTGGTATTTATTCACTGGTGGGATTTTAATTTTTTTTTGCTATATAAATGAAAAAGTCCAAAAATTTTGAAAAAAATAAAGTTTTTCTTATTACATTTTGCAAATAAATAATCGTTCTTCATAAATCTTGGTCAAAATGTATTCAGCTATCTTTTTAGTAAAAAGAAATAAAAAAATAACCCAAATTAGTTTATAACCAAAAATTATAATTTTCAACTTTTTTTGAATTTTATTTTTTATATTATTATTTATGTTTTTTTAACATACTGTCAGAGGACATCTGCACTGATAATCAGTGCCACCTATCTGTGCCCATCAGTGCTGTATACCAGTGCAGCAGCATCAATGCCTCCTCATCAATTTTCATCAGTACCACCTAATCAGTGCAGCCCCATCAACGCACATCAGTGAAGGAGAAAATTTTCCTGTTTGCAAAATTTTATAATAGAAAAACTTTCTTTTTTCAAATTTTTTGCTCTTTTTTTTCATTTTTAGTGCAAAAAATAAATCACCCAGTGGTGATTAAATACCACCAAAAGAAAGCTTTGTTTGTGTGAAAAAAATGATACAAATTTCATAAGGGTACAGTGTTGCATGACCATGCAAGTGTCATTCAAAGTGCGACAGCGCTGAAAGCTGAAAATTGGCCTGGGCAGGAAGGGGTTATAAGTGCCGGGTAGGCAAGTGGGTAAGTTGCATTTAAGGCACTTTCATGTAGTAATGGCCATGTTAGATTCCCGAGAATCCATGCATGGGAAATACCTCATTGAGGCTTTATATGAATACAGGTGGCAAAGTCTGCGGTCAGGGGCGGACTGACCATTTGGAAACTCGGGCACTGCCCGAGGGCCCGGGGTCAGTAGGGGGCCCCAGGAGATGCCCCTGGTACCTTTTTCATAGGATTTTTTGAGTTTGGGCAAGGACACGGGCCCCATGATCCCCTATTGCCTGGGGGCCCCATGAGCTGTCAGTCTGCCCCTGGCTGCGGTATAATTCCATGCATGACTTAATTTGGGCGTCCAGACGTTTACATGATATCATTTCTGTCTTGTCTTGTTTGTCTGTCCATGGTTAAATGTTTTTGTAAATATCAATTTTCAAGCCAATTAATGTTTGTGCTCCATGCTCAAGGCCGTGGATAAGGGGGTACCACCGGTCACACCTGTATGGGGCCCAGGCCAATGGCTGAATCCGATGTGGGCAGGGAGGGTGATCAGCATGGCGGTGGGGGGTAATTAGTGGAACCAATCCCTGTATGGCTTTCTCTGCAGCAGCTGAAAGCTGACTTCTTCTCCTCTCCCTCCTGCTGGCTTTCAGCTGCTGCAGAGAACCATACAGGGGACCGGTTCCCGTAATTGTCCCCTTCCCCGTTGCACCCATCACCCTCCCTGTGCACCATATGTTTCCCCCTCCTGCCCAGGCCCCCCTGTGTGCCCCCACCCCCACAGTGCTGCTTGATTCCCTCCTCTTCTTCCCACTGGCAGCTGCAAGCACACAATAGGATCCTTCAGGATGGGGAGTGGGGGAAGTGTCTGGTAAATATGTCACATTTACCAGCCCTTCCTATCCTGAATGAACACAATGAGTGATTGGTACTGATCACTCACTGTGTTCATTCATAACTGAAGCATAGAAAATTGTGTTTTTTTTTGGGGGGGGGGCATGTCCGGTTGGCTGTATGGGGCCCCATGGTTTCTAACAGCAGCCCTGTCCACGCTGGTGGTGTTTAAGTCATTTCTGAGTAAATAAACCTATTGGTTATTGAAAAAAATGATCAGGATAGATCTCTCTGTTTACCAGTCCCTATGTTTAGTCAGTAGGAGTAACCACTGTGCCCATTGTTTGGGGCTTCTTGTTGTTTTTGTAAAGTTGTAAAGGTTATGATGACATCACCCAACTAAGGTGGAGGTGTACTGGTAAAATAATATATGATTTTCTAACTAGCCTTGAGGGCCAGTTCACACTACATGCGTTTCAGTAGCTTTGTTCTGCATACAAAACGAACAGAAAGTAGGTGATAAGGTTGTCAATGTCATAGTTCACATCAGTGCTTGCAATTCCAGTGCGTTACGGTTGCAGGAATAAAGTAGAACAGGCTACATTTTTTGTTCACAGAACTGTACTGGAACGCGGTAAAACACATCAAAATCTCACTAGAATGCACCAAAACCGCACTGAAATGCAGATGTCCCTATTTAAATTGAAGAAAAAGAGAAGGGAAAAAATGAACTGGAATGCGTCAAAATCACACCGGAATGCATCAAAAACACGCATGCGGAAACACATCCAAAACGCATCTGGACTGCGTTTCTATAGTCTGAACCTGCCCTGAGTGTTTTCTTTGATACAAGTCCCGACAGCCTTAGCGGTTCTTGGCTTTCACATCCCATACAGCAGGGGCGTCCCTAGGCAGGTGCTTGGGGTTCGCGTCGCACCGGTGAGACCTACTGCACGGGGTTACACCGGACCCGCTCCACGAAAAGGTAAGTTGTAAAGCAAGCCGACGATCCCCGTAGGATGGATCGGATCTGCAGATTGAGCATAATGGATCAGAGTCTGATCCATTATGCGCCCCAATCCACAGATCCAATCCATCCTGTGGGGATCGTCGGCTTGCTTTACAACTTACCTTTTCGTGGAGCGGGTGTCACCCCGTATAGATTGCATGCCGATGATGCCCACAGAATCGCAAGTGTTATCGCACCGGGTGACACCAACCCTAGGGACGCCCCTGCCATACAGCAAGCAGATATACTTACAGGTCTTCAGGAGACCTGCATGGCACCATCAATCTCCTGATCACTGGTGCAATGGTTTACAGTCTTCTGCAACAAAAAATAATAAATGCACATTTTTTTACCTGCAATAAAATGTGCATTTATTATTTTTTAGCAAAAGGTGATCCTTTAAGAGCAAATGGAAATATCTAGATGCATTTGGAAATTTGTGCCACAAGGTGGCAGCAAAACTAAGTTTTTCCTGGTGTGAAACAGAATACTGTCAATCATGTTGCTCACCAATGATAACCTAACAAAAAGTCTTTTTCTTATATACTAAAGTGGCTTCAATATACATATATAACAATTCTAAACTAACGTTGGTGCTAAAGAGCCCATTCTTTCAATCCAAGAAGGATTTTTATATTAAATGGCCTCCAAAATATAATTAGCAGATGGAATGAACTGGAATGATGTTGAAAATCCTCTCATACTTTTCTGCAAAAGGTGAAAGCACAGAGGGGGGAATTAATAAAAAGTGTCTGAGACAAATTTCGTCACAACTGGAGCACAGCCAATCAGCTTTTAAATTGTAATTTTCTAAACGTAAAAAAATATAAGATAGAAGCTGATTGGTTGCCAAGGGCATTGGCATAAGTTGGGATAAAACTTGTTTCAGACACTTTTTATTGAAGGGGAATTTCAGCCTTATCATAAAAAGTACAGGAAAGGCACCTTTAGAAATGTTTAGTAATGGCAACACACACGCGTATGGATCAACTGCCCTCTTCTCTCTGTATTTTTAAATATCATTTTGCTTACTAATTACCACAGAGTTAGTTGTTACAGATTGGTACTTCCTGTCCATACTAACTGGGTCAGAAACCCCAGTTAGAGGACTGTGATGTTATATAAAGGGGAGTTTCCAGGAAGTAGACACATAGACCTGAGCACGATGACCTTACAGGCACAGGAGCTGCTGTTGCATTTGTATTTCACTCAGACCAGAAGCAGAGACTAGAAGGCAAGTATACCTCTGTTCTAATAGTTGAACTGCAGCTACCCATAGCTTCTTGAGTGTGTACGTAAATCCTTATGACAGACATAATATCGCTGTCCTATTATTATCATCCCACATGCACAGTGCTAGATACTGTAGCTAATATAGCTAAGTCTGTGTTACTGTATGTATATAGTGGTCACCTTCCAGTATATTAGTAGGTGGACCTGTTTACCTGCTCTACAGACTTTGTGGCCATTTTAGGATCAATTTATGAACATGTTCCTAACTACACTTGACTGTTGTCAACTGGGAGCCTACTAGAGGTTTTTGCACAATTACAAATAATTACTTTGCCATATTGTGCCAATGGCTCCCCCACTACATCCCCGGCCTTGAGCCATTACATTCAATAATTAAGGAATATCCACACCAGAAGTATAATTTCTGCACTTTATATGGCCATGAAATTAAATATCACACTGACACATTGACAGACCTCTTCAGCATACGTTGCTATACACAATAGCAAACCTTCTATAGCAGCCACTCAGGCACAGAACACAAGCACATATTTATTAAGACATCTTCCCTTTACTCTCCTTGGGAGCACCACAGTGTTGGGACCAGCTTCCATGTATTCTAGATTCCACAGCATTTCTCTTCTGTCAAACTGAGATTAACAAGGTGCTTTTCTGTAGTATAGCAGTCTCTCTCTATGTCCCATCCTAGGGCTCTGCCCAGCCAGGAATGCTCCCAGATATTACTCTTACAGTGCCATGACAAAGTATTCACACCCCTTGAAATTTTCCACATTTTGTCATGTTACAACCAAAAATGTACATGTATTTTATTGGGATTTTATGTGATAGACCAACACAAAGTGACACATAATTGTGAAGTAGAAAGGAAATGATAAATGGTTTTAATTTTTTTTACAAATAAATATCTAAAGAAAGTGGCATGCATTTGTATTCAGCCCCCTTTACTCTGATACTCCTAACCAAAATCTAGTGAAACCAATTGCCTTTAGAAGTCACCTACTTAGTAAATAGAGTTCACCTGTGTGTAATTTAATCTCAGTATAAATACAGCTGTTCTGTGAAGCCCTCAAAGGTTTGTTAGAGAACATTAGTGAACAAACAGCATCATGAAGCGAAGGAGCACACCAGATAGGTCAAGGATAAAAGTTGTGAACTTTAAAGCAGGGTTAGGTTATAAAATAAAATTCCAAGCTTTGAACATCTCATAGAGCATCCATCATAGAGCAATCCATCATCCAAAAATGGAAAGAGTATGGTACAACTGCAAACCTACCAAGACTTTGCTGTCCACCTAATCTGACAGGCAGGGCAAGGAGAACATTAATCAGTGAAGCAGTTAAGAGGTCCATGGTAACTCTGGAGGAGCTGTAGAGATCTACAGCTCAGGTGGGAGAATCTGTCCACAGGACAACTATTAGTCGTGCACTCCACAAATCTGGCCTTTATGGAAGAGTGGAAAGATGAAAGCCATTGTTGAAAGAAAGCTATGAGAAGTTCAATTTGCAGTTTGCGAGAAGCCATGTGGGGGACACAGCAAACATGTGGAAGAAGGTGCTCTGGTCAGATGAGACCAAAATTGAACTTTTTGGCCTAAAAACAAAACACTGTGTGGCTAAAAACTAACACTTCACATCTCCCTGAACACACCATCCCCACCTTGAAACATGGTGGTGGCAGCATCATGTTGTGGGGATACTTTTCTTCAACAGGGAAGCTGGTCAGAGTTGATGGGAAGATGGATGGAGCCAAATACAGGGCAATCATAGAAGAAAACCTGCTAGAGTCTGCAAAAGACTTGAGACTAAGGTGGAGGTTCACCTTCCAGCAGAACAACGACCCTAAACATACAGCCAGAGCTACAATGGAATGGTTTAGATCAAAGCATATTTATGTGTTAGAATGGCCCAGTCAAAGTACAGACCTAGATCCAATTGAGAATCTGTGGCAAGACTTGAAAATTGTCTGTTCACAGATGCTCTCCATCCATTTTGACAGAGCTTGAGCTATTTTGCAAAGAAGAATGGGCAAACATGTCACTCTCTAGATGTGCAAAGCTGGTAGAGCCATACCCAAAAAGATTTGCAGCTGTAATTGCAGTGAAAGGTGGTTCTACAAAGTATTAACTTCAGGGGGTTAAATACAAATGCACACCACATTTTCCAGATATTTATTTGTAAAACAATGTTGAAAACCATTCATCATTTTCCTTCCACTTCACAATTATGTGCCACTTTGTGTTGGTCTATCACAATAAAATACATTGTAACATGACAAAATGTGGAAAATTTCAAGGGGTATGAATACTTT
Organism: Staurois parvus; assembly: GCF_062004578.1. NCBI lineage: Eukaryota > Metazoa > Chordata > Amphibia > Anura > Ranidae > Staurois > Staurois parvus. The sequence continues at coordinate 15,160,360 of NW_028317877.1, forward strand.
TTCAAGGCACTGTACTCCCAGGTGTATTAGTACTCACGTCAGACAACACTCAGTCTGGCCTTAAAGGCCTTCTGCACCCCACTTACAGTCCGCTGTAGACTGTAACAAGAGTCAGGGTGTCAAACTACCTCAACTTGGTTTCAGCCATGTTAAGGGCCCTTGATAGTAGCTGACTACATCCACATGGCTTTGGGGTGTTTGGCTCTAATGCCCCATTTGAAGATGCTTCTCCCCTTCTGGCACTTACAGTACATGGGGACTAATTCCATCATTTACATCACTGCAGGAAGGCTTTGTCTAAAAGGGGACCCAACACCAAATTACATAATTTCCTATTACCACACTATTTTAGGACGAAGACATCTAATTGCAGACTAGCTAACTGCACCTGCTTACACAGTCATAAAGATTATATGGAAAGAAGAACAATTCAAAAGAAACTTTACATTCCAATTAGTTTGTTTTTTGTGTTATGGTTTTAGCTCCATTCCAACCAGAAGAACGGCATAAACAGCATGAAATGTTACACTCACAGGAACCATTGGTCTTGGGCCACCTTGGGTCTTGGGTACTTCTGACTCTATTGGAAGTCAGTAAATTTCCTAGTGGATGGTACCATCTAACGATCACATGCTGCATTTGTTGACATATTTATATCACTAGTCAGAATATTATGTATTACTGCTAACATTTAATGCTTCCATTTATATAATAAATTATTTAGCAGAAGCCTAAACATTTTTTTTCTTATATTACTTTATTATTGGGCGAGGATGTACCATTTGTACCAAATGTGCAAATGTACTAATGCAATTTAGGGACTTGTTTACTGTGTACCAGATATGAGTCCAGCTAGTGATGAGACATGATGACCCAACCATTCTCCTAGCTTGTAATATCACGGTAATGTTGGCCAACAAGCACCTCCCTCACTTCCTGGCCGAGATATGCAGAATCTTTCCATATTTCTTCTTTGCCCATCTCTCTATTTATATACAATGAATGAGTGTTTGTAATTAGGCAGTAAAAGAATGTGGAAAACTAAAAATTGTTTTCGCAAGGTGTGCAGCCAAAACTTTTTCTAGATTTTGATAGGTAAGAGTTAAAACCCCTGCCAGGTAAATTTTTGCTGTCTTTGTACCATTGAGGACATTTCCCTTTCCTGTTCTCTCTTTCTTGTCCCAGAGAAGCAGAAGGAAATTTACTAAAGTTAGGAGGATTCCTCTCATAAACAGCTGTATCCCAAACATGCCTCCATTGGGAGATTTTCCTCTTACACTTTGTACTGGGGACAACTCAAACATTTTGGATCTACTACCATTTTCTTGCTTGGTGACAATGGTAACCAGTGCAAGTAGAGGAGTGACTCTTCCCAATGGACACCAATAAATGCTTGACAGTAGGTCTACTCCTCTCCCTATCCATAATGTAAAAAAAAAAAAAGGTACCTTTTAGCATGTACTCAATTTACTCCAAAAACATTTTACGGTAGCACCTGGAGCATGTCACAATCCTGTAAAACTAAACATGGGAAAAAATAAAATTTTAGGCCTCAAAAATTGCCCCTTTCCACTGACTGTGGATATAGATAGTTAAGCTTTCTATATAGCTATAGTTGGTTATAATAAAGCTTACCAGTAGATCCTAGGAATATCTCCTAAACATGCACCATTTAGGAGATATTCACTGTTTCCACAGCCAGTGACGTCACCAGCGCATGCGCTATGAAGTGGCGGCATACTCCTACCATCCCTTCAAAGCTCTTTGCCGCAGTCATTACTCCTGTGCACTTGCTCATCCTGGCTCGGCCATTCAAGCAGCCAAAGGCTGAAGGAAATCTGGGTAAAGATGGAAGCCCTTCCAAATGTCCAAATAAACCTTCATATTCATAATATACGTATCAATTCTTCTTAAAAGTGGTCCGTGCTCAGTAGGATAAATAAAGTGACAGGTGCTCTTTAAAAATGTGCTCTTAAGCAGTGCTCCTCTTGTAGTGACCCCCTTAATGATCGGGAGGCATACTGGGAGAAGAAGGGGGAGCACGTGGTGGTGGCAGCAGCGTGGTCCGGGAGATAAATGAACGGAGTGTGATCCCTGCTGGTGGAGGAGAATACCCAATATTAAGAATATGGCTGGAAGGAAGAACTGATTAGCGGTAGCAAGATAAAAGGAAAGAAATATTCATCTCCAGCTAAAATTTGGTGAGTGTGGTCACTATGGGGGTCACTACAAGAGGAGCACCGCTTAAGAGCACATTTTTAAAGAGCACCTGTCACTTTATTTATCCTAATGAGCACAGAGCACTTTTAAGAAGAATTGATACATATATTATGAATATGAAGGTTTATTTGGACACTTGCTTCCAACTTTACCCAGATTTCCTTCAGCCTTTGGCTGCTTGAAAGGCCGAGCCAGGATGACGTCACTCCCGAGCAAGTGCACAGGAGTAATGACTGCGGCAAAGAGCTTTTGTTTAGTAATAGTGTATATCACTTGACCAGCAGCACCAGTAGTTATATTTTGTTGTTGTTTTAGTTGTGTAGCGCCATAAGCATGGTAAATCTTTCAGAATGTGATAGTATGCGATGCATACTAGCACATTATGCCCTTAACTTGCAGGGAGAAGGGTTTTTTTATTTTTATGGAAGAGTTTCACACAGCTTTAAGCTATCTATATAGCTATACCTATAATCGGTAGATCGACTTCTTTACAACCCCAGTGCCCATACATAGACTGAAATTTGGCCAGTTCACCAAGGACCGTCCGAATTTCAATCCATGTATGGGCACTGTGGTTGCACAGAAGTCAAACCACCGATCAACTTCTGTACAACCGTTTTGTCAGTTTTCCCAGCTCGATCAGTGCTGCAGGCTATAGCCGGCAGCACTGATCAGTGTATTCTGATGGCAGGGAAGTCTCCCCTCTGTCAGAATACAATAGCTCAGTGGGAGGATACCCCCATCCACCTAAATTCTGTGGATGGAGGAATCAAGTCAATTTTTCTCATTCAACCCTTTGGTTGAACAAAAAGAAAAAGTGACCTATGTATGGGCTGCCTTCACTCCTGGGCCTAAACAGGAATGTATTTTCTCTTTCCACCAACAATACAGCTTAAAATATACTACAATGGCAATGAATATAGATAGAAAAAGGTTGTCTGCCACTTCCTATCCCTATGTGCCTGGGTCACTACCTCGTCTATCATGTGCCAAAGCCAGGCAGGGGCTGGTCCACACCCCAAACACTGTTATCATTTCTAAAGAAAAGAAGCGTTGGCACACTGTATCATTCATGGTAGGTAAAATTTTATTGTTTTGTACAAAACAACATGAAGCCTTGTCTGGGACTTCCATCTGTAACGCGTTTCACCTACAACTAAATCTCAGAGTCTTTACAGTTAAATTCAATTTTGGGTGAAACACATCAAAGGAGGAGGACTCAGGTGGGGTTTCATGTTGTTTTTTTTTTTTTTGAACAATAAAGTTTTACCTTTGATGAATTATAAAATGTGCCATCAGTTCTTTCCTCTGAGAAAATGGATACAGATAGTCAGCTCCTGAGAATAAAATAGCAATGTCTGTTTATTCAAGTATTGCAGATTTTCATACGCAGAAGTTGGAATTTGATTGTCAGCCCATGGGACTTAACCCCTTGACGCCGACGGCACACAAATATGCGGCCTCACGGAATTGGGCTTTTTTCCATGGGGCCGCATATTTGCGTACCTGTCTTTGTGCTTGTAGCGCGCCGCTCGGCACGCTCCCAGCACAGAGACCGCGGTGTCACTGCGAGCCCCGGGTCCCGACTCCCTATTCTGGGTCACGTGATCTCTGTGATAGCCTCTGATTGGCTATCACAGTGATCAGTCACTGTGCAGCGCGACCCCCTTGTTTTTTCTCTTTCTATGAATGGAGAAGAAAGATACATTATATCTCTCTAACTCCTGACAAAGAATGATAAAAAAATGTTTGTAAAAAAAAAAAAAGATAAATAAATAAATATTAAAAAATAAAAGGAAAAATAAAGAAAAATACCTAGATCAAGGTTTGATCTAGTTCAGTTCCAGGGTTAGTGTTTGGGTCAAGGTCAGGGTCAAAGGTGAAGGTCAAAGGTCTGGTTCAAATGTCAGGATTTAAAAAAAAATTGGTATCGGTGTCAGTTAGCATTAATGTCAGTGCCAGTGTGTTTTAGGTAAAAAAAATAAAAAAGACAAAAACAAAATGTGTACTATTGTTTCTGGGCTGTACTACGGGTACAAACAACAAATAACATACACATATATGGTATCGCTGCAATCATCAAGAGCTGGAAAATTTATTTTGGGTTGTTCTATGGAGGTAGGTTATGGTTGTAACAAGAAACACACAACTAAATAAAAAAAATTATTTATTTTTACTATTTTGGGCCAGTTTTCCTTTGATAATAAAAAAATTAGGAGCTATCCATTACCATTTACCACCAAATGAAAGCCCAATTTGTCCTGAAAAAAACACGGTATAATCCACCTGGATGTACAAAGTAGTTGTGATGATATGTACGGTTTTACTAACACATGTCAACGTTGCAGAATTCTGCATAGGCATTTAGATTTGTTTTACCCTTAGGCGTGAAGGGGTTAAACACTAGTAGTCAATAAATGTATGTGCTTTTGACTTGCAGGTTCTTCCACCATCTCCTTTAAATCACACTTTAAATTGTAGCCTGTGGGTGTGGTTTTATATGGAGACGTGTCATGTACTTCACCTCTGCTGATTGGCTGCTGCAGGAGGTGGGGACACTCTTTCCTGTTTTCAGATAGAAGGAGGCAGAGCAAAGTAGATAACCACCAACATGACAAAAATTGCATTCAAAATTTTGAAATTAATGTGAATTACAGAATCTCAGATCACCTATTAACAGTGTAGCGTTAACCCCTGAGGGGCCCCGCTGGTTTGCCCTAGGTTCTCTTCCCAAATGGGTGTACAGCAGCCAGGTATGCGGTCAGTCTCACAACTCAATGACCAGGCAAGGTGTGTCTTTTGTGCTTTAATGCTTGTTGAACATGCATTGTATTGGTGCAGGGTAAGTAAAGTAGCCAGAGGACACACTTTGTCCTGTCTAATCTCATATCTCTCCTTTTGGCAGTCAACAGGAGAGCAGCAACCCTACAATTCCTAGGAAAGGGAAAGTTGAAATTCAGCAGTACTGGAGCAGGAACTACAGTCACTAGGATCCCACAACCAGGCCTCTACTCACAATGCCCTGGTATACTTTGAAGCTTCCATCCAATATCAGCCAGATCCATTGGATGAGTCCTTTGGATTTAGCTCCATCTATTTCCAGCAAATAGGCCCTCCAGCTCCCACAGAGCTGGAACCTCAATGATCTGCAACTTCAGCTACACTGCCCAGTAGGGCAGAAACTCTTCAGGCTGGGATCTTCTCCTCCTGGAGAAGAACCCTGCTGCTCCAAGCCCAAAACTATTTATTCACTCCTCAATCACCTATTGGGCATCTGCTCCCCAGGGATTGGCTGATACCACATAAATATTCAGGCCAAGACTCTGCCTCTTCCAGCCCACTACATTCTAGAATCTTCTAGAAGGTAGGGAACGCAGTCAGTGAAACCCAGAACAGCCAAATATAATCACACACCACTCCAATGATTACAGAGGATCTAAAGAACTAAATTTACCTGAACCTCCCTAGCAATCAGTCTTTGCAGATGACACCAAGCTGTGCAGTGGAATAACGTCCTTACAGGATGTCGCCAACTTACAAGCCAACCTCAATGCAATGTTCAATTGGGCAACTATGAGGCAAATGACATTTAATGTTGATAAATGTAAGGTTATACACTTGGGGGCTAAGAATATGCATGCATCATACATACTAGGGGGGTACAACTGGGGGAATCAATGGTGGAGAAGGATCTGGGAGTTCTGGTAGATCACAAGCTTAATAATGGCATGCAATGCGGTTTCTAAAGTGAGCAAAATCCTCTCTTGTATTAAATGAAGTGTAGACTCCAGAGAGAGAGATATCATATTACCCCTGTACAAATCATTAGTAAGACCTCATCTGGAATATGCAGTTCAGTTTTGGGCACCAATTCACAAACAGAACATTGGGGAACTGGAGAAAGTACAGAGAAGGGCAACCAAACTGATACCAGGCATGGAGGAGATCAGCTATGAGGAAAGATTAGAGGAACTGAATTTATTCTCTCTTGAGAAGAGGAGATTTAGGGGGAATATGATCAACATGTATAAATACATCAGTGGTTCATATAGTGAACTCGGTGTAGAGTTATTCACCCTGAGGTCATCACAGAGGACAAGGGGGCACTCTTTACGTCTGGAGGAAAAGAGATTTAATTTCCAAACACGGAAAGGTTTCTTCACAGTAAGAGCTGTGAAAATGTGGAATAGACTCCCTCAAGAGTTGGTTCTGGCCATCTCAGTGGATTGCTTTAAAAAAGTCCTGGATTCTTTCTTGGATACACAGAATATAACTGGTTACTATTTATAAGTAAAGTTGATCCAGGGAATATCTGATTGCCTCTTGGGGGATCAGGAATTAATTTTTTTCCCAGCAGGAGCAAATTGAATCATGCTATGCTGAGCTTTTTGCCTTCCTCTGGATCAACTGTGGGTGTAGGAGTATAACTTTTTTTTTTTAAATGGTTAAACTGGATGGAGTTTTGTCTTTTTTCAGCCAAACTAACTGTGTAACTATGCAACTATGTAACCTATTCTAGGAGGGTGCTATATCAGTAAAACTTGGGGGAAAGCAGACTGGATTCAGTAGAAGTTCTGGCTTGCTTAAAACAGAACTCCCACCAAAATTGACAAGGTAAAAATGAATAGTCAATTAAAAGTTAAAATAACAAAACCAACGTTGCCAAAATGTTTGCCTTTAATCCAGAGTTTTTTTATGCACTACACATTTTCTGCTACTAGGTGACCTCCGTCTGGTGGACAACACCATTCAACCTGCTTGGTCTGAGCCCAGGTTATCATGAACCCACCCCAGCCTGTGACTGGTCAGTGAAAGAGAAGCAACTCAGTGAGCAGCTTATCTCTCTGTCACTCTGCTCTCTCCTCCTATCAGCATGCTTCTTGCCAGTACATGACTTGTTTTGCTCCTTGTATTGTTTCTTACTCTCTCATTCCAGCCCTGCTATAATACCAAGTGAAATTCAGGCACTTTCAATGATTGAATCAAAATATTAAACTTAATGACCTTAATGATGACAGAACTGCATTCATTTGTGTTTTTTTATTTGTTCAGAGTTCAATTTTAAATCAATTCATTCTTACTTGCAACACTGCTACCTTGTCTACTGGTAACTCATAAGAAAATAGTTAAATACTTCCAGCCAGGGGCGGACTGACCATTTGGAAACTCGGGCACTGCCCCAGGGCCCGGGGTCAGTAGGGGGCCCCATGAGATGCCCCTGGTAACTTTTTCATAGGGTTTTTTTAGTTTGGGCAAGGACACAGGGGCCCCATGATCCCCTATTGCCCGGGGGCCCCATGAGTTGTCAGTCCGACCCTGCTTCCAGCATCACTTTTCTGATGCAGTTGAGGGTGATGTCACTCTCACATTCCAAGAAAATGCACTCTTGTACATTTTTGGGTTTTTTTTGGGGTTTATACCACAATCCCTATGTTCGCTATGAATTTCTGCATGTGCATTTACATGCATTTGTAATGCATTTTCAGTGTTTTTACATGCATTTTTTTTTAGTTAAATTTTTTTTCAAATAAGTTGCATAACTGTACACTCCTGGAGGGCCATGCTTACCAACATGAGGATGCACTGGTGTTTTGTGCATCCCTGTGCAGGCAGTCCCATTGATGCCAATTGGGATGCAGCGGTTGCAAGGACACAGCCGCTGCTCTCAATGTACAGCCCCAAACGCATCCAGGACCCACACCTGCATGAATGTCACATTGGGAGCAGTAGTTGTGTTCATGTATCTGCTGCAGTCCAATTGACAGCAATGGGACTGCCTGCCTGGGATGTATGTAACACATGTACATCCCCATGTTGTTCAAGATGGCCCTCATGCAGGTGTACTCTTATGTACACCCCATGTAAATGAAGCCTGGATGAGCACTTTTTATTCGGGGAGTGTTGGGCTAACAAGTCAGCACTTTCATGCAAGGTTGTTCAAATTGTCCAAGTTGTAATGCGAGTTGGAAATTTGTATGCATCTATACGACCTCACATGAATGGAGGTGCACATAAATGCAGTATACTTCCTAACACATTGTAGGGGGTGGAAATTATGTTCCACCATCCTCTGCAACCAAAAAAGTGGGATCCCCATTGGATCAGTGGCCATGGACAACTGGTTAAGGCCCCTTTCACACAGGTATTCCGTGTGTTCGTTTTTCATCTGTCTGTTTACAGATGAAAATTGGACACCCATGTATTTCTGTGGACTAGCAGATGTAAACGGATGATCATCTGTTTATATCTGGTAATGTCCACATCCTTTTTTGAACAGAAGAAAACCCTATTTTTCTTCCGTAAAAAAACCTGGAATGGACAAAAAACGGATGAAAACGGAAGAAAAGTGGATGTAAACGGACATACGGTCTGTTTTTGCATTGGTAAAGAATGTAAAAAAACAGATGTAAACGGATGAAAAACGGGTGTAAACTGATGAAAAACTGATGTAAACTGATGAAAAACTGAAGTCAACCAATTCTTGGAAAAAACGTGACTGAACTGATGAAAAAAACGGAACGCCCGTGCGAAAGGACCCTGAGAGTAAACTCCAGTAAGGCGCCTTTCTACAAAGAGTGAATGGCTGAATATACTTTCATAATTATATATTCAGATGCACAACTAACAAAGCACGTAAAACTGGTAAAAAAAATACTTCTTTTTGTCACATAAATTTCAAAGTATATTTAAATCGAAATTGTATCTCTGCATTTTCGAAAAAACTGATCTGAACATAAATATTTTAACTGACCAGACACAAAGAGGTTAAAGAACTTGTGTTACCTGTCAGGGATTTTGTTTTGTAGAGCTCCACCTCTTACCTTTTTTTAAAAATATTATATAAAATCAGTGGTATAATTGCAATATATATTAAATATATATTATTTACATGTATGTTGTCCACATTTAACATATTTACAAGTGACATTTTATCCTTTTTTTTTTTAGCATCAATCTCTTCCCCTCCCCCATAAATTGTGAATCAGGTGGTTTCACAGGTATAAAAGGACTCAGTAGGAAATTGAGTGGATCTCTTTGGGTGTGACAAGTTAAAAATAATAGAAATTACAAAGACGAAACAATACTTAAGCATTAATAGCAGGCTGAGAAATGCAGTGCGCTCGAAATGGTCCTTCACGAAAACCATTTAAACAGAGAAAGTCCATGGGTAAATGGTGAAATATGAAGTAAATAGTATCTGTTTACATTTTTCATAACTTTTTTTAACTTTTTTTTTTTTGTTTAACAGCAGTCCGAAAATCAGAAGTCATTGGAATAAGGGCCAAGTTTCCTTCTAAAATCCCGGTAAAATGTCTTTTATTTTGTGTCCATGCTATATTTATGATGTAATTACTTTTGTATTCCTAACTGTTCTATAGTATAGAATATTTCTTCTTGACCAATCTATTTTTGAAATGCTTTCTAGTTAAGCAAATGAAAGTTGTGGGGTGTCTAGGTTTCTTTTTTTTTTTTTTCCCATCCAGTATTAACCGCATTATAACCTATTCTAGGTCGTTGTGGAGAGGTACAATAAAGAAAAATATTTGCCCCTACTGGACAAAACTAAATTTCTGGTTCCGAAGGATATTTCCATGTCTCACTTTCTAAACATTCTCAGGTATGTGTCTTCACTTTTGTTTTAGTGATATATTTTTTATTTTTTATTTATAGATTGTAATGAATATTCATTAAGAATACACAATCTGGTTTTATGAATTTTGCATATGTGCTATCACTTTTTAACTTTTACATAGCTAAAGCATACGGTGGGCTTTGAAACCACCAAGAGGGAGGTTCATTAGGCTAATTGGTAACATAGTTAGGACACAGATCTTCTAAATCAGGCTGACTTCAATTTTTACAAATTATGATGTATGCAAAAACTGCAATGCAAGCACATCAATGTGACTCCCAGTCACAGGGTAGGTCTGCTGGTTGGCAGAGAAATGAGACAGTTGATTGGCCCCATGTACAACTTCTTACTATTCCCTTGCATTTTTGCAAGAAATGGGTTTATGGGCTGCTTCACCCCATAGCTACAATCTGAATGTGTTCCGGATGTGTCTCTGCATGCACATTTTGTTTTTGGTTTCTTTATTGTGTGTTGTTTTTTGTTTGTTTTTTTTTTTCATTTTGGGGTAAAGTCTTTTTACTTTCTGTGCCTACCTAAGATTTAACTGGAAATGAGAGGAAAGTTGTCACCAGAACAACTTTTTCCTCTCATTTCACCTCACCATGTGTTCTGGTGACACCTGTTTTGTTTTTTGTTTTTTTTTTTTAATTTGCTACCTTTTTTTTTTTTTTTTTTGTTTTTTTTTTTTTTTTTTGTGTGTGACAATGGCCAAGGAAGACGTGAATCTCCCCAGCAAGGAAAGACACAGCTATACACATTTGACAGGGTCTAATCCTTCCACTGCAATCCAAAACAAATATTCTGCCCTCGCCTGCACTTTAAAATTCTTGCCAAAAGCCCTATTAACTCTATCTTAACCAAGTGATCTGATAACTGGTGCATTCTGCTAAAACCAGATATCAGCAGTATCAAAAGACTGAATTAAAGTCTTAGTTTAAAAAAACAAAACAGTACTAGGGCAAGTACTTACTATCAGTGTGATTTGTCCCTTGTACTGCTGACTCTTGCTTTAGTTGAAAAATGTCCTCCGATTCCCACCTCACCCCAGCTGCCATATTTTTCTGGTGTGCCAAGAGGGACCAGTGATAGGTACTCATTAGGAATGACAACTACACCTGCCCTTTCCACCCCCTCCTTTATTCATAGAAGCTGTACTACAGCTTCCATGAATGAAAAATGTTTTTTTTTTTTTTTTTTGTTTTTGTTTTTTTTTTACATCTAAACTTGGGCTGTAAATACTGGAAGGCTATCAATGAACCTGTAGGGTTACATTTCCCAATGGTCCAACTTGGGCCTTTTGGCTTCCACAAGTGTAAGTATTTGTTACTGTTTGACAAAGTTTGGCTTCAGCCCTAACACCAGATAGATGAATGCAAATGTGGTTTTTGCTCATGCACGGTACAAGAAAAAACCCAGTTCTCTAGCAGCATATACTCCCCTTTCCATGGTTCTCCATCTGCTCTGTTATGCTACATAAAGGAATGATGGCTCTCAGTAAGCCCCCATTTTTGTGCATTTCTGGAAGTGCTTTAACACTCAACACTCCATGTTCTATTGTGCCATTCACATCTGAGCTCCAAGAAAGTTCTATGGAGTAGGATTGCATCTTTAGCCAAGAAAAAACTGAACACCTGGAAATGTGACAAAATGCTCTGAAATCACATGAAAATGCTGACATGTGGATCCAGGCTAGATGTACAGTATATGGATCACCAATTGGAGCTTACACAAGACTGACCTTGCCACTGACGGCACTGGGCCAATCGCTAGGTAGCCAGAATATGGGAGTTGGGACTACCCATCACTCCCGGCCACCATTGGATAGCGCTGGACCAATCACCAGGTAGCCAGAATATGGGAGTTGGGACTACCCATCACTCCCGGCCACCATTGGATAGCGCTGGGCCAATCACCAGGTAGCCAGAATATGGGAGTTGGGACTACCCATCACTCCTGGCCACCCTCGGATTGCACTCGGCCCAATCACCAGCTAGCTAGTTAGTGTGTGGGGTTTTTTTTTTTTTTTCTGTTATAGGGGAACACAAATTCTTCCATTAGCAATAACTGGGTCCCAAAGAGCAAAGTTAACACTTGTTTTCATTAGGCATGGTATCCATATTGAAGTATGGCCAAATCTATTTTTGCCAGCTTTTCCTATGGATTACAGGAGTGCACCTCAGGCTCAAGCCCACTGTTGCCTGATGTCACTCGGTCGGTCCAGATTCTGGAGAGATCCAGACTTTAAAGTCAGGATCCACCCAGATGCCTGGACTGGCAGCTGGCTAAGCCTCTTGGTGAGCCCCTGAGATCCTGAGATTGCCACTCCTGCTCCCTCCACAGTCTGGTGCTCCAGTGGGCACTAGAGGGGCAGAGAGCCGTTGACTGGCAGTCACACTGGCTCACTGTTGGATGAGAACTAAGTGATCAGTGGTCTTTGAGTGCTCAGTTCTTGGTCTAAGAAGTGGCAGGGGATAGATGAAACATCAACATGATGCTGCATCTATCCCCTGCCACTTCTTAGACCAAGAACTGAGCACTCAAAGACCACTGATCACTTAGTTGTGTGTGTAAAATAATATATATTTTCAAACATTCAGGACCCATCCAATTCTCTGCAGTGACGTGTCATGCAGGTTGGTACAATGCCATTCATACTAAGTGGCACTCCCAATATGATGCAATGCCATTCACATATGCCTTCCTAACACATGTGTTGAGGTGTGCTGTGCTGGAGCAATTGTGCATGCAGGACTTTTGGTCTGTTGTGGTTGGCAAATGTTAATATGCAACCTAATGTATATGCACTTAATGCACCACAATTCACCTTTAATGTTGTGAATGGCCTCTAAAATAAAAAAATTAGTTTTATGAGAACTTTGAAATTTTCCAGGCTAGGTTCACTCTAGCCCCATGCTTTGAAAAGTGACCTGCAATTGATTGCTTTTCACAGTGCAGTTAAGCATCCACAGCTGGGCAATCCTGCTGCCTCCTGAAATTTTTTTTTTCTTTTTTTCGTGGGAGGCTGGGGAATAGTAACTGGTTCATCCACCTATCTTTATTGCCCCCTGGCCACTGATGTAAAAGTGACCTTTTGGGCCATTTTATTTTAATCTTCTGTAGATGGAAAATGTTTTAACATGCACAACTTCTACAACTCGTTTAGTTAAAATATTCTAACTTTTTTTTTTTTTTTTTTTTAACTTTACACAGGAATAGAATGAATTTGTCAGCTACACAAGCCTTCTACATTCTAGTAAATGAGAAGACCCTTGCTACTATGTCCCTTTCTATGGCAGAACTTTACAATGCCAACCAAGATGAAGATGGCTTTATGTATATGACCTATGCATCCCAGGAAATGTTTGGCAACGTGCCTGCAGATGGGTAACTTTTTGCTAAACATGGCAAGTACTGCCAACTTGTTAACAACCTGACAAGTGCATTTTCATAAAGACAACTACTAATGATTTTATCTTTTTTTCAGAATGATTCTCTTTTTAATGATTTTTCTTTCTTTAATTACATTTTAATGGGTAAAAAAAAATTTCTTCTAACTACAACCTTCCATTGAATCAATGCAATAAAGGCTAAAAAAAAGTGGTTATTCAGATTTGATTTTAAGTCATGTTCTTAATAAAATGAACTGTTTTAGCAAAATCTCTTCTGTATATAAGCTCCAATCACACTTGAGCATAGATTATGTAGGTGATGTTAATGCTGGTAGGGTTTTTTTTTTTTCCCCTTCTTTTGCACACTTTAACATTTGAGTACAGGAGCTTCTTTGATGTAGGATCACATGTTTTGGGCTCTACAGTATCTGAAAACCACGTGTAGCATGTATTTTGAACGTTCTCCCATTTAAAGTCAATAGGACCAAAGATTCCTCCTTATACTTCAAAAGTGGCTTATGTACTTTTCAACCTTTGTACCTGAAAGCTCAAATGTGAACAGGGACTATTTGAAAAGCATGAGATTTGGATTGATGGGTGTGGTGTTTTGTGGTTTTTTTTTTATTTTTTTTTTAACTTGGGATTTTCGAGCTACACTATGCTCAGGTGTGAATGGCTGCTAAGAGTAAATGCTGTGGATGAGGTAGGATGGACAAAAGGAGGTAAAGATCTCCCTGGTATGAAGAAATGGATTGGTTCAATGTTACCCATGCTTGTTCATGAAAACCCTCATTAAGGTCTGTTTAGTCAGGTTGATCACACACTGCTCAAATGTCAGCCTATTCCTGCTAATTAGGCTGGAAGTTGAGCTGTGGGTGCCCTGGTGATATCTTCTCCATTTGATTCTCGTTGAAGGTGTTAGTCTTGAGTTTGGCTGAGAAGCTCTTGCATCAATTTAGATGCAAGCACCATTCAGGCTGAAGAGCTGACATTGCCTCTTCCCATGCTGCTTAGCATGGATAAGGGAAATTGAAGAAGTCAACCTCAAAATCTGTTCACCACATCATGCAGCAACATGACGAAGCAAAAACATTAAACTCTTCAGACATGGTGCGTTGGGGTGTCATTCAAATGAACAGGTTATTGCAGCACTGTTTTGAAACTATGGCATCTAATTTTGAATGGCACCTAAACATCCTAAGGCAGTGCATGGCTGCACACTATAGTCTGCTGCAATATAAATTTTGTGGCATGTCCCACTTTTTTGGGACTTTTTGGTGTGTTGGAAGTTTATTGATTTTCTTGGGCTTCCTTAATGTGAAGCTCCACCTAAAAGGGAAGTTCTGCTTTTAAGGACTAATCTCTGGCAAGAATTGACACCTTTTGGGGGGGCACGTGCACCCTCTCTGACTGCCTAGGCAATTGGAAGCGGAAGCTCTCCTCATCTCCTCCCCACCCCGCACAGTCTTCTTGAACACGTGGCAAGTCCCAGAAGACTGCGGGACCATTCACAATATGCAGCAAGTACCCGGCTGTGACAGCTTGCCCATGGTTAAGGTGCTGAGATCAGAGGATTGCTGGTGAACCCAGCTGCGGTGAGGACGCTGCTTAATTGAGAGGCAGATGAATGGCAGCTACAGTTTTTTTTTTTTTTTTTGAAGCTGATGACTTTTTGTTTTTCACAGGAGCCTAGAGCTCCACTTTAACACAAGACATGTTAATGCACTCCAAAAAATATATATGGCATCTAGTCTTAGCACTTGTGTATAAGGTATTGGATGCAATTATATGAAAAATTGTTGAAAGCAAATGTCAGCACAAACGAAAATGTAATTTTCTGGAATATATCCACAAGGAGGCACTCTATCATTACAGTTCAACAACAGAAACTAGTGCATGGTTCTCAATAGTTTCAAAATTCAGAAACTCTGCTGTAATCGTTGAACTCAATAGAGGGAGCAGAGTCCACATACTCAAGGGGGAACTTGTTTTTAGAAATATGTTGGCTGGAGTTGCTTGCCCTTTCTGAAAATATTACTTGGCATCACTAACTTCAAAGCCTTCAAACCCTGATCTGGAGCAACCATGCAAACAAGGAAAGTTGTAGGGAACCATAAAAACAGTAGTTCCCTGGAGCTCATGTAGTATCCATTACTACCCCTGGAATGGAACGGTTACTGTCATATATATTTTTTTTCTCCGAAACCTGGAAAATATATAACAGATGTGGGACTTTTTCCCATTTAATAGCATGCAGAAACAGCTCTGAGGAAGGGAGAGTCTTTTCTCCTGAAACTTTCCTGGCTTTCTGTACTTGTCATTACTCTCAAATGCTTCCTAATCTACCAGCAAAAGTCCATTCTTTTGGACATTGGGCGCACCATCTTTTCTACTATTCCAAGTATACGTGTGGAAACGACCTCAAGGCTGTACCAGACAGGCAGCAACCCAAACCTTAAGAGGGTTTACCACCAATATCCACCATTGGGTACAACTGTAGGGACTTCTCCCTACCCACCCACGCAACCACCCACCTACGACCAGTGACTGATCCAGTCAGTCCATCACAAACGTAGTATTCTTTGGCTTTGCTGCACACTAAACTGCTGACCCAGAACAGGTAGAGAAATCTATCTGATGTTTTTCTGACACTTTTATTTAAAGTATTGCTCAGGTCCTTAATTTTAAAAGTACCTGTCGACACAGCCAGACACCTAGCATTTTCAAAAGGAGCCAGCAATGGCTCATGACAGCATCACCTGCGGTCTCCACTATGTGTGTACTTGATCAGGATCAGAGGAAGCCACTGGAGCAGTATGGCTGCCTGGGAATGGGTGCTACCTCCTGACAGGCTTCAGAGTAAGGTGTTTTCTTAGTGGGTTTTTTTTTTTGGGGGGGGGGGGTTTAAATCTAGACATTGATAATGGTTAAGTTTGCCTTTTGTAATAAATGCATGTGTTTTTGCAGGTGAAAAAAACATGCATTTGTTTGTTTACATTGCAGCCTGTACAGCATTGTATCCGCAATCAGGAGTGCAATGCCAGGATCCTGCAGACTGTCGGTAAGCTGCCTACCTCTACCTCCTGTATGTTCAGGCAGTTACTGAATGGCAGGAAGAATCAATGAACTACGAGAGCGCTCCATAGCATCCTCACAGTTCATTGAGAACTAAAAGCCACAATGTCTGACTGTACTTGTAGTCTATTCATTCATAGGAGACTGAATAATGTGGGCATGTCAGCGAAGCAGCTCTGTTTTCAAATTGTAACAGCGGGTGCAGGGAAAAGAAGTGCTGGCGGTGGGAGATGGTTGTATAGGTTCATGTTATACCTTGAACATACGTGTAACATGCAAACTTATCCTTTACCCTAGGTTCACACCTAAGCGTTTTCCCCAGCACTTTGCTTAAACACACTACAGTTATTTAACATGATTTTGTACGGGACAGGTTCATATCTCCGTGTTTTCACCTATGGGTGGCCGATTGCTGTTTTTTTTCCCAATCTGGGAAAGGATTCACCTGTTTTAGTACAAGTTTCACCTGTTCACCATCAGAAGCACTATATTTGATCCACTTGGATCAACACTTTGTATTGTCACTTTATTATTTATTTGATTATATATTCATTTATATCTGCTGTGATTTGTACCTACTGTTAGCGCTTCACCATTTTTACTGTTACAGGTATCCCTCTTGCCCATCTCAGAAATTTGGGAGGTATGTAAAGTTATAGCTAAAGGGGTGCATAATGGGGGTGGCGTATACAAAGAACCTGAGCCTGTAAAAGCACCAAGGGGTCTGAAGTATACAGTACAAATAAGCTGCAGGTAATGCAGATGACAACCAGGTCATGTCGCAGAGTCACCGATAACCAGTTGAGGTGTGGTACGGAATGCAAGGAGTTAACATTGGACACGCATGAGACCCGTGCTAGTGTTCAGCAGGGTTTCATTCCGTTACTGGGAGAAGATACACTGGCTAGTGGAGGTGGTGTGGCTCTACCTGCCACCCCAAATGCAACACATGTACTCACTGGGAGTAGAGAAATAAGACCGCTCTGATAGAAGAGAAATATGGCTTCATATTACTTGTGGTGTCAGCTCATCTCTGAGTTGGAAGACTGCCTTAATGTTAGACTGTCCCATGAATGTAGTTCCCACCCGGTACTGTGCATATGTGAGCATGCCTCTGGCAAGGGTACCCCTGGTGAAATTGGTAATATACAGTGTCTACCATTTTTAAAGAAAACATGAGCTGGCAGAACATGACCCCTTAGTTCTTAATACGGTGTATTGCCCTCTATAGCATCAAAGACAATGGGCAGTCTTTTGTAATAGTTGTCTATGAGGCCCTGAATTCTTTCAGATGGTATAGCTGCCCAATCGTCTTGGCAAAATGCCTCCAGGTAATGCAGAGTCTTTGGTCGTCTTGCATGAACCGCACATTTGAGATCTCCCCAGAGTGGCTTGATGATATTAAGGTCAGGAGACTTTGATGGCACTCCAGAACCTTCATCTTTTTCTACTGTAACCACTGCAAGGTCAACTTGGTCTTGTGCTTAGGGCCATTGTCGTGCTGGTCTCAGAGTGTTCCATGCACAGCTTTCATGCAGATTGACAGTATTTTCTGATAACATGCTACATTCATCTTGCCATCAATTTTCACAAGATTTCCTGTGCCTTTGGAGCTCACCCCCCCCCCCCCCATCAGTGAGTCACCACCATGCTTCACAGTGGGGATTCTTGTCATTATAAGTCGTATTGACCCCTTTCAAAACATAGCGTATATGGCTGTGACCATAAAGCTCTATTTTGGTCTCATCACTCCAGATCACAGTGTGCCAGAAGCTGTTAGGCATATCAAGCTGTTGTCGAGCATATTGTAGCAGGGCTTTTTTTTGTGATATTGGCACAGTAAAGGCTTCTTTCTGGCAGCTCGACCATGCAGGTCATTTTTGTTCAAGTATCATCATATTGTGCTCCTTGAAACAACCATACTATCATTTTCCAGAGCAGCCTGCGTTTCTCCTGAGGTTACCTGTGGGTTTTTCTTTGTATTTCAAACAGTTCCTCTGGCAGTTGTGGCTGAAATCTTCATTGGTGTACCTGACCTTGGCTTGGTATCAAGAGATCCCCGAATTTTCCACTTCTTAATAAATGATTGAACAGTACTGACTGGTATATTCAAGGCTTTAGATATCTTTTTATATCCTTTTCCATTGTTATAACATTCCATTACCTTGTTACGCAGGTCTTTTCTCTCCCCCATGGCTCAGTATCTGCACCCACGTAAGAGCTAACAAACTCATTGACTATACACAGGCACTAATTGTAATTTAAAAAGCTACTGATGCGGGAAATTAACCTTAAATTGCCATTTTAACCCGTGTGTGTCTGTACCAAGGCCAAACATTCCAGGGTATGTAAACTTTTGATCATGGCCATTTGGGTGATTTCTGTTATCATCATGATTTAAAAAGGAGCCAAACAACCATGTGATAAGACATTGGTTCATATGATCACTATCCTTAACTACTTGCCCTCCAGAGGATTTACCCCCCCTTCCTGACCAGGCCACTTTTTGCGATACGGCGCTGTGTTACTTTAACTGACAATTGCGCGGTCATACAGCGCTGCACCCAAATAAAATTTATGTCCTTTTTTTCCCACAAATGGAGCTTTCTTTCAGTGGTATTTGATCGCCTCAGTGTTTTTTATTTTTTGTGTTTATAAATGAAAAAAAGACCAACAATTTTGAGAAAAAAACTATTTTTTACTTTTTTGTGTCCAGTAAAACAATTTTAAAAATCAAATTTCATCATAAATTTAGGCCAAAATGTATTCTGTCACATGTCTTTGCTAAAAAAAAATCCCAATACATGTAAATTGATTGGTTTACATAAAAGTTATACCATCTACAAATGGCGGTATATATACTGGAATTTTTTTTTTTTTTTTTTTATATATACTAGTAATGGTAAAGATCAGTGACTTATAGCAGGACTCCAGGACTGGATTCTGACCATGGGGGGGGGAACTGACTGTCACTGACATCCCCAATGACACTAATACAGTGATCAGTGCTAATAAAAAGCACTGACAATGTACTAATAACACTGGGCAGGAAGGAGTTAACATCTGGGGCGATCAAAGTTTTAATTGTGTGCTGTTTTACTGTGTGTTGTGTGTATGTTTTACTGTGTAAGCACGCTGCTTTGTATTGTTCTACTATGCAGACAATACAAAGCAGCATGTTGAAGCTGACAAGGGAGAGATCTGTATTGTTTACATACGGCGATCGCCAAGTGGCGGCAGGGAATCTTCAGCCGGGACCCAGTGATTGACAGCTGAAACCGGCAATGGCGGCGCGGGTAGGACTTGTGCAGCCCCTACCCAGAATTGCAAAATCACACATATATACATGATTTTATACAGCCCTACCACCCTGTAGCAGTATTTCTGTTATAGGGTGGCAGGCAAACGGTTAAATAAAAGACAGTTTTTTTACCATGATCAGTCATATTTTCAATGTCAATGCCAAAGTTTAACAATTTCTGCCAGGGTATGCAAACTTTTGAGCACAACTGTAATATACACTAATTTGGGTTATTTTTACCAAAGAAATGCAGCAGATTAAATTTTGGCCTAAATTTATGAAATACAAATATTTATGTGCAAATCTGTATAACAAAAACGAAGAAAAACATGTTTTTTTTTCCAAAAGGTTTTTTTTTTTTTTTTTTTTTTTATATAGCAAAAAGTTAAAAATGCAGTGGTGGTTAAATACCACTAAAGGAAAGCTCAATTTTCAAAAAAAGTATAAAAAGTTCAGTTGGGTACAGTGTTGAATAAATGAGTAATTGTCATTCTAAGTGGGAGAGCAATAAAAGCTGAAAATTGTCCTGGGCAGGATGGGGGTGAAAGTGTCCAGTATTAAGATGGTTAGTGACAGTAAATACATTCAATGTACAAACAGGTATTTTCAGCAAAGTTAACAGCCCGAGTTAACAAGCAGGTGATTGGTTGCTTGGATGCAGGGTGGTCCTAGCACCCAATCACTAGCTTGTAGATCCCACTCTCTGGCCAAACCTGCTGTGACTCCCGTCCATCTCCCTGTAAGGAGGGGCTCAGGATAGTAATGGGGGAGCTGAGGGATGTATTGGGGGGGGGGTGAGGACAGTAATGAGGGGCTAAGGACAGTAATGTGAGGTGGGGGCTAATGACAGTAATGCAAGGGGGGGAGATTGAGACAGTAATGTAAGGGGGGCCCTCCAGACAGTAATGAGGGGCTAAGGACAGTAATGTGAGAGGGGGCTGAGGACAGTAATGTAAGGGGTGGGGCTGAGGACATTAATGAGGAGCTAAGGAGAGTAATGTAAGGGGAGCTGAGGACAGTAATGTGAGGGGGAGCTGTGGACAATAATGGGGGGCTAAGGACAGTATTGTGAGGGGAGCTGAGGATAGTAATGTAACGGGGGAGGGGGGGTGAGGACAATAATGGGGGGCTGAGGACAGTAATGTAAGGGGGGCTGAGGACAGTAATGTGAGGGGGGCTGAGGATAGTAATGGGGGGGGGGCTGAGGACAATAATGTGAGGGGGGCCCTCAGGACAGTAATGAGGGGATAAGGACAGTAATGTGAGAGGGGGCTGAGGACAGTAATGTAAGGGGGGGGGCTGAGGACAATAATGGGGGCTAAGGACAGTAATGCGAGGGGGGCTGAGGATAGTAATGTGAGAGGGGGCTGAGGACAGTAATGTAAGGGGGGCTGAGGACAATAATGGGGGCTAAGGACAGTAATGCGAGGGGGGCTGAGAATAGTAATGTGAGAGGGGGCTGAGGACAGTAATGTAAGGGGGGGCTGAGGACAATAATGGGGGGCTAAGGACAGTAATGTGAGGGTGGCTAAGGATAGTAATGTGAGAGGGGACTGAGGACAGTAATGTAAAGGAGGGGGGCCCTCCGGACAGTAATGAGGGGCTAAGGACAGTAATGTGAAGGGGGGCTGGGGATAGTAATGTGAGTGGGGGCTGAGGACAATAATGACAGGCTAAGGACAGTAATGTGAGGTGGGGCTGAGGACAGTAATGGGGGGCAAATGACAATAATCTGAGGGGGGGGCTGAGGACAGTAATGGGGGGATAAGGACAGTAATGTGAGGGGAGGAGCTGAAGACAATAATGGGGGGCTAAGGACAGTAATGTAAGGGGGGCTGAGGGCAGTAAAGTGAAGGAGGATTTTGATGTGAAGGGGAGACAGAGGATGCTGATGTAAGAACAAGATTGCGATATGAGGCTTGATTCAGATCTGTGCATGCACATTTGCATGCGTATGTTGTGGGTAGGGCAGTGCATTCATTTTAATGGGCTGCCCTACCCATGAGAAATTCCGACCCCCCCCCCCCTTTTTTTTTTAATTGCATCAAAATAAGCTGCATGGTGCTACAGCACCATGTTGTTTGGTGCATGCATAAATGTGCTGTAGGTGCTAGTGTGTGGGGGTGCCATTAAGAATTATGCACTGTGAATACTTTCTGGATGCACTGTAGGCATTACCTATGGCGGTCTGCATGCACGTCTCCAGACTGACACCAACCCAAGGCATTTTGATATTTGCATAACCCCTCCCAAAGGGCAATCCATTGCTTGAATCAGGGCTAAAGGCTCTTGAGCAGATTGCTGATGCAGGGAGCGGTTGTTTTTTTCAGGAAGCTATGTACAGCACCCTGCCTAACCCTCCCACTAGCCATGATTTGCCTGCATTGCATAGAGAAGCATAGCGACCCAGTGATGGCATCACAAGGTCCAATCTAAAGCCTGTGAAGAAAATGGAAAAATTATATATGCATACAGTGAAAGAAATAAGTATTTGATCTCCTGCTGATTTTGAATGTTTGCTCACTCACAAAGAAATGATCAGTCTAAAAATCAAATGGTAGGTGTAATGTAACACTGAGAGACCGAATAGCAACAACAAATTAAAAAAGAAATACATGTCTAACAAATGATGCACTGATTTGCATGTTCATGAGGGAAATAAGTATTTGCTCCCCTTCACAAAACATGACTTAGTACTTGGTGGCAAATCCCTTGTTGGCAATCACAGAGGTCAGACATCTCCTGTAGTTGGCCATCAGGTTTGCACACATCTCAGGAGCGATTTTGGCCCACTCCTCTTGGCAGATTCTCTCCAAGTCATTAAGGTTTGGTGGCTGACGTTTGGCTAGGCCACTCCAGGACCTTAATGTGCTTCTTCTTGAGCCACTCCTTTGTTGCCTTGGCCGTGTGTTTTGGGTCATTGTCATACTGGAACACCCATCCACGACCCATTTTCAATGCCCTGGCTGAGGGAAGAAGGTTCTCACACAAGATTTGATGGTACATTGCCACGTTCATCGCCCCTTTGATGCGGTGCAGTTGTCCTGTCCCCTTAGCAGAACAACATCCCCAAAGCAGAATGTTTCCACCACCATGTTTGACAGTTGGGATGGTGTTCTTGGGGTCATAGGCAGCATTCCTCCTCCTCCTCCAAACACGGCGAGTTGAATTGATGCCAAAGAGCTCGATTTTGGTCTCATCTGACCACAACACTTTCAACCAGTCCTCCTCTGCATTCAGTTGCAAACTTCAGACGGACCTGGAAATGTGCTTTCTTGAGCAAAGGGACCTTACAGGCACTGCAGGACTTCAATCCTTTAGATTATATGCCCCTTGAGGGTTAGGGACTGATGTGAATGTACAATATATATGTAAAGCGCTGCGTAAATTGACGGCGCTATATAAGTACCTGAAATAAATAAATTTTTGTCCCTTCAGTTTAAATGGGGACATGTGCATTTCACTGCATTTTTTTATGTTTTACCGCATTTCAGTACAGTTCTCTGCAGAAAAAATGCAGCGTGTTCTACTTTTTATTTCTGTAATCAGAAGGCACTGGAACTGCAAGCACTGATGTTAACTGTGACATTGACAACCATATAACCTGTTTTCTGTGCATTCTGGATGAAGAAAAAAACAAAATGAAACGCATGTAGTGTGAACTGGCCTTAAAACTTTTTTTTTTTTTTTGCAACAGAACATATTTTTGGATATGGACTATGAATTAAATATACCACTAGGCATTCCAGACATTGTAAAGCAGAGATATCCATTATAAGTAACAATCCCTGCAGGACAGTCACTCCATTCCTTCTGTGCTGATTCAATTTTTCCATGCTGCATTCTATTAATAGAGATACAGAGATTTCTGAATGAGTAAACACAGGGAGGAACAAACCGTGATTCCAAAGTGGTTTTATCAAACCTTATAGAGGGCCTATTGTCAAATATTAGCTGTTTGAGCCTTTTCCAAGGGGTTAAAGCAGGTGATGAGGAGGCAATACAAGGTCTCCTCGCCACCGGCTTGAACCCCTTGATCACTGTACTGCACAAGGTTGCAGGGTGCTTGCAGAGTGGCCCCATTCACCTGCACTCACAACACAAACTGAGCAGAGGGGAGAGTGACACATCCATCGGCACAATCGTATATCCTGCAGTATACAGCAGCTGTCATCACTCAGCTGCCTGCTCACCAGTGTTACTAAACCCGCAACAGTAAAATCAGTCTGTATATGCAGGAAAGCATGCTTGTTATACTCACTGTGGAACCTATGGGGTTAATCCTCTGCATTGTGTAAAAAGGCTGTTTTGATCCTGTCTTCTCTGATCCTCCCCTTCTTCCAGTTCCCCCCCTTATCTCCACATATCATGTGGAGACACTCTGCACATACTCCATTTGGTGTGTGTATTGCTAGAGAGGTTTTTTTTCTTCTTGGGATAGGGCATGTGATCAGCACAGGGTCAATCAAACCTGTTCAGACTGAGGTCACGGGTTCTGCATCCTCCTAAAGCAAAATTAAAACCTCCTACAAGTTTTAACATAGGCTCTGCTAGACACTGATGAAAGTCATAAGACTGCTCTAACTGCTGATGAGAAAAGAAGATTTTTTGCAGTTTATATTTACAAAACTAATTGCATTTCCATGTTCTGTGTACTGTGGGAGACCAGATAGAGTGAGTACAGGGTCCTGGGTTTGGTAACACTTTAATTTTGTTGATGAAAATATTTTTGACGACTAAAACTAAAATAATTCAGATGACTAATAAATGACTAAAACAAAAAATGGCATTTTAGTCAAAAGACTGGCTAAAACTAAATTGAAATTTTACGTCAAAATGAACACTGCTCTGCCACATAAGAAGAAGTAGGGGGCATCTACTAAGCTGCTGAAAGAAAAAAAAAATATTTATTTTTTGTAAATATTTAATGTTCATAATATATTCAGCTAATATGTGCAATGGTATTATAGCCAATAGAGTTTACAGTTTTGGTTTTTTTTTTAATATTTTAAAGTTGCATGTCTGTTTTTCAAAAAGCAATATTTTTGTTTGTTTATGAAACTTGGTTTGATTTATAAAGACGTTATACTGTATATCACAAATCGAGTAGTGCCTGAAATTGCAAAAAATTGTGCAGGAACCTTTTTTTCGTATCGGTGCAACACCGCAAAGTCGGATTTGCACCTATTTGAACGGTTCCGCTGCCGACAATAGGGTTTGACTTGTCATGCGATTTAAAACTTACAAATCGCATGACAAGTCACACCGGTGTGAATGGGGGCTAAATCTGTGTCTGTAGTGCATGTTCAAAGCTTAATACCATAAATAAGAACTTGTTATTAGATTTTTATTCCAGGAGTATGAGTTTAGCAATTCTAGAGAAATGCTTAAATAATTCATTACAATGTAACAAAACCCATTAGATTTTAATTGACTAAAAATGTACTAGAGCAGCGGTCTCTAAACTTTCTAAACAAAGGGCCAGTTTACTGGCTTTCAGACTTTAGGGGAGCCAGACTGTGGCCATTGGAATTAGAAATTGTTCTGCTTCATTGGGAGTAAACAATGCATATTTGGCATTAGGGGAGGAATAGGCGACCTATTCTTGGTGTAAGTTGGAGAAATAGTGCCCCATCATTGGTGTCAGTGGGAAGAATTGTGCCCTGTTGGTGTCAGTGGGAGGAATAGTGCCCCATTGTTGGTGTCAGTGGGAGGAATAGTGCCGCATCGATGGTGTCAGTGGGAAGAATAGTGCCCCATCGTTGGTGTTAGTGGCAGGAATAGTGCCCCATTGTTGGTGTCAGTGGGAGGAATAGTGCCCCATCATTGGTGTCAGTGGAAGGAATAGTGCCCCATCGTTGGTGTCAGTGGAAGGAATAGTGTCCCATCGTTGGTGTTAGTGGGAGGAATAGTGCCCCATGGTTTGTTTCACTGAGCAGAATAGTGCCTAATTGTTGGTGTGAATGGAAGGAATAGTGCCCCGTTGTTGGTGTCAGTGGAAGTAATAGTGTCCCATCGTTGGTGTTAGTGGGAGGAATAGTGTCCCATCGTTGGTGTTAGTGGGAGGAATAGTGCCCCATGGTTTGTTTCAGTGAGCAGAATAGTGCCCAATTGTTGGTGTGAATGGAAGGAATACTGCCCCATCATTGGTGTTAGTGGCAGGAATATTGCCCCATTGTTGGTGTCAGTGGGAGGAATAGTGCCCCATCGTTGGTGTCAGTGGAAGGAATAGTGCCCCATCGTTGGTGTCAGTGGAAGGAATAGTGTCCCATCGTTGGTGGTAGTGGGAGGAATAGTACCCCATGGTTTGTTTCAGTGAGAGGAATAGTGCCCAATTGTTGGTGTGAATGGAAGGAATAGTGTCCCATCATTGGTGTCAATGGGAGAAATACTGACTGTTGTTGATGTCAGTAGCAGAAATTATGCCCTTTTGTTGTCAGTGGGAGAAAAAGTGCCATAAGGGCAAGCGGCATCCAGCCCCCAGGCCATAGTTTGGAGACCACTGTATTAGAGATTTTAGTCGACTAAAATATGACTAAAACTATTCAGATGACTAAAATCAAAATGGCATTTTAGTCAAAAGACTAAAATACAACTAAAACTAAAATTGCATGTTAGTTAAAAGATTGACTAAAACTAAATTGAAATTTAATGTCAAAATTAACACTGCTGCTCACTCCGGTGGTGCATTCCCCACTCTTCACTGCTCTGCAAATGGCGGGTCGACAAGCCCAGGGCATGATCTATCAGTCACCTGGCCATGATGGACAAGTAGATCCTGATTGACGGGTTGCCGACCCCGAACTTAAAGATCCTATGATAAAACAAAATATCCTGCTTTAGGACCCACCTTATTATCGGGACATTTGATTATATTTCTACTGCTCCTGTTTTGATAGACAGTTTACAAGATTGGAACAAGTAGATACCATCTGGATCTTCTATTAGTCTGATTGCAAGAGAACAATTGATTAAAAGTGATCAGCACCCATAGTCAGCACACATGGGAAAGCCTGAAAAAAATTAGTTTGAAGTAGAGGGTGCAAGAAACACCATATTATATAATATATACTTATATCACACACACACATACATATATATATATATATATATATATATATATATATATATATAAATAAAACACCATAAACACGGAAAATAGAATTCTAAAAAAGTAACATATCAGAAGGTGAATAAAGAGATGACACAGTAGCAGATAAAATGATCTTTACTGAAATAGTTATGTCAGTTAGAAATCTGTAGATTTGACCATTTCCATTTATATAAGGCAATGATGTATTTACAGCATTGTTTTACAGTAATGTTGTTTAGAAATCACCGGTTACCTTGAACATCACAGCAGCAAAGATATCAGTGGACTTCAAGTGTAAAAATGTAATGAAAGGAAAGTGGGGGCCACCAATCAGATTCCAACTATGCAGATTATAGCATTAAAAAATAAAGCTGGTTTGGCTGCTATTTGTGTCACCTTTTACTTTTCATTGTTCCAGGTTTTTAAACAAGATATAAAATTTATTGAATCAAGTAAAATACTGGGGATTTGACATGATGGATTTCCACATGGACATCAAAAATATACATTGTATTCACTTACATGCAGGGGCGGACTGACAACTCATGGGGCCCCCGGGCAATAGGGGATCATGGGGACCCTGTGTCCTTGCCCAAACAAAAAAGCCTATGAAAAAGGTACCAGGGGCATCTCATGGGGCCCCCTACTGACCCCGGGCCCTCGGGCAGTGCCTGAGTTTCCAAGTGGTCAGTCCGCCCCTGCTTACATGTGATTGTATGGAAGTTACAGGCGGTGTTGCATCAGTGGAACAGATACAAAAAAAGAAAAGTTTTTATGGTGGTCAGTATTACCATAGCTGCTTGCTTACAATACATGGTGTCCTATACGACTTGTATTGCTTGTGGAACCAAAGTCTTGAAAGACATAGTAACAGAGAGTTTAGTCTGAACTATAAAATGAAGCATGAACAAAGGCAAAAGGATTGGTTTTATAGGACTGCAGAAGTGCACTTGATCATCTTGTTATACCATGTTAATAATAAATAAAGTGAGTTTCACGTTTGTGATCCTTCAAAAGGGTATTAATATCTTTGTACAGTCTCTGCTCTATTAAAACTGAGTACAAGGCAAACGGCTGAATACACAATTGCACTATGCTGTAAATAAGTGAACTGTTCTTGCAAAAAAATGTATAGTATCTGTTCAGCCACTCTTGCATTGAAGAGAAAGTAGAAGCAAGATGCTGGGCACAAATTTCCAGATGATAAAAAAGACTTGGGTCTTGAAGGATTGGGTTTGGCAAGCCAAATGGGGGGTCTCTTGGAAAACGGGGATTACCCAAATAGAGAAATCCACATGTAATTGAGCCAATAAGGGCACCAAACGTCCAAAGTCTATTAATAATAGCAAAAAAGCTAAAAGCATCCAACGTATTTTGGAGGCCAGAAAATCCGCTTTTATCTGAACTATAGATAAGAATGCAAATACTTTTAAATACAACTTATAAACAAGAAATGGGTTACTACTGTTTCTCTTTTATCAACTTTTTTAATGTGTTATTTTAATACTTTTAATACTTTAATTCTCATCTACATCCCTGATGAAGGGGGATTTTCACTTTCTTGCTGTCATTTGGCAAAATATTTAAGACTTTGGGCTCTGAAAACATTTGTTTATCATGTTTATTAGCTGGATTACCATACTTTTTGTAAGCAAGGCACCCCTGCCAGACAGCACAGTTAGACTGCGGACCTCTTTGCAGACTGCATTGCAGTTGAAGCCAATTTGAAGTTTAATTTTTAAGTCTGTACGTAAGTAAAGTGTGCAGAGAAATAGTGTTATATACATATAAACATCTCCAGTGGCAGTAGGAAACTTCCCAAACTGCTACTTTTTGGGTAGAAGCAGTAGTCTCTCTGCAGCAGTCCAACACCCTCCTACAGCTCTGCAATCAGGAAAGCCCACACTCCTTGCTGATTGCAGAGTTGTAGGTCTTCAAGGGTCATGTCAAACCATTGCTTCCACAAAGAGAGCAGTAGTCCTTCTCTGTTACCTCCTCCCCAGTAACATAGTTTTCTACTGTAAGTTGAGCTATTTTAAAGTGATATCAAACCCTCAATTATTTTGGCAATTTCAACAGCTAATTTAATACCTTATGCAGCTTCTTCATCTTTAAACTTTGCCTTTTTTAAGCTGGTGCCATGATCACTACGTAACTTTTCCTGTTTTAGGATGTCTCCTTTCCCTTGCAAAGTCTTCTGAATCACCCTTCCATGCCTGCTCCTGGCCAGGACTAGAGTTGTGTCTCTCTACGCTGTGTGCCTCAACACAAACACACAGCCCTGTAACCTTTGATAGCAAGACACTCCCTTGCTTCTCCTAGCTAGTAGAATGAAAGCTGCTGGAGACTGCACTGTTTCCTGTTATCTCTTCTCTGTAAAGTACCAGAAATTCAGGGAAGCAATGTTGAGAGAAAGCATATTTGCAAGGCTAGATTCACAGTAGTAGGCAAAGCCATAGTGTTCCGTTGGGCTTAGAGAGCTGACCCTCCCTCTCCCAGTCCTAAAGATTGATGCTAGTCATACATACATTTAATGGTTTCTGAATTAATGAACGATTGGATGATTTTTTGTTTGCATTTGCCTGGAGTTCCATTTGCAGGGAATACCATTTGCCACATTAACAATCACAAGGCTCTGCTATGATCCGTTATTTTATTGTACAACAAATAAGTTAATTGATTGGTTAATAGAAAGAACAGGTTGTTCTAAGCTGAGCATTGCAGGGTTCTCCAATGGTACATGGTAAAACAAACGGTTGATCTGTAATTTGGCTCCAATAAAGAGATGTCTCTAAGTTATTTGTTTGTCTGTTCTGATTTGTATTTTTGATATGCTTCCAGTATTTCTGTAATAATGACTGGATCCTCCAGGGTGGTTATATCTCCAAGATCCTCAGTGTAGCCAGTGGCGATCTTCCTCAGTACACGCCGCATGATTTTCCCTGATCGAGTTTTGGGAAGGCGTTTCACCATCTAAGAAAAAAAGATGACATTACAAGTCTATAGTATTGCTGATTAGGTAAAAGTAAGTCTCACATTGTTTGCTGACATTTAATCCAGGCTTTTTGCAGAAAACAGGTCACCAGATAAAAGCAGCTTTCATTTGGTTGGTGATTACTCTAGATTTTGTAGGCTTTATCTTTTCGTAAAAAACGTGAAATGTTTTGTACCATTGCCTAGGAGCAGGCAAAATGTCCTATGTGTTCATTTAACTGTAACCAAATCATTCTTGAAGTGGTCCAGCATTTCTCCAACCTGGACACAATTATCTAGAAGCCATAAACTCCGCTTTAACACAACCTCAATTTCATCGGTCACCAGAAATGTGGAGTGATGAGGACCCAGTGGTGCAGGGACTCACATGATCAGAGGTATCAGGCTTATGGAGATTGCTGAGGCTTGTTGGCTATTACTGAGTACATAAGACAAATTAAGAAATGGTCTTACAACTGTGGAAAACACAGAAAATGAGAGGTGTTCAAGGTGGATTTAAAACGGAGTTCCACTCACTCTGTAAAAAAATAAAAGTCAGCAGCTACAAAAACTGTAGCTGCTGACTATTAAAATCAGCCACTCACCTGTCCCATGATCCCGCGGTGTCCCCGCCGCAGCCTGTTTCACCGGCCGTCCTGTATTCCAGGCACTGGCATCTTCAGTGTGGGCACCCGGATGTGACAGCTTGCAGCTGCACAGCCAAGTACCCACTGCGCATGCGCGAGTAGAACTGTGCTTCCTGAATGGCCCCATCGTCTTCTGGGACCTGTCACGTGTCCCACAAGACTACATGGAGGGAGGGTAGGAGGACAACTTCTGCTTCCGATTACCTAGGCGATCGCAGTGGAAGTGGGAGTGGATACCTGTCAATTTCGGGTACCCGCTGCCCAAAGGTGCCAATCCTTAATGGGGAATGGGGGACCAATCTTTAAAGTGGAACTTCCCCTTTAGGGTGGAACTCCACTTTAAATAAAAGATTTAGCTCAACCAAGCTTTTTAGAAGAAATGGCTTTTTGAACACTTTTATTATTTTGAATGTAACAAGCTTCAGCTTAACTAGAAGAGAGAATGAGAGGTGCAGCGTGATATAGGAAGCAAAGGAACTGGGTATCAAAGCAAAACATTTAATTGCAGCTTTGGAATGAAATTTTGTTCCACATGCGCACAATGTACCTGTACTTGTACAGACAGTGAAAGGCACACTGTGATATATGAAGCAAAGGACAAAAGGAAGAGCCACTTGGAAGTCCATCCTGAATTTTGGGGAAAGGGCGATTGAGTTTCAAGGCCAAACTTGTTGAGGCCAACAAAGCAACAGTATTGTTTTAATTGAAACTACAGCTGACGAAGTGTAAAGTGTTTGGAGCCAAATGTAGACCTGTACACTCCAAGGAACTTTATTTGCGGCTAAGCAGCCTACATTTGCCGATATTAGCTTTTACTAGCCCTCAAACACATAATTTGTTCTAAGGTGGCTAAATGGTTGATATGAGCCTGTCTACAAATAATTGAGAGGGGAAAATAAGAAAAGATAAGGATAAAATAGGATACACAAGGATAAAAGAGGAATAATGTGTTCTAAGAAGGCTACGAATGTATTTGGTTGAAGGGATAATTGATTCTTTAGTTCCTTCTCACCATAACCTGTATGGTTGTACTGTCTCGTTGTGTCCCCATTCCTAAAGGCTCTCATTTATCTAGGTCATGGTATAGCTAGTAGTAGTAAGTCAAATTCCGCCAGACGTGTTCTGTAATGTTGAAGATGTTTCATAGCTTAAAGTGTTACTAACCAAGGACATTCACTGTATCTGGTCTCCCACAGTACACAGAACATATAAATGCAATTATTTTAGTAAATATAAACTGATAAATAGCTTTTCTCATCAGCAGTTAGAGCAGTCTTGTGACTTCTATCAGTGTCCAGCAAAGCACTAGTTAAAGCTTGTAGGAGGATGCAGGAGCCCTGACCTCTGTCTGAAGAGTGCTGATTGACCCTGTGCTGATCACATGTACTTTCCCAACAAAAAAACAAACAACTCTCTCTTGCAATACACACCAAACTGTGCAGCTTTCCCCCTAGCCTATGTTCCATCAGGAGATATTTAGGAGACACTGGAAGAAGGGCAGGATCAGAGAAGAGAGGATTAAACATCCTTTTTACACAATGTGGAGGATTAACCCCTTAGGTTCCACAGTGAGTATAACAAGCATGGTTTACTGCATATACAGACAGATTTTACTGTTGTGGGTTTAGTAATACTTCAAGTCGCTTCTCCAATTTATTCAACATTACAGAACAAGTCCACCTAAATGTGACTAACTACCAGCTATACCAAAGTTATCATTAAAAAGATACAGAAACATTGAAGTATTTAGAATACATAAGACATACTTACCAGAATATGGTCGGGAACAGCATATTTTGCTATTTTTGTGGCTACTATCGCTTTAAGGTCCTCTTTAATATCTTTTTCTGGCTCTTTTACATCATCTTTTAATACAACAAAGGCAAATGCAGCTATGGAACAGATAAGAGAAATCAATTAAATAAGAATCAACAAAACCAATTACTGTAAAGCAATTACACAAAAGAAGGTAAGCATTAGCATATACAGTTTATCATAATATACAGTTGACACTACCCTATTACAGAGGTTATTCTAAAGCAAGTAAAAAATATAATAGTGGTACTCAGGGAATCAGACTGACAAGGGGAATAATACTAGCCATTGACCCAGTGTCCATTAATAAAAAAACACAGTCCATAGTCCTTATAGATCAGGTATTTGTTCTTAGGACCACTCAAGGAGAAAGCAGCTGGCTTGTCAGAGTAGAAGCTCTGCTGTAAGGCAAGAAGGAAGTAGCGCTTTCTGAGTGTAGTTAAAAATAAGTTTAATAAAAGATATGTAGCAACTCACAAGAGAAGCTTGTCTGACTGCACATTTCAATAAGGCCATCTTGGAATACTGTACTATGGATAGTATTTGCAGTATGGCCCAGTATTTACACGATAGAATGGACCTCTAGGTCCACATTTCTTCCCCCAAGGGGCCATGGTGTCCGAGACGTAGATCGAATACGTTTCCCTCCTGCAGAGACCTTGGATGTGCTCTGCCCTTGGTTCACTCTAAAAAAGGTCACAATGTGCATGGCCACATCACGGCCTGAGGAATGAGCACACATGCTCCAAACACGTGTCGACCACAAGCCTCTTCTTCACTTCCAGTTCCAGTGACATCACTGCTCTCAGCAATGGGAACCCAGCCGTCTCGGAGCATTAGTTTCTTCAGTGCAACTGTGCAGCTTCTGAGACATATCGCCTCCAGCAATCCAGATCATATGTGGCATAGAAGATGGCCTTATTGTGATGTGCAGTCTGACATGCTTCTCTTGTGAGTTGTTACATATCTTTTATTAAACTTGTTTTTAACAAATTACTACACTCAGAGAGCACTTTTGTATTCTTCTTTCTATGCTTAAGCAAGTAACCTTTGCTTGTCATTGTACCCCAAGTAGCAAACCAAAAAATTGTATATGCAAACTAAATAATATTCACACAGCTAAACAGCAGCCCTTGCAATGAGGTTATTCCATTTCAGGCACACATACCTTGCTCTCACAAACTGAAGGTGACTGATAATAAAACAAAGTTAAAGTTTACATCGATTGAATGGCTGCTGATATGTTGTAACTTCCACTAGAACCTAGAATACTTTCCATGCCACTTCTTTATAGGCCCATGTAAAGGCTTTAAAGGGGAGGTCCTCAAGGGAGTCTTTCTGGGGTTTGTCACACTAGCTTATCTTCTCTGTTATTCTATCAAATTTATTTCTAATATGGATTCAACAATTTAAAACAGTTAAAAATTCATTTTGTTCAGAATAAATGTCTCTTTTATGGCAAAATGGTGTAGTCCCTA
This sequence comes from Staurois parvus, assembly GCF_062004578.1. NCBI lineage: Eukaryota > Metazoa > Chordata > Amphibia > Anura > Ranidae > Staurois > Staurois parvus. The sequence continues at coordinate 15,193,984 of NW_028317877.1, forward strand.
AGTCATAGGTGGCACTGCAATAGAAATGGCCTATAAGGCAGAGGTCTGAAAACCTAATTCTTTAAGGTGGATAAAGTCTAATGAAGCCAACAGGTTTAAGAGAGCTAATGACAGTATTTACATATTCTTAACAAGTAGTAAAGGCACTTTAAACAGGCCATTATTCACCTCTGTTAATGGCATTGTGGAGAAATTAGTCTTCACATTTCACAATAGAGATACTGCAACCCAATTTTAGATTCTTTGCTGTGATCTTTGAGAATTAATTACTTCCTGTTAGAAGCAACTAGAAGGGTCAGGGATGGCTTATTTCACTGCTGGTTAAGAATATATAAATAATTTAAGTCTATAGTCTTAAGTCATGCCTTGACCTTTCACTGGAATTGCTGAATTTCATAATATACCAAATTATATTATTCCAGAATGAAACCAAGCTAAAAGATCCTTTTCTAAGTAAAAGCCTGCCATGTGTTATTCATTCAAACAAGTATGACTGTGCTAAAGTCTAATGACAGGGCATAGTAAGCTGGGCAGATCGAGGAGCGGGATGCTCCAGCAGGGGGCTGGCTAGACCAAATAATTGTTTCTCTTAAAAGCTACCAGCCAGCAGACTTATGGGTCACCCACAGACATGATATCTTAACTGCTGTTTTCTCATGTTCATGGATAATATAAAGCAGTTATCAAAATAATTTTTAAAGCTCCAGGGGACCAAGTGCAAATTGTGCTTGATCAAGTTCAAATCTGTGAAGAGTTTATGTCAGGTTTATGTCAGGGCAGGAGCTGAGGAACGGACAGGCAGGCCTAACAATGTAACGCACTGGCTGCCCTTCACCATGGCCCCTGATGGTGGGGATGGACTTGACGCAGCCAGGAACCAGGTCGCGGGCCCTGAGACACCTCAGTTGCGGTAATGGCCGCCGCCAATGGCGTGTAGCTGGTGGAAAAGACAAAAGAGTAGTCAGGCAGGCCGGGTCGACAACAACGGGACAAAACGGTACAGGACAGCAGACGAGAATCACAGGTCACGAGCCGGGTTCAGCAACAGAGGGTCAGATCAAAGGAGAACACAAAGAATAGTCGAGTCACAAGCCGAGTCAGATTCCAGGAGAGTCACGAGAGTCAGAACAGAGTAATAGCGACACAAAGAGCATGTGCGGACCACAGGCTTATATGTCATCAGCCACACCCCTCTGGGGGATGGACCTCAGATACCTGAAGGCATAAAGGATTCCCACCATGCTCAGCAGAAATCCAAGATGGACGCCAGCACATGGAGTAACATAACCTCAGGGAAAAGGTAGGACCTTGACAGTTTTTCATAAATAATATGCCATTTTATTTCTGTCAGCGCAGGCTGTAGCTCCACTCCAGGCTGAAGCCCAATTTATGGGTGTTCCTATCAGATAGTTACAGCCAGAACTGGAGCCATCACCCCATCTTCTTTTTGCAGCCCTGTACCTCCTCTGCCACCTTCTCTGGGCATACCAATGCAAGAAGGAGAGCCACATCATCCCCTCTCTCTCTTCCTCTGCAAGCTGCCAGATATTCATGTAATTGTGCAGCCTTGTGCCTCTTCTGATTATCATCTTTTACATAAACACAAACTCACAACACAAGCTGACAATAGTTACTCCATTCTCTCTGGCACAGAAGGCATAGACCTGCAGATGTCCTGTCTTACAGCTTTCAGAAGAGGAGAGAGTAGGGATTTTTGTGGGCTCTGTGTCAGAGGCGTAGCCAGGATATTTTGCGCCCAGAGATGAACGGCCACCTCATGACACCCCCCCACTTCATATGGTCCCTGTAGACACCCCCCCATCCCAACCACATTGCCCCCCCCTTCATCCATGGCAGTACTCACCCGGCTCTGCTCTCCCCTTGTCTCCTCTGGCACATGCCTGGCTCACTGCCCTCCTCTCCGCTCCTCTCCCGGCCCACTCCTCTCTGCTCTCATAACTCACTGTGGATGGCAGACGTATAAGATGACACATCTGCTGCAGCCTCTGCAGTGATCTTGTTACCTCATTTTGGCGCCCCTGTACCTTGGCGCCCGGGTACATATGTACCCCCCTGCCCCCCCCCCCCCAGCTATGCCTCTGCTCTGTGTGCACTATCTATATTGTCCCTCTCCTCCTGCATTGAAAGTTAGAACTTCACCTCCTTCATCCAGTGTGCTCAGATAGTTAGAAGTTGGGGGGGGCAAGCTATCTGAACACGCTGCTCAGCAACCCCATCACAGATTTAAAAAGAATCAAGTATTAGGAAAGGGTGTGTGTGTATCTGTGTGTGGGGGGGTGTCACTCCTATGCATCCACATTCAGCCGCTGTGGGGGGCTACACAAGCTTTTTCAGCTTCTTCAAATGAAACCTTCCTGAGGGATATATGGTTGCCATTGCTGAATTCTCACACTGCACATGCTAATTCCCTGTTGAACCTCTGGCTTCAATACATTGGGTCACTAACCCAAAACAAAGACCTGTAAGGCTTCATGCACAGGGACACTTACTAGTTCTTGTGTGCTGATGTTTAATATCCCTGACACTTTCAGGCACCCTGGGAGCCACATGTGGTGCGTACAGCTGCCAACAAAAATGCTGATGGCTTCTACATTGTCATCTGCCTGCACATGCGCATACAGCACTTCTCCCCAAGTGCAAAAATGGTGTGTTCAAGGAGAAGTGTTGCATGGGTAAGCGCTGATGTAGAAGCCCTCTGCGTTTACCTGAGCATGACGCCATACAACCATCTATTTGCATTGGCAGCTATACATGGCACATGCTGTGGATTTTGAGCCTCAGAACACAGGAGCTAGTAAGCGTCCATATGCATGAGGCCTAACTTTACCTTGAATTTCCTGATCTGCATGCCTATTCCAGGCAAGTGACTCAAAAATAGTGGATGTACATCAGCATTACAACCAGGCAACTAGCAATATCCAAAGTTAGTTAGCATAATTAGCCTTTAAATTCCTTGTATGACTTTTTTACTTTTAAATGGCATGGTGGCATACAAGACCACAATATGTGGAAATCAGGATGGCTGTCTGCACTGCTTACATCTTGCTATAGCCATTTGGTTTTCCTACAGTGAAGATCAATATAACAGAAGTTAAAAATAAAATATCGCAATTATGGTCTAGGTAGGTCGCTGGCATTAAATTGACATTTAAACACGACCAGTGTCTTAGAAAAATTATGATTTATATTTTAATAGCACAATCCCTTTAAAATATTACAAGGGTGATTGAGATTGTAATTTTAAAGTGTTGTCAATATGTTTAGATGATTGAAAGCAATTCTCACTTTTATTGTTACCATCTCTTCCAGATTACTTTCTAATCACACAATTAAAAAGGTGACTATGAGGCAACGAATGCCAAATTCAACAGACGTTCTGTGAATTCTGATTACAACATGGCTGGCCTCCAAGAGTCAGATTCAGGTGGCCTAACTGAAAAAGTAATGAAACTGTTGCTGGAAGATGGTCAATATGATAACAGTTTTATTAACAGTCCTTCAACAGACTTTAGCACAGTTTTACTATACTTGTTTGAATGAAAAATGGATTGAAGATATTGTACTTTAAAATGGAGCTCATAAATTAGTTTTATTTTGCATTCATTTAATTTTTCAGGTATATTTTAAAATTCAGCAGATCTTGTGAAAATGCAATGTCACACATCTTACAATGCACATTTTAGGCTTTAGGGTCAGCCCTGGTTCACACTGATGTGTTGCTGAATTCGCAGTGGTTTCGGTGCGAATTCTGCATCGTATCAGAATCGCACCCTGTACATGCGAACCGCTGCGGGTGTGTATGTTAAGTTACCAAATCCCCGAAAGCAGTCTGCAAAACGCGATGTGATGTGCAGAATCGGATTGCATAGGTGTGAATACCCATGCAATCCAATTCTAGTGCAGACCAAAAAAGGGTCCTGCACATTTTTGGTGCGGGTGCGGTGCAATTAGAGCCATACAAAATGTATGACTCCAATTGCACCGCACACAAACTGCATGTGATTTGCATAGGAGTGTGGTGAGGTTCCTGTGCGAATTACATGCGATATACCGCACCGCATATATGTGAACCCAGTCTTACTCAAAACCCCCAAAACATTATATATTTTATGAAAGAGGAGCCTATGTAGAAAAAAATAATGGTATTTTTTGTGTCACAATAATATACTTACGAATAATAGATTACTCAATTTTTGGTAAAATATAAAAGACAAGGTTGTATCAAGTAAATAGATAACAAATACGTCAAGCATGAAAACGATGCACTCCCTACCCAAATTTGTCCACAGGCAATGTTTTAAAAGTGTTTTTTCATCAGATGCTCAGGTTGAGGTCCCTAAATTAACAACAGATTTTCTTTCATTGGGTAACTATGTCCCTCTATGTCTTTCAGTCCGTCTGCCTTGCTGAGCCTCATCGCCACGCATACTGTGTTTGCACTCTACCAGCAGGTTAAAGATGGAACTTGATCAAACTGCTAATCAAGATACCACATTTGACTAAATTAGCATAAACTGTATTGAGAATGTAGCCCTCAATCTGACACTGTAGCCTATCTGTAGAGATAGTATTCTTTACATAAGTTCTAAATGTAATACATCATGGGGCTTAATTCTCCATTTTGCTGTGATAACATTTTGTTTTGCCTCATTTTGTATGATTTTCTACAAAATTCTCACTTGGTTTTCATTCACTTTTATAAAACTATGACCAGGAAAATGGTAATATCAACATGAAAAGTAGATATACTACCATGAAAAGAAAGGGAAAATGGAGCACCAGGGAAAATGGAGCGTCACCTTGAGGAAAATTCCTTCTCCAGTTTTCCTACATTGAAAATACTGGGTTATGTCAGAAGTAATGTGGAGTAAATTCCCTGAGGTGGGAAAGTCTTTATAAATTGGCAAAATTGACTAACTTAATAGTGATTAACACGAAAAGTTTCACTGAATTATTTTCACTCTTATTGAACAATGCCAAAGGCTACCCTAAAATGATTTATAAAGAAGCACAACTAATGAAATAGATATTGTGTGTAAAAATGCTACATTCTAATTCTAATCTCCTTGAGTCAATGGCAAAGTTCCAAGAGGTGTGTGAAGTAAGGAATATGTGCCTTTTAACAACTGCTAACAATGAGCAGTTATCAAGCCTCAGCGTGACTTAGTAAAATATTAACTGCCCTATCAGGCAGTGGAAGTCAATGGTTTCCATGGGATGTCCTCACAGTTTATTGCTGAATATTTCTACATCTTAATGCATGAGTTTGAAGTTTAGAAACTATGAAAAGTAGAAAGTGTTATTAGCTCATCTATTATTACTCACCATTCAGTAACAAAACACATAAGAGGTAGAGCCAATAGAAGGAGCTAGTGATAATTATTTATGAGTCTAGTTCTATAGAAGAGACCTGGATTATACAATTTTAGGACGGGTTATTCATAAGTTCATATTCATGATAATGAGGAGTTTCCGCACATTAGCACCGTGAATAACCTCAATGAACCTGCTTAGATTGACATTGCTTTCTGTAGCTGATAATTGTAACATTACACTCTCTAGGGGAGGGATAGGCAGTTGCAGAACATCAACAGCTGCATAACTAAAATGTCACAGATTGCTTTGCTACATCGAGAGAAATGCAGACTGCCTTTGTACTGTATGCTGGTGGAAGTCTCTTATATCTGCCACCTAGACTGTATAGCTATAAGGGCACTTGTGGATCCATGTCTAGGGGGACAGTGCAAGCTTTCATATGTATGGGGAAAGGCAACATTTAGAGGACTCAGAAGGCTCTTTATAATTTAGAAAACAGGAAACCAACTTTCCTTTCAGTTAAATAAGTGTGGACTTAGAAAAAAGAATAAATATACGTACTCACTTACCTGCTGCAGCATCAGACCGATGCTGCAGCTGTCCCCCACCGGAGATCTGTACGGTAATACGATGGCTGGTTGCTCAGTCTTGGTCCTCTTTGAGCAGAGAGTGGTGACTATCAGTCACCAGTCTCTGCTTTGCTGGAGTGCAAGGCGGGATGCAATGGCATGCTGAGAGGCTGAGCCAGCAAGCATCTGGGTGGATCCTGACATTATTGTTGGGATCATTCTAAAGACTAGTGCGGCTCTGTGATGTCAGCTGACATTGGCTTTAGCCTATTATTACAAAATAGCCATAGCCATAGCTAGGGTATGGTTTATTTGAAGAGCTTCATTTTAAAAGGGAAGTATGGCCAAAGCTCTTTTGGCCATATTTCTCATGTCCCACATGAAACAAAAATATATTTTAAATATATTTTAAAAATATTCTTCCCAAGTATATTGACATATATTTGAAATGCAACAATTGTGGCCATATTCAATATATATATATATATATATATATATATATATATATATATATATATATATATATGTACATATAAAATAAGATAGATAGATAGATAGATATACTGCATGCTGAAATGTGTTTTTATTACAAAATATATGAAAAACATTTTTTAAAAATACATTTCAAATATACTGTATGTCTTATATAGTATATAATAAAATATACATAGTATATAAAATATATTTCAATAAATATATATATATATATACTGCATATTGAAATGTGTTTTTTTATATTGCTACATATATGAAAAATATTTTTTAAATATATTCTTCATATTTTTTTTACATATAAAAAAGTAATTTTAACATATATTTTTACATAAATTTGTAAATGCATTCCAAAAATGTAGATTTGTATTTTTAAAGACATACAGTATATTTGAAATGTATTGTGAAAAATAGTTTTCATATATTTTCATATATATTATGGGCAGCACAGTGGCTAAATGGTTAGCCCTCCGCCTGGCAGTACTAGGGTTGCTGGTTCGTAATCCCAACCACGGCACCACCTGCCTGGAGTTTGCATGTTCTCCCTGTGACTGTGTGGGTTTCCTCCCACACTCCAAAGACATGCTGGTAGGTGAATTGGCTCCTGTCTAAATTGTCCCTAGTATGTGTATGTATGAATGTGAGTTAGGGACCTTAGATTGTACACCCCTTGAGGGTTAGGGACTGATGTGAATGTACAATATTGAAAGATGAAAAATATTTTTTTAATATATTCTTCATATTTTTTTTTACATATAAAGAAGTAATTTTAACATATATTTGTTAAAGCGCTGCGTAAATTGACGGAGCTATACAAGTACCTGTAATAAATATATATATATATTGAATATGGCCACAATTGTAGCATTTCAAATATATATCAATATATTTGGGAAGAATATATTTAAAATATATTTTTCTTTCATGTGGGACATGAGAAATATGGCCAAAAGAGCTTTGGCCATACTTCCTTTTTAAACTGAAGCTCTTCAAACAAATCATGCCCCAGCTATGGCTACGGCTATTTTGGACTAACATTTCCCAGTTGAAATCTTTCAAAGCTTTTAACAGGCCAAGCCAATGCACAATCTACTGTGGTCCTAATATACACTGCTAACTGCAAAGAGTGGTAGAGCCATGAGCCATGTAATGTGGGACACTCAGTTATGTTCCCGTGTTGTACTTTTGCACATAAAATAACACACACAGACACATATGCATTTACCGCTCCTGGAAAATTCATGCATGTTATTGAAGGAAAAATGCACTTTTAGTGCTCCATTAATTTCAACAGAAGGAAAATCAAAAACTGACAGGCTGCAGATGAATATTGACAAGCTGTGGACAATGCACAAGGCTATAAATTGCTGAATAGGCCGGACAGTGAACATCCCAGGAACCTTATGATTTAGGTAGGTATATGCATTTACTGGAATGCTCAGCACAGGGAAGGGGATTCTGAAAGATACAGTACATGCATTATAGGTGCACTTCTCCTGTGTTATTTGTCTACATAGCATGTACAGGATGGTAGCAACATTCTGCCACTGCTCACCTATGGCTTGATTTTTGGCATATCACTGAACATCTTTATGACATTAAAGCCAATTTTGTAGCCTAATGAAATTCCTCTTCATCTTGCTTGTCAGTTTACAAAGCAAGCACTCCCACTGCTAGCTTGATTAGATCTTTAGCTTGTGGTATTGTGGCATGTAATTACACTAACTAGAAACCTGAATTTTGAAGAAACATATAAATGAGCTATATGGTACTTCTATAAGCTTTTCTGGAGTTGTTCTTTTATATTTAAATCAAACCTGTGTCAGAGAAAGCATCTGTTAGCGTGTGTGGCATTCAGGGTAGGTAGGTCATGTCTTATTACTTTGGATCCATCCTTTGACAATGAATTTGAATACTATTTACAGTAACAGGTGCATTCCCTATGGAGTTCAATGGACCAGGAATAGGTATGACCTTTGTGATAATTGGTTATAGTATATGGTTGCTTCTTCTACAGATGCACTGATTACCAGCTTGAAACTGAAAGGGAGCCTGTCCTGATAGCTTTTACCTCCAATAGTCAAACCTCTCTTCTGAAGACTGCTTTTGTCTGACTTTCAGAAGCAGTCTCGTTATTCCAGGTCACCTTTAGGTACAATGTCTTCTCTGTAATTAGCACTGATCTGGAATAATAAAGATTGAGCTGAGTAGCTGGAACCCAGATTCACAGATAATCCAGCCAATCTAAATTAAAGTGACAGAATAGTTGCAGTTGATTGACAATTCACAACACTGAATTGCCACTGAACCTAAAAAAAGGGTTTCTTTAGACCCAATAACCAGTGAAGGGTGGCAATCTCATGAACACAAATGTATCCAGAGTGGTTTACTCACTCATACCCTTGTTTGGAAAGTAAGTGAACCTTTAGTATATCACCAATAAATTGGGTAGTTGCCTACTAGACTGTTCATTTAGTGCATGAGGTCAGGTGGAATGAAGAGCATGGAATATAGAAATGGTCTGGTAACCTTAACCATTTCACAGGATACTGGCATTATGACGTGAGAATCCCACCTGTAAAGTTGACCACAGGTTCTGGATGGCTGGATCATCGCTGCTTCTGAACATTTGACTATAGCAGCTTCGACCTGATGAGGGTCTCATCTGTGCTAGGAGCCAACCATTTAAAGTGGACCTTCACCCTCCCCACCCACTTTTTTTTTACATTCCTCCTGCCCTCTCCCTCCATCCCCACTTACAATGGGAACTTTTTAATTAAATAATGTATGTATTTATTTATTTTAACCATTTCTGGGGAGCACAACTCTGCGCTTCCCATATTGCTATAATGCTGTATTCTCTCCTAGGCAAGAAGAGTGCAGTACCAGCAGCCATCTGGAATACACACATCATGCATCCCAAGCAGCCACAAATGCAGCATCATCAGGGAACCAGCTGTCGCTTTGTAGTTTTTGCAGCTGGCCTCCAATGATGCACCACATGTGGGTCATCAGTGGCCCACTGGAAACCTGGAAAAGATAGCTGGCCTCCAAATAATGTCATCAAAGAAGATGGCGGCATGAAACCCTGTATGATGCAGCATCGTGGGGGATCCTTACAAGGAAGGTGGGCGAGTGAAGTTCCTGTTTAATATACAGTAGCAAAATTTGTGCTTCAATTCTTAGCAACATTGCATGGAGACTGGGCTGTAGGAGGTAAAGGTGGTTGTAAAGTAAGAATATCTGAAAAAGTGTTTTAATGACAAAGTATTGACCAGTGATGGATTCTACCCTATATTTCACTCTATAACATGTATATTTTTTTGCATTAGCTGCATCTGCTTTCCTTATAAGTCACTAAAATTGTTATTGTTAGAATTTTACACTAGCCACACATCTGCTGTCATTTATCATCACCATATTCTATTAGCACCAGACAATATAGACATTTATTGCACACAATCACACTGAGCACTGTATTGTATATCTGCTTTCGCAATAGACTGTTAATCCAACTGGAGTATTCTTTTTTATCCCATTGCCTTTTTTGCTTTGTAAACTATCAATAATATTGGCATTTCTATTGAAGTTTACGGGTTGTTTTGTATGTTATTCGCAAGACTGGGGTTTGTTAAGTATACCACTGAGAAAGCTACTGTACAGATGTATGACCAGAGAGGTAACAGCTAAATGGACAAATATAGACTGGAAATTTAACACTGTAAACATTGACGGTTGATATTGTCTATTTTATGTCAGCATACATCAATATGAAAAAATACACGAATCAGAAAGCACAATGGCAATAGGTAGAATATAGCCATACGGCATTACATGAGGATCAGTGGACAGCCTGGATTGCAGTTCCTAGTGTTTTATTATCTATCTAGAAACAGAATGCTTGACAATTCATAAGTGCTTGAAAGCCATCTCTCTCATCAACCACTTGTGGACTGTTTACAGATCAATTAAAGGGCCCAATTTACAGCTATTAGAAACAGTAACGGGGAAGTGGCATCAACAAGGAAATATTTATTGAAGAAAGTCGTAAAATATGGACAGCACATTAACATCAAGTTCATAATCAAGGTTTTCTTTGCATGAACATCTGACTATAGTTTACCATGGATTAAAGTGTATCTATCGGTTTGCACAGTGTAGTGAATGTTGAACCAACTGTTGGGTGTTTATTGCTGCCCATAACTCTATTAGAGAGACTTTACCTCACCAGGACAGAAATAAGGGAAAATTTAAAAAAAACCTGCTTTTTATGAGGCCTTATCCTTTCGGCCATGTAGGTATCAAAGAGTAACAGGGAATCAGCATTTTCATAAAGGGGATTTTCATTGTTAACATGCAACTGGAAATACCCAAAACAGTTGCCAGTGCTGATCAGTAGGAGTCTCATGGTGGCTATACATAGACATAGACAGAGTAGACATAACTATCTTTTTAATGACAAAAGGCAAAATTAAAAAAGGAAAAAGTCCATCCAGTTCAACCATTAAAAAAAAAAAAAAGTTATAATCCTATACCTACAGTTGATCCAGAGGAAGGCAAAAAAACCCAACCCAACAAAGCATGATCCAATTTGCTCCTGCAATTTTCCATCAGTTCATAGAAATGGTCATTTTAATGGATCTGATGGCAGCAATTATTCTTCATTTCTTCATTCTACGCACCACTGCTTTAAAAACTTTCAGAATTTTCCAACGTGATTGTTTTCATCATAGACTTGATCCCGTGACATTGGTTAAAAGTGATCAAAGTAGTAGTGAGGAACAATATTTCATTTTAACAAAATTTTAAAAGAAATGTTTTATTAAGCAATTGGATTGACATGTTTAACAAACATAAAGTCAACAGAAAAGGAGCTCCAAATATTCCAAATGCTTTTCTCTGGACTAGAAACAGCTGATGGTGGAATTTCAGACTGGAAAGAAGCCTACTTGTCAGCATCAACAGCCATATCTGGAGTTGTTCAATTTTGTGGTTAAAGTGGAAACTTTCTTGAGGGCTTGTGTAAGCAGGTCTTTGGATTTTTTTTTTGTAAAGCAGTTTGGAAGGATTTAGAATTCAATGTAAATTCTGAGTTATTTTTATGGGTCAATGCATTTTTCACTGCATTTTCTTTGCTTGCGTAAACTCAACATGCCCATTCTGCTGAATCTGGATTCATTTCTCTCCCATCCACTAGTAAATGTGAATACAAACAAATGCAAGCTGGGAGCAACTCAAACGGTTCTCAAACTCACCTGTCTCACGATCCAGCAGTGTACTCACTGATTTGACTGGCCGTCCTTGCTCCCCAGCACCAGCATCTTAAATGTGGGAACCTGGCTGTGAAGCCGCAAGCTGTCACAGCCAGGTTCCCACACTTAAGATGCTGGGTGGCCACTGCACATGTGTGAATAGTGCTGCGCCTTGTGAATGGTTCCATAGTCTTCTGGGACCTGTCACATTTACCAGAAGACTACGGGGGAGGAAGGGGGGAGGACAGCATCCACCTCCAATCACCTAGGCAATCACAGTGGAAGTAAGAGCAGGTACTTGCCAAAATTGGGTACTGGACATGTGAAGGAAGGAGTGGGGAGAAATGAATTGGGCATGTAAAGGAATATACGGTGAAAATTTTACCAATTTTTCCTTTACATGCTCATTTCAGCTCTCCTTCCTTTACATGCCCATTTCACAGTGAAATGGGCAAGTAAAGGAAAGGGGTGGGAGTAAATTTTCACCCCACCATCCTTTATTTGCCCATTTAATTTCCCCCACTCATTCTTTCACATGGCCATTTCATTCCAATCCAGCAAAGAGACAGCCCAATCCAGCAGAGACATCCACATATATTCAGCAAAGAGACATCCCCATCCAGCAAAGAGACAGCCTCATATAGCAAAGAGACATCTCAGCCAGCAAAAAGAGGGCCCCATAAAGCAAAGAGATGGCCCAATCCAGCAAAGAGACAGTCCCATATAGCAAAGAGACAGCCCCAAATAGCAAAGAGGCAGCCCAATCCAGAAACGAGATGATCTCATATAACAAAGAAATGGTCCAATCCAGCAAAGAGACAACCAAATATAGCAAAGACATGGTCCAAGCCAGCAAAGAGACAGCCCCATATAGCAAAGAGATGGCCCCCTATAGCAAAGAAATGGCCCCATATAGCAAAGAGACAGCCCTATATAGCAAAGTGTTGGCCCAATCCAGAGGTTACAGCACATCATTACAGGTCACTGATTGGTTGCTAGAGGTTAATGCACACCCTTATCACTCACTGGTTGCAAAAGGTTACTGCACATCCTTACCACTCACTGATTGGTTGCTAGAGGTTACTGCACATCATTACTGCTCACTGATTGGTTGCTATAGGTGACTGTGCATAATTTCCACTTACTTTTTGGTTGCAAGAGAGATCGGGCAGTGATTGTGAATGGTTGCCAGAGGTTACAGCACATAATACCATTCACTGATTAGTTGCTAGAGGTTACTGCACATCATTACAGCTCACTGGTTGGTTGCTAGAGGTTACAGCACATCCTTACTGCTCGCTGATTGGTTGCTAGAGATTACAGCACATAATTACTGCTCATTGATTGGTAGCTAGAGGTTACGGCACATCATTACAGATTGATAACCTCTGCACTCCAAACCTCCCCCAACCTCTCCACTTCACCCCCCCCACCACCACCCCCTAACTATACATGCCTCCTCTTCTCAACATTGCACCCACCTTCTCTACCTCTGTACATCTCCTCTTTGCTCACCTGTGCACCCCAAACCAGCTAGGACTTTCAAGCATGCCCCTGTTTACCTCCCCAGTAGGCAGCATTTAGCTATGGTGGATGGAATCTTGAGTCATCTGTACACTACAATACGGCAGAGCTGGGCAGCAAAAGTGACAGCACTTCACACTGAGATATTGGGACATAGCGCGGGAGGAAGACTTCAAGGGAGAAGGGGATGTAAACCTGGACAGATGGTAAGTATGGGGCATCTATTTTGGGCTCTACAATAATGACTGGTCCCAGGGCAGCTGTCCCCTTTTGCTCTACCTTAAAGATGGCCCTGATGACAGATGAGAGCAGCAGGGAGCTCTCGCTGTCTTATTTGGATTCTGAGTATGAACCCGTGGCATGCCATACTCCGGAGTAGTAGCAGAATGTATTACGGGGTGTAATTCTTGGTATATCCATGCTGTGTGCTAGAAATATCTTATACATGACAACTTTGTCATGACAAAATATGTTTTCATTTCCTTTCTATATCTTTCAAAAACCTGAACAAAACTTGAAGCAAAAAAATTACATGTTAAAATGACTCATTATGCCTCATAGACAATACCTTGGGGTGTATGCTTTCCAAAATGTGGTCATTTTCATTGCTTTACAAAAATGTAATAGGTAGTCAGGAAATTAGATCCATTATTTATGCTCCTTGAAAGCCCCTTGAATTTTTTTAACAGAAACTATGAAAAACACATTTTGTTTTCAAGATTTTTGGTATTTTTTCCATTTATATAGCAAAAAAACCCCAGTGGTGATTAAATACCACCAAAAGAAATCTCTATCTATTTAAAACATTTATAAATATTTCATTTGGGTACAGTGCTGCATGCCTGAGTAATTATAATTCAAAGTGTGACAGCTCTGAAATCTGAAAATTGGTCTGGGCAGGAAGGGGGTGAAAGTGTACGTATTGAAGTAGTTAAACTTGATATGTATACTACTAAATTAAAAATGTTGATTCATCCACATATAACATAACATATGGGGGGTGGCTCTCTTGTGGCCCACCACCCTACTTTATTCACCTAGTTAGATAGTAAAGGAACACTTGTACTATGACCACTGAGTACAGAACTTCTCAGAACAAATAAAAATCATTCTACTAAGTTCAATTACCCAGCCAAGGAAAACAAATATATTCTAATACACTTCTACTACAGAGTTACTGATTCATTAGAACTGAATTTATTTAGTGAATGTCTGGTTGAATGATGCCTTGGTTTCAGAACTGAACTCACAACTAATGATAAGAAATATGGTAGTGTACATTTTTGTTAATAAATATAATGTAATATAAAATAATTGACCAGTGAAATCCACTCACTAGTCATAGACTTCCATCACCTTACCACTAATAACTTCATTGTCCAATATAAGTGAATAATGGCAATGTCTTATATATACGTAAGCCAATTTAGGAAAGCTGAAAGCAGCTGTCTGTGAAAGGTAAAACAATCTGATTTATTAATCCAGTAACAGTTTAAGAAATCTTACCTTCTCCCTTGATGTCATGCGGGAAACCAATAACAGCAGTTTCTGGAACATCGGGATGCTCATCCTTCAAAGTAATTATATTAAATATTATAAAGTGGATATCAGGTAATAGGCTCAATTCACAAAGTTAACACACCCAGGTAAGGCTGTTTATTTTCAAAACGATTTACAGTTATTTTCAGTCCAATGCAGGGGCGGACTGACCATTCGGGCTCTCGGGCACTGCCCGAGGTCCCAGGGTCAGTAGGGGGCCCCATGAGATGCCCCTGGTACCTTTCATAGCCTTTGTTGGGTGTGGTTTGAGTGTGGGTGAAGGCACAGGGGCCTCATGATCCCCTATTGCCCGGGGGCCCCATGAGTTGTCAGTCCTCCCCTTTTCCAATAGGATACTTGTGCTAAAACCTTTTAATTGAACCTAATACATGTAAAATGTAGCTGATTTTTTTTAGCCTGCATACAGGAGCATAGTGCTTAAACCTTCTGCTTCTTGTTTATAATTCCTAGAATATTTAAATGTTATAAACACCTCTAAATATTTAATAGTATCCCATGAAAACTTCACTTCAACATGATTCGAAGCCAGTTGTAGCTATGATACTACTGTTCTCATTTTAATTTTTTCGCTTAACCCTTCTATGATCATGAAGAACAAATTTTATACCTAAGAACAGTTACTGTTCATACTATTTTGGATCCCTTTTTTTTCTAAAAATTGAAATTCAAGCAACTAACTAAATAAACATCCAAAATAGCTATATGGCTCCATGCACACTGGGCGTTTTAATAACACTGGTAACGTTAGCTGTGTAAAGTCAAGTTAAAAATGTGAGTTTTTCAGCGCTTTTATCATTTTTGTATTAGCGTTTAGCAGCATTTTTCCGCGTTTGCATTTTTTAGAGTTTTTTTTCTACCAAAAACGCTTTTGCTGTGGTTTACCACAATTTACCACGTTTTTCAGCGTTAGAGCATTTTTACAGCTAAAAACTCCTCTAGGAACTCACTAGTTATGTTTTTTTTTCCAGCCTAAAAACGCCCCTGCCAAAAAACGTTGATTACAGTCTATGTGTGCATGGACACACAGGATAACATGCTGGGGAGTTTACTGGCTGTAAAAAAAAACATCAAAAGCCAAAAACAGCCGCTGTAAAAACGTCCCGTGTGTTTGAGGACTATAAGCTAGCTGCTTGCCCTCGAGCAATGGAAAACAAAAATATTGTTTGATATGTCACCTCTAACCTGCCTTCTGCATCTGAGGGGCTTTAGCCTGTTCACTCATTTTCAGTATTGCCTTTTGCGTTGAGCATATTTTATGCAAAGATTTTATTGAACAAAGATAGTTGTTGTAAATATATTAGATATAGTGTTTGCTTTATTCACTTTTGCTAATTTGTAGAAATTCATCAAAGGGTGGAAATTCTCTCTGAGTGCTTCGAAATATCAGCTATAAAAGCAGCTGATATGTTTCCAAGAATTGCTTTGGAAAACATGACAATACTGTGGGTAAGTTCTCTGAACACAACATATATCTAAAATGTAATTATTTAAGTGTCTGGTGGCCTTGGGCTGGAAAGATTAAATATGAAAGTTAATTTTTTTTAGAAAATCAACATCAGAAGTATTTGTATCCGATTACAGTTGAGGTCTCCCATAGGAAATAAGAGATAACATTTGCTGCATATGTGATATGCTACATTGAACATTTACACAAAGATAAATTTTACATACCAGCCACTTTGCATCCATATGGGACATTACATAAGCTATTTGCACAGGGTGACTGCCATTACCACTCGCTGTTTGCCAAACATAAAAAACATGGCCTGGATGCAAGTGGTAATATCAAGCTGCAGCCATGAGCGTGGTATAATTTTTTAGAGCTGGTGATCTACTGTTCAGTAAAAGTAATCTGGGTGGCTCTACAGCCACAATTGTCTGCCCAACTCCTTGATCTCCTCTGTGACTAATGAACCCAGAAGTGACAATGATTTCAGAGCTGCCATTCCCTGGTTGCTATAGCCAGGGATGCAGCTAACCAAGTATGATTTGTGCTTGATTAGCTGCCGATAGCTATCACATAGGGGGCTTGTCAGCCCTCTTGTGATAGATATAAAGTTAAATGAAAAAACAGAGATGTAATAAATGCAATAAATACATAAATAAATAAATAAATAAATACATAAACATAATTTAAAAACATGCAAAAGCACCCCAGTCTCCCCTGAGCATAGACATAAATTAACATATGGCATACAGAAGGTCCCACATGTATATGTAAATAGCAAATGCACCATACATGTGAGGTTTCTCCGCAAAAATCAGAGTAAGGGCAATAATTCCAGAGCCATCATTAATAATTAACATTACACTGATAACCTGGAAAGGCTTTCAATTAAAAGTTTTAGGTACCGTAGTTTGTCACCATTTCATTTTGAGTCTTGACATGTTTGATATGTATATTTACTCAACTCAATATCATCTGTTATATTTTACAAAAACAAAATGGCTATTCTATTTGCCTTTGATAAATGGCTGCGCATATATTACAGTATGTGACAGAAAAAAATTCCAACTACCATCATTTTATTCTCCAGGCCTTTGCTTTCAGAAAATAAGTTTGTGGGCTCTATGTAATTTTCTAGCAGTATTTTCTAGCTGATTTTAAAGATTAAAAAAAAATAAAAAATTGCCTTGGACAGCAAGTGGTTAAAAAAAAACAACTGTGTTTCAAAAATGTGGCATTAGAAAAACATACACTTTCTATATTCTTTTCCTTGTAGTTCTATAGCCTGTAAAGACTTGAGAACAATGTCCTTTCCCAATTCGTTTTAAGTGCTGTGCTGTATCTGGCCCTCTGTTGTAATACCACTTTTTTGTAAAACTCTCTGTAATTAGTTCTTTGCAAATAAAACTTAAATCAAGGCAAAACAACAGGTTCACTTTAATGGCAGTCTCATCCGTTTCCCTTTGTTACTCCACCACTTCATTTTTGTATGCCCAGTCTTTTGTGCCATGTCTCCTCCATTATAGTTGAAAGGGTCTATTGGGATTTGGGTGACACCATTGATTGGTCATACATACAATAAGAGGAACACCGCACCGCTTTGGGGATAAGGGAAACAGCCTGTGAGTAAATCTGTCTAGCAGACTGTATGTTAATAAAAACCTGGCAGATAACTGCACCTAGACAAAGTCCAGTTGCATTTAGACTAAAGCTAAATTCACCCCTCTGTGTGATACATGCTCTGCCTTTTTACATGCAATGCAATTTTTAGGCATTTTACAGCTGCACGTTATCATCATGAGTGACATTGGCAAATTATTATTTTTTGCATCAAATTAAAATATTTAAGCAATTTTATGTTAACACTAATTATTTTCATATTTACCAATGCGTCCTCAATTTCTGCTGTTCCCAACCGATGCCCGCTGATATTTATTACATCATCCATTCGTCCTGTTATCTGATAATACCCTTCATTTGTCCTGTGAGCTCCATCTCCAGTAAAATAGTAGCCTGGAAGAATTACACAATAAAATAAAAAAATAAATTAATCAGATTATAATTACATTTCATTTTTTTTAATTGATTGTCACTTACTCTTTGCAGAAACATGGATGATAACCCCACCATACTATTTCTTCACTTAGGTGACCATATACAGTATATACAGTATTTTTTAATATTAGCAACACTACAGAGTAAACCCTATATATATTGCAGTACAGTGGCTAAATGGTTAGCACTTCCACCTGGCAGTCCTAGGGTCGTTGGTTCATATCCCAACCAAGGTAACAGCTGCCTGTAGTTTGCATGTTCTCCCTGTGCCTGCGTGGGTTTCCTCCGGGTACTCTGGTTTCCTCCCACACTGCAAAACTCATGCTGGTAGGTGAATTGGCTCCTGTATATGTAAATTGGCCCTAGTATACATATGTATGAATGTTCGTTAGGGACCTTAGATTATACACCCCTTGAGGGTTAAGGTCTGATGTGAATGTACAATATATGTGTAAAGCACTACATAAATTGATGGCGCTATATAAGTACCTGTAATAAATACATTATATGTATATATACATATATATATACACAGGTGCATCTCAATAAATTAGAATATCATCAAAAAGTTAAAGCAACTCTAAAGGTTTTTTTTTTTAAAATAACAAACATGTCTAAACTTACCTGCTGTGTGCAGTGGTTTTGCACAGAGCAGCCTGGATCCTCCTCTTCTCGGGTCCCCCATAGGCTCTCCTGGCTCCTCCTGTCTGTCAGGTGCTCCCACAGCAAGCAGCTTGATATGGCGCATCCGCTGGTCCGTATGTCCATTCACACACGGAGCCGTGTCTTGGCCCTGCCCCCTCTCCCTCCTCATTGGCTGAGTGGCTGTGATTGACAGCAGTGGGAGCCCATGGCTCCTGCTTGCTGTTTCAGCCAATGAGGAGGCAGAGACCCGGAACAGCCGAGGCTGTCATTCACAATGCTGGATCGTGATGAGGCTCAGATAAGTATTGAGGAGGCTGGGGGATCTGCTGCACACAGAAGGTTTTTTTTACCTTCATGCATAAAGCCTTTAGAACTACTTTAATATGTTTTAGTACTTCAATTCAAAAAGTGAAACTCATATATTATATAGATTCATTACACACAGAGTGATATATTTCAAGCTTTTCTTGCTTTGATGATTATGGCTTACAGCTAGTGAAAACCCAAAATTCGGTAGCTCAGAAAATTAGAATATTACATAAGTCCAAATTAAAAAAGGATTTTTAATACAGAAATGTTGGCTTACTGAAAAGTATGTCCATGTACAGTATAGTATGCACTCACTATGTGGTTGGAGCTCCTTTTCCATGAATTACTGCATCAGCCTGTGGCACTGCTGAGGTGTTATGGAAGCCTAGGTTGCTTTGATAGTGGCCTTCAGCTCATCTGCATTGTTGGATCTGGTGTCTCTCATCTTCTTGACAATATCCCACAGATTCTCTACGGGGTTTAGGTCAGGCAAGTTTGTTGGACAGTCAAGCACAATGATACCGTGATTATAAAAAAAGATAGTGGTACTTTTGGCAGTGTGGGCAGGTGCCAAGTCCTGCTGGAAAATGAAATCAGCATCTCCATAAAGCTCGTAAACAGAGGGAAGCATGAAGTGCTACAGAATTTTCTGGTAGAGGGCTGCACTGACTTTGGACTTGATAAAACACCATGGACCAACACCAGCAGATGACGTGACTTTCCAAATCATCACTGACTGTGGAAAATTCACACTGGACCTCATGCAACTTGGATTCTGCACCTCTAAACTCTTCCTCCAGACTCAGGGCCTTGATTTTCAAATTAAATGCAAAATTTACTTTTATCTGAATCATCACATCGCATCCCCCAGGGGAAGCCACATGACCCTGTGGCGTAACACATTGGGGAGGGGCTTGGCGACGTCACGATGCTTGCAGCTTGGGAACATGGAACGGTATTATGAGAACCCTGTAACAAATATACAGTACCGAGTGAATGTAGATATGCTGGCTATATTTGGTGCGATATAGCACCCGCAATATGTGAACGGCTAATTTTACATTTTATTGATTAAAAAAGCATTTTTTTAAGGATAAAGGACTATTTCTTGCCTATTCATTTTTGTGCTGACCGGAGGAGTATGGAGGAGAAGGATCTACAGTGGGGAAAATAATTATTTGATCCCCTTCAGATTTTGCAGGTTTGCCCACTTACAAAGAAATGAAAGGTCTATAATTTTTATCATAGGTGTATTTTAAATGATAGAGACAGGATATCAAACAAAAATCCAGAAAAAACACATGATACAAATGTTATAAATAGTGTTGTTATAAAGTAAGTAAAATAAGTATTTGATCCCAATCAAAACATGACTTAGAACATGGTGGAGAAACCCTTGTTGGCAAGCACACATCACAGGAGGGATTTTGGTCCACTTTTCCTTACAAATCTTCTCTAAATCCTTGAGGTTTCTTGGCTGTCACTTGGCAACTTGAAGTTTCAGCTCCCTCCATAACTTTTCTATAGGTTTAAGGTCTGTAGACTGGCTAAGCCACTCCATGACCTTAATGTGCTTCTTCCTGAGTCACTCTTTTGTTTCTTTGACAGTATGCTTTGGGTCACTGTTATGCTGGAAGACCCATCCACGATCCATCTGCAGTGTTCTTGCTGAGGGAAGAAAGCTCTCATCCAACATTTTACAATACATGGCCCCGTCCATTGGCCCCTTAATTCGGCAAAGTCGGCCTGTACCTTTAGCAGTGAAATAGTCCCAAAGTATAATGTTTCCACTTCCATGCTTGGCTTTAGGGATGGTGTTCTTAGGGTTATAGTCAACCTGTTTTCTTCCTCCAAACACGGTGAGTCGAGTTAATGCCAAAGAGCTCAATTTTGGTCTCATCTGGCCACAGCACTTTCTCCCAATCCTTCTCTGAATCATTTAAATGTTCATTAGCAAACTTTAGAAGGGCTTGTACATGTGCCTTCTTGAGCAGGGGGAACTTGCGGGCGCAGCAGGATTTTAATCCATGGCTGTGTATTGTGCTACCAATGGTTTGTTTGGTGACTGTGGTTCCAACTGCATTGAGATCATTCACAAGCTCCTCCTCCTGTGTAGTTCTGGGCTGATCCCTCACTTTTCTCATGATCATCCTTGCCCCATGAGGTGAAACCTTGTATGGAGCTACAGAATGAACGACTGATGGTTATTTTGTATTTCTTCCATTTGGAAATAATCGCTCCAACAGTTGTCTCCTTCTTACCAAGCTTCTAGCTGATGGTATTGTAGCCCATTCCAGCCTTGTACAGGTCTACCATCTTATCCCTGATGTCCTTTGACAGCTCTTTGGTCTTGCCCATGAGGTTTGAATGGTAGAAAGAGATTCTGTACACAGGTGTCTTTTATACACATAATGGTTTGTCGTTAGGAGCGCTTTCTTAAATTGACAGGACTAATCTGTGCACCATATGAGCACATAGCCAGTCTGTGGGAGCCAGAATTATTGTTGTTTGGTAGGGGATGAAATATTTATTTTACTCACTGAACTGCAACTCAGTTTATAACATTTGTAGCAAGTGTTTTTTCCAGATTTTTGGTTGATATTCTGTCTCTATCATTTAAAATACACCCATGATAAAAATTATAGACCCTTCATTTCTTTGTAAGTGGGCAAACTTACAAAATCTGCAGGGGATCAAATAATTATTTTCCCTACTGTATAAAGAAGAGGTGATCATTGAAAGAGGATTCCAACTCAAGAATAAATCCAAATTAAAGAGACATAGGTGCTATTTGGGCGCAGGGGAGGAAGGTGAATATTTGGCTGTAAAGATGAACTTCACTCTTATCATACCAAACATGAAGCCATAGTCTCAAGGTGAGGGCACATCTGGGGTGTTGGTGGAGGAGCACAATTGTCATGATTTGAAGGCACGGAATGATGTTGAATATATCCACAGTGATTGAATTAATTTATTGAAGACACATACTGTATATATGAAACAAGGACTCATTGGTGATTTGGGACATGGGATTCTTTATTATATGGGTGGAACTTATATAATTGGATGAATTTTTATTATTATTTGTTTATGATTTTTTTGGTTGCACAGAGAGAAAAGCGCAGCACTGTTATAGTTTAAAGTTTGGATGCAACAAATTTATATAAGTATGTGTAGTTGTGGGCAGCTTTTCATTTAAATAATTGGAGTAGAATTTCTATTTAACTTTGAAGCTGCTTGCAAGATTTTCATTTTATTTTGACTAGTAATTTGTGTTAACAAGCAATTGAACAGGTGTCCCTAATAAAGTGGCCGGTGAGTGAATGTCCAAATACAATGTAGTTCTCTTCTAGTGAATGGCTGTCTGTCTTCCTTTTATCACTGTTCTCTTTAATCTGTTTCTGTGCATAGTTATCATTGCTGATTACACTAATCTTCAGAAATACCAGTGAAATAGAAGTAAAATACAAACTTAGTATATTGATCATTAACCAGTGCAGTAGCATGGTGTTATTACAGTACCGGAATTTCTGAATCATTCATGCTTCTGGTTACAGAAAAAAAAAAAAACAGTCCTGACCGGTCATAGATGGATAAGCAGGGATTGGCTGAGATTTGAACCATCTATGGGCAGGCTGATTGTACCCAGTCTGATTGTTGTGAAACCTGGGTACAACGAGCATGCTGGATTTTTCCATGCAATTATTGGAAGAAGCTATGGCCGTTAGCAATAATCACTGTGTTCTCCTGGCATGGATGGCTCCCCCCTCTGCCTGGAGAATAGAATAGTTCTGCCCGGAGAACAGAATAGCTCCACGAGAAGGATTTCCCCATCAACTCTGACTGTGTTGATGGGGGAATCAAACAATTTCCTTTCCTGCGACCCATGGTTGTGGGAAAGAAAATTGCATCATCTATGGCCTGCCTGAGGCTTATGTTATGAACGTTGAAGTATAAATGAGAGCTAAAAACAATTAGCTGAAGTTTGGAATCATTTTTCCATACATTACACAAAACTGTATTTTCCTTTACTTGCTATCCCATTCAGGACTTCTGAAACCATCCAAGCTCTACAGAGAGGAAGCATGGATTTGTCATCCTATCCTGCAGATGGGAGGTGCGGGGGAGCAAGGTGAATGTTTTGCTGTAAAGATGAACTTCACCCATATCTTACAATTTGCAGCAAAGCCAGCTTTAGAAATGTTACAGAAATCGAGATATCTTCAGATACTTACAGATAATTGAATGCTTTTTATTCTTTGAATTTTTACTAACTTTACAGGAACTTCCCAGGATGCATCTTTAGGTTCCTGGTTGATTCACCAATGAATAAAAAAAATAATTTACAGCATGCAGTCATCAAATAATATGACTGGTTTGTTTACCCTGCCCTGAGTTTAGAAGCCCTGAATCAGATGTTAAAAATTGACAAAAAAGAATTCTGGCCATTAATATTGGGGAATCTTCTACTTTTACCTCTATGAAATATTGAGTTTCTACAGCCTTCCTAGCTAAAGGTACTTCTAAATCCAGTGGTAGTTAAGGAAACTTATCAAAGTGAGTTCAAGACAAAAGTTATTTAAATTTAAATTTATTTTTATTTTTGCATTTCCAGTCCTTGTGCACAGTGATGCTCACAATCTAGTGTCCCTACTACATTGATACACTTGTGCAAAGACTATAGTGCTGGTTTTTGAATAGAAACCAACTGGTCTGTTAGGAAGTCTTTAGATTGTAGGACCAAACTGGAGGTCCCAGAGAAGATTCATGCAGACATAGGGAGAACATACAAACTCCATGCAGACAGTATCTGTTCTAGAGGAAATCTAGGCAGACATAAGTGAACATACAAACCTGATGCAGGCAGTGTGGGATTCAAATATAGGGCTTCAGTATGGTTCAGTAACAATGCTAAGGACATACTGCAGTACTGCACCCTTTACTGTACATGTTTGTCAGTTTACCACCTGACTTTTAGGCTTTTAGATCAGTTGACCAATATGGCTGAAATGTGTACCTGGATATGCTTTGAAGTAAGCATCCACAAATCTCTGATGATCTCCATAGATGGTTCTTGCCATGCCAGGCCATGGTTGTGCAATACACAGAGCACCAGAAACATCGCCACCTTCAATGACCTTTCCCTGGTGAATAAAAGAAAAAACAGATTCCCTTTACTATCCTTATACACAATCTAACTAATTAATCTCAGTTTGCAGTGATTGTTGGCTTACCAACATTATCTTCTTGCAATGAGTTTAATAGTCTTTAACAATTGGTGTCCCTAGTCCTCCTCATCCTTCCTGTAATATAGTTGCCAAGGAAGGACTCAGAGGCAAGTAATGCAAGCTGTCATCTTTCAGAAAGTATGAGACAGATCACATTTAGCAATTTAGTGATTCAATAAAAAAAAATGAAGCCAATTGTCAACAGCTGATGCTAATACCCCTTACACAACATATTATACTCCAAGCCCTGCTGCCATCATTGTATGGCTAATACTGACATCCACAGTCTATTGTTGTTAGGCTTCTTCTTCGCAGTAGCTATTTTCTTATTATACTGTATGTTATATATATATATATCCAAACTGTATCATTATAACAACTTTAAATACTGGAATTATTGTACACTACTACAATAAAGAGGACCACATTACTGTCTGGGTACATATTTTAAGTGTGCCTGCTGTTGTCACTCACCTGTTCATCTAGAAGCTCAGGTCTTATGCCTAAGAAAGGCCTCATAGCCATGCCAGGGATAACCTCACCTTCTTGCTCGGAGGGACGAGGGGAGATGCAGATTCCACCAGTCTCTGTAGAGCAGAGCACACCCCTTAATTAACAGTGATAGGCTATATGGAAAAACATTTTTAGATATATTTTTCAACTTAGTAAACATATTTGGATTTGTTTTATTGAATATTTAATATAAGGTTGCAAGTCACTTGGTTTATGTAATAACTGTATCAAAACCTAAGAACAAAAATTGATAGTATTGCAGCTTACTGATCCTTAGATGTGGCGGCTGCACTAAGTTTCTTTTTTCACAATTTTTTCCTTTATGTTGCCTTGCTAATCCTGCCGTTAACTGACTTCCTGCCCTGTGGTGACAACAACCCTACTGAGCAGTGTTGTGACCTTAGGGCACGGCGTATGTTAGAACTACAAAACACTGTGTTGGGTCTACATAACATGTCCCTCTCTTCTCCATTACAAGGGGAGATGTTATGTGGCCCCAGAGATAGCAAGGAACAATGCTAACTGATAACAGTGCAGAGGCAGAAAGCCCAGGAAGGTATCAGCTCACAAGGTTTCTAGCTAGAAAACAACTCTTTTTTTTTGCACTTGTTGATCAGACATAATAAAACACTTTCAAAGTATATCTATGCCTTATGCACATTGGGTGTTTAACCCCTGTGCATGAGATGAAGGCAGAAGGCACAGGTGTACCATCCAGACCCTTTGTCGGTAGCCTGAAAAAGGATAAGTTTACCTTTGGCAACATGTTACACCTGTATTTAGGGTGTAACATGTTACCAAAGAATACCTACTCGCACTCCTCCGATTCCTTGCTGTGACAGCGGGCAGGGGACCTTCTTCCTATTCCCTATGTCACAATTTAAAAAGATTGTGGTCGTGTGGAGCACCACCCAAATGGCTGCGTCATTCATTCTCAGAGATCTGGGGATAAATGAACTACAACTACTGTCTGCTACCATGGCAGACAGCTTGTAGTTCTCAATGAACTGAGAGGACACTGGTGAGGGTTCTTTTAGTTCATTAATTCTTCCTACTCTTCAGTAAATGTCTTCCTGTATGGGAGGTACAGGCAGACAGCTATACTGAGAGTCTGCAGTAGCCTGACATTGGACCCGTGATCTGCTGATCATGGTTGAATGCTCTGCAAGCTCTAGAAAAAAATTATAAATGCACTTTTTTTTACCTGCAAAATCTGTGCATGTCTTATTTTTTTGTTAAAAAGTAAACGTAGCCTTTAAACTCTATCAGAGGCTGAAATATGCTACAGTTGGATGAGGCTGGACCTTGTGGTATGAACATTTAGGGCAGTATGAGCCAAAGAATGATCGCCCAGAATGCAAGAAAGCTGTGTTTCCGAGCATTTCTTCTTGGCTGCATATTGCCCTAAACATAAGTACTACGTGGTGCACCATCCAGCCCCATCCAACTACAGCACCATTCAGCCTCTTACAGAGTTTGATAGGCTGATGGTAGAGAGGCTGGATGGTGCACTTGTGACTTTTGCTGCCACTTTAAAAGCCAGAAATATATGCACCGGGGCTAAATATTCAGACCACAAGAGAGCAAATAAGATACATTCATTACTTGGGCTTACAGCTTTTCTCAACCTTTTCAACTCAGAGGAACTCTTAAAATAACCTTTGGGTCTCAGGGAACACATGCTAAAAATGACTATATCTACAACTCATGATACATTATGGTGATGGTCAGTGGGAAGAATGCTCTCTACGATTGTGGTCATTGGGAAGAATTACCCCCTTACAGATAGCCACAAAGATCAATGGTGTCAGTGGTAACTTATCTGAGAGGCAGAAATTGCTCAATGATAAAGGAACCCCTAGCAGCTCCTGGATGAACCCTATGGTTCCATTGAACCCTGGTTGAAAAACCATACTTTAGACTGTCAGGAGAGAAGTACACTGATTGGCATTGCTGACCTACTTCTTAAAGTACTAAATGCTTGGCTGTCATACTCATTCAACAACTTCAATAGATTCTGAATGGCACCCTTAGCTACATACAGTATATAGCAAATAAAGTCAGAATTTGATCATTGTTCTGGTTCAGTGGCCTGGAAAGTACGAATGCCAGAGGATCAGCATGACAGCCAAACAACCACATGGTTGCATACTTGCTATAAGTAAGTTAGTGAGGAAATAATAAAGGCTGAAAGAGGACTAATAACTTTCTGCTCTATCTCACCCCCCCCTTTTTTTTTGGCACTTTTTTGGAGGGAGGAGAGCAGGTACCTGGTTTTGACCAGTACACGCTTCCACTTTCAGTCAGATCACCTTGGCAGATCCACTCGAAGTCTCTCCCCCTCTCACAACCTTCTGGGAAACGTCACAGGTTCCAGAAGGCTGCGGGGAGATTAGCAAAATGCAGAGTGGCTCTTGCATGTGGCCGCAAGGAATTACAGCTGACTTCCCACAGTAAACATGCCAGCGCTGGAGACCAGAAGACCAGTGAAGAACTAGTTCTGGAGAGGATGGTGCTGGACCCCTGGAAAGGTGAGGGTCCTTTTATTAAAGTCAACAGCTGCAGTATTTGCAGCTATTGACATTTCATTTTTTTCAAACAGGATGAAGAACCGTTTTAAGAACCAGGCAGCTGGCATTTTCAATAGGAGGTCAGCAATTGCAGAAATACACTTATTACTTCTCTCATGATAGATTTGCTTTAAAAGTTCATTATACATACATCTCTGCAATGTAACTGGCAGCTTTATCTGATACATTAGTATAACATTACAATAAAACGGCCTTTCCACAAAGTAAACAAATGCCCTGTTACAGTCTAAGCAGCCATTTTGAGCAATTAACTAAGCCTCAGCGAAGTCAACTCATTTATCCCAGATAGAGAATTATCCATTGCCTTATCAGTAAAGTGAATATAAAAAGAGCTTTGGGGCACCAAATTACTTTTATTACACAGCATTAGTCTATGCTGCCCATTATCTGCATCCTGAGATTATGCTGCCCACAAATCTTAATCATTCTTATTCTGAGAAGATCAGAATTAGATACATTCGGAGACTTCCCCTAGCAGGGTCAGCCTTAATTGGACCCTTTAATACATTAAACCACTATTTGTGGCCAAGTAGCCAATACAACTGGGTTAGAGGAAAAATATTGTCATACTGGGAGCTTGTAGGTTGTGTATGTATAAAATGTTCATCTGAATCCACGTGGACCACTTAACAAATTAAAAAGATATTAAACAAATCTCTGCAAATTAATTTGACTAAGTACATGCAAATGAGACCCCACTAATTACCGTAACTTAATCGCTTCAAATCTCCTTAAACAAAGCTCAACTGTAATTGGTACAGTAGGTCCCTTGGAAGGCAGAGATGGTTAATACGTATGATGCTTATCCCTCTGTAATGACAATTAACCCACTCACGGCACAAGGTATTCACTGCAAAGGCTACAAAATACTTTTTACTACATATTTATTTTTGTTTAAACATTTTTCTAAATGCATTTTACTGTATCCATAAAAATTCTAATTCTATGTTGTATTTAATTTATATGTCCCTTTAACAGAACAAAGGGGCATAGATGACAGGTTTGCGGTTAATTGTTGTTGTTTTTTTTTTTACACAAAGAAGCTTTCACCAAATTAATTTTGTCCAGTGGATTAAAGAGGGACACTCTGGATTTCAAATCAAGGGTGGATAGGTCATATTTTTATGCTACTGTTTTTTAAACCAAACGTTACATTTATATATTTGGTTCATAATATATGAAAAAAGATTGCTGCTGCATAAATTGCAAATTTGGATTTAGAATAAAATTCCTTTTGTCACTGGTATAAATGAAGAAAACTGAGAACACTGAAGGCTTTTGAACTTCTTATGGTATACCACGTTAAAAGATGACTTAGCATCATACAGTATATACATTTTCATGTTTAATGCACGCATGCTTAGCATTGTGTTGTAGGTATTATTACTTCCATCAGGACCCCTCCGACAATGCCATCAACTGCTTTTCTGTCTAGAACAAAGATGTCTTTGTTCTGGCATCATTCAGGGTCAGCGTTTATTTCCAGGAGGAGGAGCTGCCTCAGATATGGCACAGTTATGTAATTCCTGATGTCTGTGCAGCTTTTGGCTGTGTTAAAAAATGTCTGACGCAGATCAGACCCTGCTGCATTCACCCACCCTGTGATTTGCTACAAAGCTACAATGTTGCAGTCTGATCACTAGGAGAGAGGAAATGTTGCCTGAGCCTAGGCTCACACTATTGCGAGTGGTTGTGGGTGTGCGAATTGCACATGTTCCCACAGCCACAACCACCCACAGCTGGGTGCGGGAACAGCTGCGAAAGCACTATGCGATTTCCTTGCCGCTACATTTTAAGAATAATGCAGCACCTTTTTTCTTGCATGAAACGCAGGCACAGCAGCCTATGCAAATGAATGAGCTGCTGCGCAAGGTCTGAACCTGATAACATTATCTAAACCTGGGCAAGGCCACTTGTCTGGAGATCAAGGACTGCTAATGATAAAATGCAGACCTTTTGGAAAAAATACTGCTGCTGTATATTGTGATATATCAATGATGTATTCATGCAGATTTGTAAACCATCTCAATACTGGGCACTTTTACCCCCTTCCTGCCCAAGCCAATTTTCAATGTTGTTGCACTTTGAATGACAACTGCACAGGCATGCAACACTATACCCATAAAAAAAAATTATAATTTTTTTCACACAAATAGAAAACTCAGTGGTGATTAAATACCACCAAAAGAAAGCTCTGAGTTTTTTTATTTATTTGCTAAATATACAAAAAAGACCAAAACGTTTGAAAAAAAGGTGTTTTTTTGGTTATAAAATTTAGCAAATAAATATCCTTTTTTCACAAATATAGGTAAAATGTATTTTCCTACATTTCTTTGGTGAAAACAACCCAAACTAGTTTATATTATTTAGTCTGTAGGAAAGTATTATAGAGTCCACAAACTATGCTATATACAGTATATTTTATATCTGACAATCGATCAATCCTGATGTCACTTCTTGAGGCCTGAAAATGCCAAGATAGTACAAAAACCCCCAAATGACCCATTTATTAGAAAATAGACAGCCCGAGGTTTTTAGTAACAGGCATAGCGAGCTTTTTGAAGTTGTAATTTTTTTGTCACAATTTTTTGGAAAATAAAGAAATTTAAAAAAAAATTATTTTTTTTATATACTATATTGTCACCAGTGACTTTAATTTTCTTTTCAATTTTTTCTATTTTTTTTTTTCTTTCTTCTTACATTATTTTCTTTTTTTTTATTATTTCTTTCAACACACTGTGACCAGAGCAATACAGCGTTATTATAGTGACATTGCACTACTCTGGGAAAGTGATCAGGATTTTTTTCTTTTTTTTTAACACATTATGATTATACCGATGTATTTCATTGATATTAGCAACCATTTTTTTTACTGAATGAAACTGATTTATTCAGTGTCTTTTGTTGTGATTAGCTGTGATTAGCCAAAGCTCATAACATGATACAGATGGGCTGTGATTGGCCCTGTCTGTACCATACGACCTAATTGACCAATCACAGCTAACACCACAATTGTATACAATGGATGGCATGAATGGAAGCCCAGTCAATCTGCTATAGGCCGAGTGGGAAGGTGTTAAATAAATGCCCACATTAATGATTGATAAAATACTATTTTGAGCTAGGCTAATGCTTGAGAGTTGACTATGCACAAATGCTTGTAAAGCTTTTTTTTGTTTTTTTTTAAAGTGACAGTCAAAGCTTTTTTTTTTTTTTTTTTTTACATTAAAATAAGATATTATGCTCACCTGCTCTCTGCAATTATACTGTACAAGACATACAGTATATAGTATGTGTGATCTGAAACATTAGGAAGCAATTTGGTAGTTAGGTAGTGTAAATGAATAAAATAACAGAATGAAAGAACAAGAGCACAGTGCACAGCACAAACACTGGTTGAAATTGTAGGAGATGTATTGTCAGAAAGAGCATCCAGTAACAGAATCTAAGAAGTGGCTCAGAACGGGCAGCAGCACCCACAGAAAGCTTTCCAGTACTGGCAGAAAGTGATGCACGGAGACCTACAGTACCTGGCACAGGGGGCGACTGAGAAGCAGTAGGCAGAAAAGAAAGGTTCCCCAAGCAATTTTAACGACAGTCCCTATGCTGTCCCTTCTCTGAAACCCCTCCCAATGCTAGGCACGCTCTCCCTATCCAGTGGGTTTGGTCCCTGACTTAACCACATGAAAAATGTGCACCAACTGCAGTAAGCCAGCGCTTTTTATAAACACTGCCCTCACCAAAGATTGGTCTAGGGCAGGGGTGGGCAAACTTTTTGACTTGAGGGCCGCAATGGGTTCATATATTGGACCCGGGGGCCGGACCAAGAGTAGATGAATGATGTGTATGTGTGAATTAATATAAATTAAATTAAAATTTTACTTACCTTTGCTCCGCGCGTTCCTCTCGCCCTGTTCCCGCGCCGTTCCGGTCTTCAGGGTGGACTGTGAGAGGAGCCTAACTCCCCTCACGTTCGTCACGCTGCCCCGCCTACACACATCCTGACAGCCAATCACTGGCTATCAGGATGTGAGCGGCAGCGAGACTGGCCAATCATTGCATTTGAGCGCGCTGAATGATGCAAATGTTTGCCTGCCCTGGCTGTTTTTTTTTGTATCACGCTCCGCGGGCCGGATTAAAAGGTCCGCCGGGCCGTAGTTTGCCCATTCCTGGTCTAGGGGGTCACCTGGGTGGCAGTGTCTAATCGGACTGTAGCTCACCCATGACCCATACAGAGGCCTAAGAGGAATGTGTACAATTCCTGTACTCCATTCTCTCTACAGGGTGGTCACACAGCACCACCTGTGTAAGGAAGCCAACCTACACCTGCCTACAAACTGGTTGTAGACACAAGCCCCTCGACATGTTTTGACCCTCCTAGGGCTTAATAGAGGCAGGGGTGGTATGGGTTGGAGAACATTTAAACCCATTACTTGATCATACAATTAAAAACATCTACTGTAAGGGATTTCCGGTGAGATGAATTGTGAATAGAAATGCACATGTGCATAGAAACGTCCGGAGAAGAGTGATTGGTTGTGCGCATGCGCACGGTGAAGATTGATGCCAGACTGGCTATTTAAAGAGTGCCTCTGCCCATGTTAGGTGCTGACTGGTCTTCAGCTCCCCCGTGTCCTGCTTTTTCCTGTGTGATTCCTTTGTTGCTGACCCGACTCTGATTGCTCTCCTGATTGATACTGGTTCCTGACATCGGCTCTGCTCCTGACCCTGGCTCTGCTTCTGATTCTGTACTGTGCTGTCTGCTCATTGATGACCCTGGCTATTCCTATGACACTGTTCCTGTCTCTTACCCTCATTACCTTCCTTGCTCTGGTGCACGCCTGGCGATCTACAAAACCTGCTCTGCTTGTTACTACTGTGCCTGAATCAGAGGATTATCAGTCTTCCAAGGTCATCATCTGCAAGAGCTGCAAACAACATCTACTGGCGCTCTTGTCCCCCTGGTCCCTAGACTCCCTCTGTTCCAACTCCAGTGGGGTCAGGGCTAGTGACACAAGTGAGGCCGACCTCGTCATTTCAGTCTCATATCAGGTATGTGACACTTACATCAATATTATCCACACTATTGTAGCGCCCCTCCAGGGGAGCTAGAGTCCAATATTCAGTCAGGAGGGCTGAGTATCAGCCTAGATGTAATAGTTAGTAGGGTCAAATTTCAGTCAGAGCTGAAAGGCTCTGCAGGTCAGTTTCTTGATATGTCCCCCTGCTCTAGAAACTTGGAGAACATCCTAGAAGCAGTAGGTGGGGGTAAGGAGGGGCTATCTTGCACACTTAGGGGACCCTGGCCAATCCCCAAGCAGGAGGCTTGCCAAGGGCCCAGGGCAGCCCATAAATGTGGGAGAAAGGGGATTTGTGAAAAGAAATTCACAGAAAAAGCGGCTACATTATGAACAGAACGTGACACTCAGAAAAATTTCCAAAAATTATGCTTTATTACACATATATAAATATGACATATGGGCATTCGCCCTGGTTTACCATCACCTCAGTATGAGACAATACACACAGACCTAAAACCATATAAAATGACACCAAGACCGGTCTAAATGCATGTGCAACAGAAAAAATGACTGCAGGAGTCTAATGTCCCTGTAGCACAGACACATAGGTGAACACTTCCCAAAAGAGGTGTATCCAAAAATTATACCATAGGCATACCATAATATTGAATATTATAAATAGAACAATACCATTATGGTGAATCCCAATCAGGGAATCCAAAAATAGTACTATGGATATAAATATCACATGTATGCAATGCAGCAAGCACAATATGCGTGAAAAAGAGAACAACAAGCCTCAGGCCTGTATGGAGGGAGACATGAATGTCAAATATATGATACAATACATTCCTATGCCGGCACAAGTGGTTGGGGCCCATTCATCTGTAATATAAACAGCTGTATCCTAGAGCTCTTGAATGAAAATATGCCCCATTTATTCCCAGGATGGAAGAAAAGATGCAAAAAGCAGCACTCTGCTTGAAATGGTATCTTCACCACTAAATGTGGACTACACACCACCTTTCGTAGGAAAAACAGGACATGTCCCAAAGGATCTTCTGCCTGTTGAAATATATGTGGTATATCCTGTATCCTATACAAAGCACCATGATGTCCCCATCCTGTAGTGAGACAAATAATATGTGGGAAGTCACTGACAGAGTTTACACTCAATAAGATATATAGGTCATATAGATCACAGAGGACCATATATCTAATGTCCTGTAACAGTCCACTCACCACCTGTGCTGTGGGTATTAGGAATGAAAGAGATGTCCTTCATGGGTACTGCCATACACGGCCACAGAGGCCAAGGAACCACCACTGACATCCGCCGATATACCGCGGGTTCCAGCCCCTTCTTGGCGCTTGTGCTGCTCACACTTGCCTCATTGCATGTGAAGATGGCTTCCTCCTTATGGGTCAGCGTGCGTTCCACCTAATGCGCATGACCGGAAGTGACGTATCTGACGTATGTCGTATGACGTCATACGTCAGATATGTCACTTCCGGTCATGCGCATTAGGTGGAACGCACGCTGACCCATAAGGAGGAAGCCATCTTCACATGCAATGAGGCAAGTGTGAGCAGCACAAGCGCCAAGAAGGGGCTGGAACCCGCGGTATATCGGCGGATGTCAGCGGTGGTTCCTTGGCCTCTGTGGCCGTGTATGGCAGTACCCATGAAGGACATCTCTTTCATTCCTAATACCCACAGCACAGGTGGTGAGTGGACTGTTACAGGACATTAGATATATGGTCCTCTGTGATCTATATGACCTATATATCTTATTGAGTGTAAACTCTGTCAGTGACTTCCCACATATTATTTGTCTCACTACAGGATGGGGACATCATGGTGCTTTGTATAGGATACAGGATATACCACATATATTTCAACAGGCAGAAGATCCTTTGGGACATGTCCTGTTTTTCCTACGAAAGGTGGTGTGTAGTCCACATTTAGTGGTGAAGATACCATTTCAAGCAGAGTGCTGCTTTTTGCATCTTTTCTTCCATCCTGGGAATAAATGGGGCATATTTTCATTCAAGAGCTCTAGGATACAGCTGTTTATATTACAGATGAATGGGCCCCAACCACTTGTGCCGGCATAGGAATGTATTGCATCATATATTTGACATTCATGTCTCCCTCCATACAGGCCTGAGGCTTGTTGTTCTCTTTTTCACGCATATTGTGCTTGCTGCATTGCATACATGTGATATTTATATCCATAGTACTATTTTTGGATTCCCTGATTGGGATTCACCATAATGGTATTGTTCTATTTATAATATTCAATATTATGGTATGCCTATGGTATAATTTGTGGATACACCTCTTTTGGGAAGTGTTCACCTATGTGTCTGTGCTACAGGGACATTAGACTCCTGCAGTCATTTTTCCTGTTGCACATGCATTTAGACCGGTCTTGGTGTCATTTTATATGGTTTTAGGTCTGTGTGTATTGTCTCATACTGAGGTGATGGTAAACCAGGGCGAATGCCCATATGTCATATTTATATATGTGTAATAAAGCATAATTTTTGGAAATTTTTCTGAGTGTCACGTTCTGTTCATAATGTAGCCGCTTTTTCTGTGAATTTCTTTTCACAAATCCCCTTTCTTTGAATGCCTCTTTTGGCTACTGAATGGAGACCAAATATTGGGTGACATGATAATTCATTTGACAACCTCTTAATAACTATCTTTAATACATAAATGTGGGAGAGCCTGCTCAGCAGCAGAGTTTGGGTGGAAGATGAAGTGACAGGCTGACCTCATTAGCCCCCAGAGCGAGAGCTTGCCTGTGCATCAGGGAAGGAGCAGCACAGCAGAAGGCCTGAGAACATCAACCGACCCATCAGCTCACAGACTGAGTGAGTAGACCTACACCCCTTGGGCCAGTAAGGGGAAGGAGCACTCTAGTGGGAAACTGGATTAGCTTTCTACCTGGGACTGTCTTACATTTAAAGTGACAAGCACTGGACCCCCTATACAGGGATTCATTCAGACAACTACATAGAGGATCATCTGGGGTCTGGGTTGGTAAACCAGGTTGGTACACCAGAAGAGGCTGGATAGCTCTCCAGGAAGAGAATTTTTGCTGTTTAAAGAGACTTGTACATAGTTCCATGCAGAGTGTCCTCAGTTGCCGTTCCCTTGGTCATCCCATTTACCCCTTATCCCATCCAAGATATTCATCCTCTAATAAAATCACAAAAAAACAAGCTCCAGAACTGGTTACTGACTACTGGATGCAAGTCTGTGTGACAAAAATGCATGTTGCCTGGCTGTGCAGGACTATGGAGAACCCAAAACTTTAGCAACTCCTAACAGGGTAGTGCTACACTATATGGTCCAAAATATATTCAGTATGTGTGAGAGATTAAGAAAGATCTATTATATTATATTAGTAATCTAGCACTGAATCAGATGAATGAATTATATGATATTCAATGCAACAAAAATTATCCGCAGATCTACCCAGCTCATAAATACTGTAACAACAAAATAAATAAAATAACAATTTGTTTGCTGTACAGAACATAATATTGCTGGTTGCAACAATGTACATTTCTTGAATATCTGCACCTGTATAGCAAGGATTTGAAGGTTTAATCTCTTCTAAATTCAGCACCACACAACAAATGCTAAGAACCACATCACCTGAATTGGCTACTCACTGAAGCTTGCAGAAAGTCTCATGACAGGCTAAAACTGGCCATATAGTGAGTGAGTTTGGGCCAGTTTCAAATGACCTGGACAAAATTCGATCAGTGGGTGGCCCTGTCAGCACCATTCTGCCTGACTTCCTTTGATTGAAAAATCCTAAGAGCTACTCAGAAAATTGTCAACTGAACAGCTCCTGCATCCAATCAGATGCAGGCACTTACACTGTTCTGGTATTTTGACAGCAGGCGACTCCGGCTCTCAGAAGACAATAGCATATTGTGAGATTCATCCATCCACGCTGTTTAGTGTGGCTAGAGGAATCTGTCAGATTTCTTTCATTCAATTTTTGGAAGTTTACCACACCTAGATTAGTGGAACTGCAGCTTTATGTCAGATGAGTTCAACTAATACTTGAGCATTAAAACCATGTATTCTGTTCCCTTAAAACAGAATGCAGCATGAAAAAGCATCTTTATGAATTAAATACTGTACAGTGGAAAATTCCTCTGTTAGTTTAGACCTCTGCAAAAGTGAATGAACTTTATAGACTAGCGGTAAAGTAAAAGCAGTAAAGTTATTTTCCAAAGGCATTCCATTTGTTAAACATTACCAACTATACATTCTTACCATATAAAACTCCAGGGACAAACATGTATGGAAGAATACAAGAAATCTGCATTTTGCTTTCATTCATTTATTAAACAAATACATTTTATTAATTATTAGATTTAGAGTTTTGTTTTAGTTTTCCAATGAGGCCTATTTGGTTGTGATTAGCTTTCATTTGAAGGGCTGCTAGATGTATGAAAGTGGCAATGCAAAGTTTCGCCAAGGTGCGTATTTTCATGCTACTGGTGGATGTTCTCTGAAACATTCTTTCAAAAACAGTAGCAGACTTCCTTCCATCTATACTGTGGGTGGCACCAGCAGGAAAGGGACATTTGAGAGTTTCAAACAGGTATCAGGTGGAAGAGAATATCTTGGCTGCTCACTGCATTTTGCACAGTCTGGATGCTACAGTGCCAAATCTCCAACTCAACTAAAACAAAATTACTTTCTTCTGGAAACTGCGCAAGAGTCAGTTGTCTGGGCAAGTTTCTCCCATTATCAGTAAACTGCATCCATACATAGCAAGGCAACTACACTATACTGCCAAAAGTATAGGGACACCTACCTTTATACTCACATGAACTTTAATTGCATCCCAGTCTTAGTCCGTAGGGTTCAATATTGAGTTGGCTGACCCTTTGCAGCTGTAACAGCTTCAACTCTTCTGGGAAAGCTGTCCACAAGGTTTAGGATTGTCTATGGAATGTATGACCATTCTTCCAGAAACACATTTGTGAGGTCAGGTACTGATGTCAGACGAGAAGGCCTGGCTCACAGTCTCCAGTAATTTACACCAAAGGTGTTCTTACAGATTGAGATCAGGACTCTGTGCAGGCCAGTCAAGTTCCTCTACATCAAAAATGCTCATCTAAGTCTTTATGGACCTTGATTTGTACACAGTCATGTTGGAACAGGAAGGGGCCATCACCCAAACTGTTCCCACAAACTTGGGAGCATGAAATTGTCCAAAATGTCTTGATATGCTGACATCTTAAGAGTTCCCTTCATTGGAACTAAGGGACAGAGCCCGACCCCTGAAAAACAACCCAACACCATAATCCCCCCTCCACCAAACTTTATACTTGGCACAATGCAGTCAGGCAAGTACCGTTCTACTGGCAACCTCCATAGTCAGACATGTCCATCTGATTGCCTGTCAGGGAAGCATGATTCATCACTCAAGAGAACACGTCTCCATTGCTCTAGAGTACAGTAGTGGTGTGCTTTACACCTGAATCCAATTATTTGGAGGGGTGTCCCAATACTTTTGGCAATATAGTGTATGTGTAGCCAAGTATTTAGCTACACAAGTATGGAGGAGAGGAGACACTATTGTGCGTAATGACTTTCACTATGCTGTAACACTCTAGTGCCCTTTCTTGATCACTAGAGGGAGGATTACCACTGAATAGAAAGGGACTTAAAGGACTGAAACCACCTTCCAACACTATATTATGACCTGATTAAACTGCAACTCACAGGAAGCCCTGTGGCAGAAGGAGGGTCAAGAGGCCTTATAAGGAATTGCTGTGGGTAGGACATCAGAGTGTACCAGCATCTTCAGGAGGAGAAGGCCCTCAGTTACACAACAGCTGTCCCTTCTCAGCAGCAGTTTTTATGTGACACAGCAGTGCACCAGTCGTTACACCAGTGAATGTCTTCAGTGGTGCAACAGTCATCACACCAATCAATGTCTTCAGCAGTGCAGTGGTCATCACACCAGTGTATGTCTTCAGGTACACAGTGACCATCATCACCAACATAGGAGTCTCAGCAGAACTACTGTCACATCTGAGAATTGGTGAGATGGCAGCATGCCCAGTTATATCACATCACTCTGAGAGCAGGCCCAGTTACATCACATCACTTTGACAGCAAGCCCAGTTATACTATTAGTATTCTGAGAGAGGAACTACGCTCGGTGGAATATTATACATTCTCCATAAATACCTCTCTGCTAGCAGAACCATCAGCATTATCATTAAGTGCCTTCAAGACAATAATAGGGCCCCGATGTTTCCGGCAGAAGATATTGCTATTCCCCAGAATTGCTATCCTTCTTCTCCTCTTCCTTAGCTACAGCCTAGGCCTAGCATATCCCTGGGTGCTCTGTGGCAGCCTCCTAATCCTGTATTTTCCTATTCCAGCTGCCATAGCTGCCCTTTAGAGCTGTTGTTACCAGGGGCGGACTGACCATTTGGAAACTCGGGCACTGCCCGAGGGCCCGGGGCCAGTAGGGGGCCCCATAAGATGCCCCTGGTAGATTTTTTGAGTTTGGGCAAGGACACAGGGGCCCCATGATCCCTTATTGCCCGGGGGCCCCATGAGTTTTCAGTCCGCCCCTGGTTGTTACGGTTATGCTGAATCCAGTTAGCTAGTTCATTTTTAGCCAGTTATATTACATGTACCTTTTATAACTGTTTGTCTACCTGTTTACAGCTGTTGATACGCCTGGTTGTTGACATTGTCACTTTTTTGAGTTACGTCAGTACAGCAGAATTCTATTTTATTACTTTGTCTAATGCATTTTTTATTGTATGCTGAAAGCTAGTTGTGACAAGCTCCTTAGTGTGGATGCAAGAAACATTACCAAACCTAGAGTATCAGAAGGGTCAAAGTGTTCTCAAGGTCAGAGTAGGCACAGAGGTCCTATACTATTCAGCAGCTCCTACAGGGGTGGTGCTATATATGTTTTTCAGAAAAAAGCTGGCACAGGCAGCCAATATTTTCCTCATGTGACAGATACACTTTAGCACTCCTATGCCTCCCAATACCCAAATGTTGATTTTGTTAAAGTTGTTGAATCAGGGTGTGTTTAGTTCCCATTGTGCAGGTTTATAGTTATGTTGAAGGCCATACTAGCAGAAGAGCATATGTTCCTCATGTCACAAGTAGAGATTGGCTGGTAGGCCAAAGTCATTAACTTTTTAGCCAATTACTTTAAAATATAGAAGAGGCTCTGATAATTTATCCTGCTTGGACCAATGTAACTTTGAATGTACTATAGCTGTGGGATCCCTCTAGAAGCTTGAAATCACTGTAGTAGGCACCACTACTATTGTGATCTTCACAAGCTTCTGGATCCCGTGCCAAGTGGCTGTCCTGCTGCATTGTGAACACAAGAGGTCAGTGTGCTGGCCACAAGCCCTGGGTGATTCTGGTAGAGATCTGCTTCCTCGCCACTTGGACAGAGGACCAAGGTATTGTAGCTGGGCATTGCACCCAAGACTAGACAACACTTGCTTAGATGCAAACTGGAACTCTTTATTGAACAGAAATACAGGTTTTTCTACACTTCAGAGTAGTCCCCACATGAACAATAAAACAAACGTTACACATTGGGATAAACATCACACACTGATTAGGTAACAAGGTCAAGTTGACACCAGACTAATCCCATCATGAAGGGACCTCTAGAAGAACCAAACAATTGGTGACTGAATTATTTCAATTAACAATGGGACAAATACACAACCATGGGGTCAGTAGGCAAGAGGCTAGCCTGCAGTCCCCTCCAAAAGCCCCTGTCCTGGTTGGGTCTATCACAGTCTACATGAGATTCATTCAAAGAATGCATTCATTGAGAAAAAGGGGGTGAATCACATTTTCCTCCATACTCAGAAGTAACAGGTATTTCCATTGCTCCTGACAGCTGGCTGGGGTGCCAAAATGGAAGTGCTTTCTTGTGATTTATGAAG
This sequence comes from Staurois parvus, assembly GCF_062004578.1. NCBI lineage: Eukaryota > Metazoa > Chordata > Amphibia > Anura > Ranidae > Staurois > Staurois parvus. The sequence goes on from NW_028317877.1 coordinate 15,234,512, forward strand.
AAAATTACTTTAAGGTACTACACATTCTACAAAGGTAAGCTTCACCAAAAGAGACATTAGGCACAGGTATAAATGACTATTCCTATCATCAGTGTGACACCTCTGTAATGGGGCCACATTTATGGCACCAAATGTCCAACACAATGAAATGTCACTTGACATTTCTTGTGTACCTAGGGGTATACATTTCTATGTCTGCCTGGGTCTACTGTAGAGCGGTCATACAATTATTTTTAGAAAAGTACCCAACAACATGTAAGGGCAGTCATGGTTGGAAGATCGTGCACACAAAAATTCTTGTTGTTTAACTCCATTCTTAGATAAGATGCTATATTCTTTATTTTTCACTTTAGTCAATGCAGTTAATCTTTTATCAGTGTTCACTGGATGTTCACTGGCTAACGTGATATTTTTTCTTTTTTTAAAGACATTATTTCATTTACTGGGAATTATTTCATTCACATTGCATATTCACCAGGTTTATCATTTTTCTCAAATAAATAGATGCATAGCTCAAATCCACAAATATATGGCAGAAAAATTTAGCCATACCACGAGTAAGTCTGTCCAAAACATAGATGAATATCTATCTTACAGTGGTTGTATACCTTGGAAATGAAAAATGAACGAAGCATAATGTACCTACTGTAACTATATTGTGTGCTTGCCTCAATCCAAAGCACCAAGTCACCAACTGTGATTTTACTCTACTTTTTTCCTTCCTCTGCTATCTGCACGAGTCACTTCTAATAGGTAATGTCAATACCAGACAATCTCGGGAGACCCCTCCAGCACACAGCAGGTAACTGACAGCCTCAGATGTCCATGTTTCCATGTGCAAGTGTGTAGAGAAAGGAGGGTGGGGTGGGGGTTGTGTCCATTCCCTTCACTCAGTTCTCAGATTACACTGAGCTCTTTTCTCTATTCTTTGCAGTGTGTGATGACAGATCCCTTCCCCCTGCCTGCTCGAGCTGAGAAATTGCCTGTGATAAGTGTGTTTTAGAACACTGTAGAGGATAGAGAGACACAGATAAACAGGTACAACCTCTGTAGAATTATTTGTTTTATCTATGTGTATCACTCGAGGCTAGTCACTTCACTGGGTATATTTAAGGATGTACACCACTTAAAGCAATTCTAAAGGTTCTTTTTTTGTAAAATAACAAACATGTCTATACTTACCTACTGTGTGCAGTGGTTTTTCACAGAGCAGCCTGAATCCTCCTCTTCTTGGGTCCCCGCAGGCTCTCCTGGCTCCTCCTGTCTGTCAGGTGCCCCCACAGCAAGTAGCTTGCTATGGGAGCACCCGCTGCTCCTTGTGTTCATTCACACATGGAGCCATGGCTTGCCCTACCCCCCTCTCCTCATTGGCTTACTGGCAATGGCTCCCGCTTGTTGTCTCAGACAATGAAGGAGCAGCCGAGGCTGTAATTCACATTGCTGAATCGATGAGGCTCATGCATGCATTGAGGGGGCTGGGGGAGCTGCTGCACACAGAAGGTAAAAACCTTCAGTCTTTACAACCATTTTAAGGCATTTCATGTCCTACCGCGTTAGTCCTGTTTTCAACTACGGCAGTTGTCAGGTCTTAGAGATGTGACATTTTGGAAAGCAATCATTCTTTTATTAATGGTCCACATACAGTTGCAAGAAAAAGTATGTGAACCCTTTTGGATTACGTGGAGTTTTGCATGAATTGGGCATAAAATGTGCTCTGAACGTCATCCAAGTCACAACAATAGAAGGACACAGTCTGTTGAACATAATACTACACAAACATTAGATGTTGCCATGGTTTAATTGCAATAACATGTAAACATTCACAGTGAAGGGAGGAAAAAGTATGTGAACCTTTGGACTTAATAACTGGTTGACCCTCCTTTGGTAGCAATAACCTCAACCAAACGTTTCCTGTAGTTGCAGATCAGACCTACACAACGATCTGGAGTAATTTTGGACCACTCCTCTTCACAAAACTGTTTCAGTGTAGCAATATTCTTGGGATGTCTGGTGTGAATCGCTCTCTTAAGGTCATGCCACAGCATTTCAATCGGGTTGAGGTCAGGACTCTGACTGGGCCACTCCAGAAGGCGTATTCTGTGCTGTTGCAGCCATTGTTTTGTTGAATTACTTGTATGCTTTGGGTCATTGTCCTGTTGCATCACCCATCCTCTGCGGAGCTTCAGTTGGCGGACAGATGGTCGTACGTTTTCCTGCAAAATGTCTTGATAAACTCTGGAATTCTTTTCCAGCTTCATGCAAGTCAACAATTCTTGATCGTAGGTCTTCTGAGAGCTCTTTTCTGCGAGGCATGGTTCACATCAGACAGTGCTTCTTGAAACCAGTAAACCCAAAACAGGTGTGTGTTTTTTAAGGGCAGGACAGCTGTCAGCAACACATCCAATATCATCACACTGATTGGAGTCAAGGTTGGCTCACTCCTGGCTCCAATTAGCTCTGGGAGAAGTCATTAAGCTAGGGCCTCATATACTTTTTCCTCCCTGCACTGTGAATGTTTACATGTTATGTGCAATTAAACCATGGCAACATCTAATGTTTGTGTAGTATTATGTTCAGCAGACTGTGTTCTTCTATTGTTGTGACTTAGATGACGTTCAGAGCACATTTTATGCCCAATTCATGTAAAACTCCACGTAGTCCCAAAGGGTTCACAGAGTTTTTCTTGCAACTGTAACTGAATTGCTGTAGTAATTTTTTCATGATATATAGAGATTTTTACTATTTTCAAGCTGGAGGTGAATGTTTACAATGTTAAGTATATTGTTTACAGAGATGAATAGCTAAAGTTCAAATTACACACACAGCTGAATGAAAGCTCATTCATTTTATAACATGCATCATGACCCATGGCTTAATGCACTGTGGATGGGCGCTGCAGTGCATTGCAATGCAAAGTTACAACACTACAAGTCATTTATGCAGAAGCTCTCTGTATTACATTATCCTGATCTTAACAAAATCACACAGCACCTAATTATTTGTGCATTGACAACACATTAGAAAACAGAGTAGTAACTCAGTCACTGTCTCCAGTTTCAACTAGAGACAGCATGTTATGGATGCGCCCTGTATTAAATATTTATTTTCAAAACTAAGATTATATATAAATTAAAAAAAATCATTTAAAAAACCTTTACTGCCTGTTCACACCAGAATGCAGTGAGGGAAACTCTCTAGGTGTGCGTTCTGCTGTGGGTGTTGATATATTCATAACAACACCCCAAACGCAGATCGCAGTGCGTTTGCCTGCTGGATTGCATGATAATGTAGTTACATGAGTTTTTGAAAAGTGGTGCAAGCACTACTTTTTGTGCGATTCATTGCAATTTCAGCCCATTCAAATGAATGAGCTAATAATGGCTGTTCTGGTGTGAACAGGCAGTAAAGGTTATTTAAATGATTTTTTTAAAATTTACATATAATCTGCAAATGAATGAGCTAATAATGGCTCCACATGAAATGCACAGGAATGCATTTAGCTTTTAACCAGTTCTGTGCCACCCTATAGCAGAAATACTGCTACAGGGTGGCATGGGTTTATACGTGATTTTGCAGTTCCAGGTATTCGCGGCCTTGGCTGCGACCCGGTGATTTCTTGCTGGCACCCGGTGTTCGCCGAGTGTCTCCGACAGGCGAGAGACCTGTGTATAAATAACACAGATCTCTCCCCTGTCAGCTCCTGCACACTGCTTTGCTATGCAGAGCCATACAAAGCAGTGTGCTTACAGTGGAAAGCACATACAGAGCACACAGTTAACTCTTTGATTGCCCCAGATGTTAACCCCTTCCTGCCCAGTGCCATTAGTACAGTGTCAGTGCTTTTTATTAGCACTGATCACTGTATTGGTGTCACTGGGGAAGTCAGTTCCACCCAGTGTCAAAATGCCCACCGCAATCCCGCTATAAGTCACTGATCGCTGCCATTACTAGTAAAAAGAAAAAAATTCCAGTATATATACCGCCATTTGTAAATGCTACAACTTTCACGTAAACCAATTAATTGACACGTATTGGGATTTTTTTTAGGAAAGACGTATTAGAACACATTTTGGCCTAAATTTATGATGAAATTTGATTTTTTAACTGTTTATGGGACATGTTTAATAGCAAAAAGTTAAAAATATAATTTTTTTTTCCAAAATTATCGGTCTTTTTTTGTTTATAGAGCAAAAAATAAAAACCGCACAGGCGATCAAATACGACAGAAAGAAAGCTCTATTTGTGGGAAAAAAGGACGTAAATTTCATTTGGGTGCAGCATTGCATGACCACGCAATTGTCAGTTAAATTAATTCAGTGCTGTATCGCAAAAAATGGCCTGGTCAGGAAGGGGAGTAAATCCTCAGGAGGGTGAGTGGTTAACCTGCTCTTAGACTTTAATAAATAAAACTGATAAGAAACCATTATAGTTTTCCTTTAAATAAGCCCAATTTGGTCATACAATGTACAATAAAACCACCGTTTACCTGTCTGCCACCAGGTGTCCACAAGGGTGCATCTTCTCTCCCCAACCACATTGTAAAACCATTCCCACGCTTCGTGGTTTATTGGCTCACCCACTGCAATCAAAATCCAAGAAGAATGAAGTCAGTGATGCATACTGCATTTTGTACATCAATAGGAGTGACCTAGCAAACTAGGACAAGAAGAAGCAAGTTCAAAAAGGGCAACTTTTTCCAAACATGTGACAATATCACACGGCTCGGCAAGGGCTACAGCAATGTGTTAGTGATAATGACAGAGGAATTTCTGTGCCTGGTTGGGTGTAATTTATAGCATCGCTGCCAAATGCTAAACTCCAAAAACTCTCATGTGGGTTTTTTTCATGAGTGCTATACTGAAACAGTTTCATAAATAAGACAATATTTAACTCACAGTATCATTTTTGTCAGTTTTATCTGAATGAAAACTGAGGATTTTAATGTTCTCCTGCAATAAATCAAAGGCATTTACACTTTTCTTGATACTGTCAATCTGCAACTACAGTCCATAGAAGCCATCACTGACATTACAAATGTTAATTGTTCCACAGGGCTTGATTCACTAAAACTGCATGGTGCAAAATCTGGTGCAGCTCTGCATAGAAATCAATCAGCTTCCAGGTTTTTTTGTCAAAGCTTAATTGAACAAGGTGAAGTTAGAAGCCTATTGGTTACCATGCACGGCTGCACCAGATTTTGCACTCTCCAGTCTTAGTAAATCAACCCCATAGTTATATAGTTGGTAAAGCTGAATAAAGATGCAGGTCCATCCACTTTAACCTATATTTGTATATATGTGTGTGTGTACTTGTCACTATGGATTCCCATATTCCTGTATATTGTAGTCCCTGAGAAATGTGTGTAGCACTTTCCTAGTTTTTTAGGGGGAGCTAGAGTCCTGAATGTGCATGTGGGCGTTGCCACGCCAAATATGCCTGCCCTAAAAACTGCCCTCTACACCCAACACGTGAAGAGAGAGAGCGAGAGGAGCAAGATGGAGGGCGTATTGCAAGTGCTTCCAAAAGTCTTCATGCCAGACAACACCCTAGCGGACATGGGCATCCACCTTTGACACCGCAGATTTTTTGGCCTGGGGCTGGTCGAAGGGACGTAGAGACTATGTCTAATTTGCCCTGAATGTAGGGTCAAGGTCAGGTGCGGGTACTGTGGAGAGCCACACAACAAGCTGATGCTCAGCGGTCTGGTGCCTCGCACATGCAGTGTGGACCTACTGATGGTGCTATGCACAGAGAAGCCAGAGAGTTAGAATCAGTGAGGAAGTTCGGTGCCTGAGCTACAGAGCGGGATCGAGTCCCTGGACTGTGACTCCTCTGCACCTACAGCGAACCCCTGCAGCGAAGGATGTTGCCTGACATCTTCCGCCACTCGCCTAAAGATGTTGCTGGAGAGCCTGTGCCCACAAGTGCTGCCCTGACAAAACCAGCCGATGCCTCAGATCAGCCGGCTACACCCACTGGCCCTGACCATTTTGCTTGGAAGGAGCCTAGCTGCGAGAACACTCAATCTTCAGGTGAGCCAGCGGAGAGTGTCAGTGGTGGATGGACAGATTGGGAGTCACCCAGGCTGTTGTCAGAAATCGGGCCCCTAGAAATTGAACAGGGGGATGGGTCTTCTGGTGATACTGAGGAAGAATGGTACTGGGGGGGCACTACATGGGACCTGGACTCGCTGACCAGGCCATCAGAAGAACCTCTTACACCAGAATGGATGTTCAGGATACCTACCCAAGTCCCACCGCCAAAATTCTCCTCATTATGGCCTAGGACCAGGGCCAAGAATAATGATTTACAGAAATGGGTCGTTTGTTCTCCTCAGTCATGTGTACAGCCAGGATTAGGGGACAAAAAGTACCTTCCCCACTTTTCCCGTCTTCAGAGATATGTACAGAACAGGGTAGCTTTGGAGTGGGGGTTGGACTATCCATATATCTCTGAAGAAATCATGGACAAAATTGAGGAGTCCAGAGCCCAATGGGAAGAGGACTTGATCTGAGACCACATACATGTCCCCAGACACTTGAGAGCACCCAATCTGGAGGAAGCTTGAGCTCGCTTGCAGGAGTAAGAGTGGAGCAAAGGTTGGGCTATTTACAGGGACTGGGTGGTAGTTATTAAGGCTGATCAGCCTAACTGTGACTATTCAGTGGCTACCTGGAAACCTGATGGCACTATGGTGAGACTGCCTTGCCCTTGGAAGTACTACTAGGACTGACACAGGATCCAGGTCTAGTAGGCCTTTGTGCCATTTATCATACGGACTTTACCAGACTCCACCGTAATGCCCCAAATGTGCTGCTCTATATTTCTAGGAGACAGCTTATCCCACCCAATTTCGTTAGGAGGGGCTCCTCTTTAACCTGCAAAGGACTTAATACATTATTCATTGTTGAGGTGCCTTATTAGAAAGTTAGCCAGTAATAGTGCTATGTTATAAGTTCTTTGCTGTTGTCTTTTCTTCTTTCCCCACTATTTGCATGTTATCCAGGATGGCTGTCTTTCCTACTAGACATAAAGTATACTTTGTTAAGTTTGTGGAGGGCTTCCCTTGCGGGAGAGGCAATCCACAGTTTATTTGTGCACAGATGTATATTTTACTGTATATATTTCAAATTTTTCTCGTTATTAGCTGCAGAGTTGTGTAGCTAGGTTGTATATATGTAAATCTGGATACTTAATTTTTTTTTTCCTATGCTTAATGTATTTGTACATATTTTATTCCCCTTCCCAGTTCTGTACCCTTTTTCCCCCCTCTCCTTTTTATGTATAGGATGCCCTGCTCATGGGCTCAGGAGCCATTTTGGTTTTTGCCCCTCAGTCAATGAGGACATGGCTGTTTTTCAACGTGGGTGAATGTAGCACCCTCCTAATAAGCTAGGGGAGGTTGGGTCCTGATTGTTAAGAGAGGAGGGCTGAGTAGTAGTCTGGGTGCAATATTCAGGAGGTCAAATTGTGCTCAGGGCTAAGGGGCTCGGCTTTGAATTTCCCCCTGCTCTAGAGCTTTGGGGTAAGGTCTAGAGGCAGTGGGTGGATCTGAGGAGTGGCTGATTTGTACTCTTGAGGGATCCTGGCCAATCTCCAACAGGAGGCTTGGCAATGGGCCAGGACAACCCATAAAAGTAAGTGAGCCTGCTCAACAGCAGGAGAGAGTTCAGGTGGAAGACAGAGAGGAAGATGTGAGGCTGAAGGCAAGAGCCTGGGAGGGGACCCAGATGGAGAGAGGGGCTCAGCCACAGGCAGTGGAGCTGGAAAGGAAGAAAACTCAGAGTTTCACTGGCCTCCAGAGCGAGAGAAGGAGCGGTCCAACTAGAAGGCCTGGTAGCAGCCACCGACCCATGAGCGGTACAGGAGAGGATCTGAGTGAGTACCCCTGCACCCCCTGGGTGGATAGGGAAAGGCGCACTCTGGTGTAAAACCAGATTTGTCACCTATATTGGACTGCTCATTTCTTAAAGCAACAGGCACCAGATCCCCTGCTCAGGGATACCTCCAGATTGCTGGAAGAAGAAAGAGGAGTTCATCTAGGGTCTTGGGTGGTACATTAGGAGACGCTGGCTAGCTCTGCAACATAGACTGTGCAATGTGTGGAGGCTTTTTAATAGTTCCAGGAAGTTGTCCTCAGTTCATCAGTTCCCTTGGGCATCCTGTACACCCCTAACCCTATCCCAGTTCAAATTCTCTAATAAAAATAACCAAAAAACAAGCTCAAGGACTGACCTCTGACTCTGGATGCAAGCCTGTGTAAAGATGCGTGTTGCCTGGCAGTGCAGGACTGTAGGGGGACCCAAAATCTCTTTGCAACTCCTAAGGGGGTAGTGAAAAGTATACCTTATGGCACCGCTCCAAGCTATGGATGAAAGGAAAAGGATCACCCCACTGGCAAGTGAGAAGAGGGGAGCATGAGTCTGAGCAATTCCAGTGTCAGCCAATACAAGTGAAGGGATGGACGCTGCTCAACTGACCCCAGGAGTCCAATGTTGAGGAATGGCCTCAGCCGCCTTTCTAGCCTTGCCTTCTGATGCATATCACCCCGCCAACCGGGGCTTGGTCACAGAGGTAGCTCTAAGGGGCTAGTGCTACACATGTCACGGAGTTTAATGAAGCCACCAACTGTGGAAGGAAGTTCCACACCTCTACTGCTCTGACTGTAAAGAACCTCCAACGCAGTTTAAAATCACTTTTTGTCCAACTTCATGTTGTGTCTTCTTCATAGTGCAAACTGATAAATCACCTACTCTTCCATTCTGCACTCTCCTCCTGCCAGTATGTTCCCTGTCTGCACAAGTGTTTACAGTAGAGCCTAATTAGTGGATTCCTCTACAACCCCATTCCTGCTAAAGTCCATATTTAAATGCACACACCATTTAACCACTTCTAATCCCTTACCTATAAACTCCTAATGGACCAAAGACATTTTATATAATTTTTCTATGGGCCTTCCAATCTGGCAATAAATTTGTCAGTACTTAGGCTACTGATCACATTAGAGTATCATCTTTCAAAAATGATTATTTATTCTACATTTTATAAAGACATACAAGATATTTTTTTCACCCAAACTGACCTGTGGTATCCACTTAGGTATAAAGAGAGTGCATTTTTTTCTGCAATTCACCCATGTTACAATGACTTCTGTACAAAGCATAGTACATTTCTTTACAAAGAAAATGAATGAGTTTTTCCATTTGTGCTGCTAAAAAAAAATCTAACAGAAAATAAGAATAAAAATGGAAATATTTACATTACAAAGGCGAAAAGAAAGATAGCAAGGGAAGAAGGGGAAGAAGGAGTTGATTAGACCTAATTAGGGAAAACCAAAGGTGAATAAGGGGTTGAATTAAACAATTTTTAGGCTTGCACGGTAATAGACGTACAGATTAAGGGATACTCTATCTACACATAAAAAGCACAAATTAGAAAACATGGTAGCAATATTGCTACAATGCATATCTTCCAGCCCTGTCTCTATCTCTGCACCTCAGCCATGTATACTGCTGCCTAATGTAGTAGGCAAATGGGGGCAGCAAATTTTTTCTATAAGCTACATGCAAGCAAGTAGGGGAGTTTGCCAGCTCACTCCTTCATGATTACATTAGGCATAAGGCTCCATTCAAACTGGACGTTTTAATAACGCTGGTAGCAATAGCTGTGTAAAGTTGAAAACACAAATTTTTCAGTGTTTTTTGCATTAGTGTTTAGCTGCATTTTTCCACTTTTTATTCCTACACATAAAAAAAATTTTTGCTAAAAAGAAAAAGCCCCAAAAACGCCGATTTGCTGCATTTTACCGCGTTTTGCTGCATTTTTCAGCGTTAGAGCATTTTTACAGCTAAAAAACTCCTCTAGAAACCCACTAGTTCTGGGTTGTTTTTCCAGCCAAAAACCTCCCCTGCCAAAAGATGCTGATTAAAGCCTATGTGTGCATGAACACATTGGATAACATGCTGGGGAATTTACTGGCTGTAGAAAAAAATGTCAAAAGCCAAAAACAGCAGCTCTATAAACGTCCAGTTTAAACGCTGAGCTCCAGGTATAATCTTTATTGCATACTTGCATTGGTCCAGCTTTGGCCAATAAAAGCATGCATATCTCATACCTGAGGGGTACCTGGTGAAGCTGACAATCTCTGTTAGCTCTGCTATTTTTCAGATTCCACTCTGCACCTGACCACAGGGTGGATCACTTGCTGAGCAGTGGCACCATTCGCAGAGTGCCTTGTATTTTTCAATGTATACAAGGCATTTTCTAATTGGACAAGGACAAGATAGCAACTATCACTGTAGTCAGCTTCCCCTTAGTGAAGGCCCCTTAGTGAAGATTCACATCCATGCGGGTGGCGGCGCTGCGGATCCGCATGAAAATCCGTGCAGCCGTCCACCCACACAGAGGAATGCGGACCCGCGGGCGGGCGCCATTAGTTCTAACAGCACGAAGCCGGCACTGGAAAACGCAACCGTACTGGGAACCGAGGTTCCCGTGTGGGCTGCATTTTCAGAAGAAGTACAGGGACTTCTTCCCTGCGTGTCACGGGGCATGGGAGTCCATACAAATGAATGGGCTCTCGTGCCCGCGCCAAACGCAGCCTGCACGGCCGTATATACGTGAACCGGGGCTTAGGGTGCTTTCACACGGGCGTTCCATATGTTTGTTTTTCATCTCTCCATTTACGGATGAAGAACGGACACCCATGTATTTCTAGCGGATGTAATTGGATAATCATCTGTTTACATCTGTTAATGTCCGCATCCGTTAACATCCGTTTTTTTGAATGAAAGAAAATCCTATTTTTCTTCCATTAAAAAAAATGGATGTAAACAGACATACAGTCCGTTTTTGCATTTGTTTTTGCATTGGTATAGGATGTAAAAACTGATGTAAAAACTGATGAGAAACTGTTGAGAAAATAAGGAGAAACTGACAAGAAACTGATGAAAATACTGATGTAAACTTATGAAAAAACTGATGTAAACTGATGAAAAACTGATGTAAACTGATGACAAAACAGACATAAACTGATCAAAAAGTGATGTAAACTGATGAAAAATTGATGACAAAACAGATGTAAACTGATCATAAAGTGATGTAAACTGATGAAAAACTGATGTAAACTGATGAAAAAACAGATGTAAACTGATCAAAAAGTGATGTAAACTGATCCGTTCTTTCTTTGAAAAAACGGGACTCAACTGATGAAAAAAATGGAATGCCCATGTGAAAGTACCCTTAGGTATGAGATATACTGTACATAACTGGACCAAAGTGAGGATACAACAAAGATTATACCTGGAGTTCAACTTTACTGAGGATTGCATCAGTGATCTCTGGATGGCAGCTTGTTTCAGATCAATATTGATCTTCTACTGGATATGGGTAACTGTGACTTACTCCTTTTTTTGATCTTACTGCAATTATGTTATCACATTGCTATTATGTCATTTTACTGTTATCCTCTACATACCTGATCCCAACATTTTCAGAGATGACCTGTTATATTTCTTCACCCACTCATCTCCATATTTCAGCAGAAGACGTATAGCTGTTGGTGCTGTATAAAACTGATTAATCTTCAACCTTTCCACCGTTTCCCAGTACCGCCCTAAACAATAACAATCACACGATTTATATAGCACACTGGTTAAATTGCACTACTCGTGACAACTTGGCTTCCAAACAAAACTATTTCACTTCTATAGTAAAGTCAAATGTTTTAAAAAAAAGGAGTAACCATAAAAGATCACAGGTCTAGTTGTTGTCACTAATGTATTTATAAAACATACGGTGAATTCTGGCATTTAACCACTTGCCCTCCTGAAGATTTACCCCCCTTCCTAACCAGGCAATTTTTTGCATTACGGCACTGCGTTACTTTGACTGACAATTGCGCGGTTGTGCAGTGGTGCAGTCAAATTACATTTACGTCCTTTTTTCCCACGAATTGAGTTTCTTTCTGTGATATTTGCTCAGCTGTGCGTTTTTTATTTTTTGCACTATAAACAAAAAAAAGACAATTTTGAGAAAATAACTATATTTTTTACTTTTTGCTATTAAACATGTCCAGTAAAAAAATGTAATAAATCAAATTTCGTCATAAATTTACTACTGCTACTTGTTTTTGCTAAAAAAAATCCCAATACATGTAAATTAATTGGTTTATGTGAAATTTATAGCGTTTACAAATGGCGGTATATATATTTTACTAGTAATGGCGGCAATCAGCAACTTCTAGTGGGACTGCGGCGGACATTCTGACACTGGGGGGAACTGACTTGGTTTCACTGACATCTCCAGTGACACCAACACAGTGATCAGTGCTAAAAAAAGACTGACACTGTACTAATGGTACTGGGCAGGAACGGGTTAACATGTGTGTAGGGAGTGTTTTACTAGGGGGAGGGAGGGTGTGTTCTTCACTGTAATCACACTGCTGTGGATGGCTGTGCTGTGTAGGTACTTATATAGCATTCAGTTTACACAGCGTTTTACATACTGTATATTGTACATTCACATCAGTCCTTGCCCTCAAGGAGCTTACAATCTAAATTCGTTAACATTCATATACTAGCGACAATTTAGACAAGAGCCAATTACCCTACCAGCATGTCTTTGGGAGGAAACCCACGCAGGCACAGGGAGAACATGTAAACTCCACGTTGTTATTCAAACTGGCAACTTTAGTGCTGCCAGGCTGATGTGCTAACCACTTAGCCACTGTGCTCCATTCCATTTTGTCTTTCTCGCATGTTGAGTGGCTCCTGACAGCTCATAGAGATCCACAGACACCTGGGACCAGATCACAAGATTACAATGATGGTAATCAGAGAAGAGGTTTCTCGAAGAGTTGCCCATTAAGAAAGAGAAGTGCTGTACCCACATGTGTGGGTGAACGCCAATGCAGAAGCCATTGATGTTAGTCTGAGCATGGCGGTGTACAGCTATTTATTTGTGTTGGCAGCTGTATGTGGCATGTGTGGCTCGACAGTAACCAGAAAATGCCAGGATTTGTATGCCTCGCCACACAAAGAAGGGTCAGTGAGAATGGGGTTTCACATTTCGTGGCTCCTATTAAAGTCCCGTGCATGCCTCCTCGTTCCTTGGATACATGTAATATACTACTTGTGCTGTGCACCCATGCATTTTTTTTACCATGTACAGCGATCACAACGGAAAATGACATAAAACCTCAAAACATTATATATTTTGAAAGCCTGTAGAAAAAAAATTTAGTAGTTGCAAATTTTTATGTTGCACAAAACTTCCGCAAACTGTTTTTCAGAGCTTTATTTTAAGCAAAATATACACTAAAAATAAAATTAGTGCACACACACAAAATAGTCTCTAATGTTTTTGCAAAATATGAGACTGTGTTGACTAAATATCTACCAAATATCTCAAGCTTAAAATTTCCTGCACATGCGAAATGGCGAAAAACTACAATGCTCAAATATGCAACATCTTACTGGGCCCTTCTCAAGGTCTGGATATCTCCTCACAGTCCATCAATCTCCTTGGTCAACCAGGAGCTGAAAATGCTCCTATATCTGGAAAAATTGGGCACCATGCTTCAAAATTTTGGACCCACCAAACACTTTTTTACTCGCTGCAGAGTCTTCATTGAGAACATTCTTTCTCAATGACTGAAATACCCCACATTATGACCATTTTCCAATTCATGGCCTGGTACGCCAAGGCAACTTTGGGCAAACTCAAAATACCAGATTCTGCCCCCACTCTGAGCAATGAACCCCCCTGCCCGAGCGGGGTGTTAAATACACCCATCCTCTACCTGCCATAGTATCATCCTATTATCACTTCCTGTATCTTTTGCATTCACTATTCATATGACTTTATGCAGACCCTGTAGGCCACAGGTGTCAAACTGGCAGCCCTCCAACTGTTGCCAAACTACAAGTCCCATCAGGCATTGCAAGATTAACAGTTACAAGCATTACTCTGAAAGGCAGAGGCACGATGGGTCTTGTAGTTTCGCAACAGCTGGAGGGTGGCCAGTTTGCCACCCCTGCTGTAGGCTATAAGATTATTATTGTTAGTAGTAGTAGTAGTTATTTGCAACTCGGCATGTATTCCCTGCCCAAGATCATTATTTTTATTATACAGTATCTATATAGTGCCAACAGTTTATGCAGCTCTTTACAACAGGGCAGACAGTACATTGACAATACAATCTAAGAGATCATATGTTTTGATATTCTCCTTACTATTATGACCATGGTGCTAGGGAGAAACACCCCTATCATCCACGCTTTTGAGTATCTCCTCTAACTATATGCTCATCCCCCAAGTTATGGGATGCATCTGTTTATATTGGTCATCGCTTCTCTAGTCAGTTATGATTGTTATGGTATGATACGACTCTTAACTTCTATATTCTGTATTGCTTATGTATTTCACTAAATGACATTATTTTTCTCTTTTGGAGTAATGTGAAAATTTGAATTAAAATATTTAAAAAAAACAAACATTTTTCTTTATTTTATGCCCCACCCAAGAAATAAGAATACAGTACATCTCTTTACTGGGGGTCATAGACAACATTAAAATCATGACAGTGGCTTTAACACTTACCCATCTGGAGTTAGACTTTAATAAAAAATAAAACCCTTCCCCCAATTTTGTCAGGCAGACATATGAGAAGTGTACATTAAAACAAATAGAGGGCGCACGGACCTAGTGTATTACCTTCTAGAAATGAGATTTATTGAATAAAAAGTATTATACTAACCTGAGGAAGAGGTTCTGTCTCGAAACGCGTCAAAAATGTAGAGGCCTACAGTCCCCCAACAACCATCATCTAGGGAGATTGGACCTGTTTTTTTTGTGATGTGCCTTTAATTCTTTTGTGAGTATACTATTTTTTATTCAATAAATCTAATTTTTAGAAGGTAATGCACTAGGCCTGTGCGCCCTCTGTGTGTTTCTTTGCACACAGCTCCTTTAGATTTCCCTGGACCGTAGAGGGCAGCAAGGCTTCCATTCCTAAAAAGCACTCAATGTGGGGTTACTGACTGTGCAGCTCATTGTCCAGCACAGGAGTTTCAGCATTCATTTGCTCATGCTTTTTTATCAGACAAATGAGAAGCCAGGGTGAAATGACCTTTCATCAGATACAAATAAAGTACAATGCCAAAAATGGTTACCTGGATTTGGATAAGTTGGAGTGCTCTCAAATAGCACACTGGTGGCCCCATTACAGAGGGGTCCATACACAACATAACTGTGCCCTGTTATCCAGCCAATGTCAGCTACACAGCCAAACACATCTCCTTGACTGTAATCAAACACGTACTGGGAAGAAAAAAAATAATAAGAAACTTTACAAAGTAACTAAAAAAAGCACAGATACAGTATATATGTATTCTTATTAATCTAATATAAATCAAAAACCCCCAAAATGAGAGTGATAGATCTTCATAATGGCCACACCAGGACTTTAAATATAATTTCTCACCAAGAGATAATAAAAAAAATTGTCATGTCAGTTAACCCACCAGCATCCAACAAAAACTGAATGATCATATGTGTGGATTTGAACTAAACTAAATATGGCAGATTATTTACATATTTCTGTTCTTTCAGGGATGAAGTAGCAAATATGCCTGGAAATATTTTATTGCATACAACAGACTTCCTGGTATAATCACATAGAGGAACAGCTCTGTCTGGTCAGCTACTCCTCTTTGTGAAAGGACTACTAATTTAACCACTTCAAGTGCGGACACTTTCACCCCCTTTCAGTCCAGGCCAATGTTCAGCTTTCAATGCCAATACACTTTGAATGACAATTGCGTGGTCATGCAACACTGTACCCATATGAATTGTTTAGCATTTTTTGAGACAGATAAAACTTTATTTTGGTGGTATTTATTTACTACTGGGATTTTTATTTTTTTTTGCTATATAAATGAAAAAGTCCAAACATTTAAAAAAAAAAAAGTGTTTTCTTATAAAATTTTGCAAATAAATAATCTTTCTTCATAAATCTTGGCCAAAATGTATTCAGCTATCTTTTTAGTAAAAAAAATAACCCAAATTAGTTTATAACCAAAAGTTATAATTTTTTTTTAATTTTTATTTTATTTGTTTATATTATTATTTATGTTTTTTTTTTTTTTACATACCATCACTCTAGCAGTACAGTGTCACCATACTGATACTGTACTACTTGTGGGGGGTGATGATTTTTTCTTTTCTTTTTTTACAAACTCATAAAGGCTGTAAAAACAATCATTTCTCCTTCTCTCTGGCTGCATTCTTGCAGCCATTGAGAAATACTGTGAGAGCTGTGATTGGTCACAGCTTGTCACATGGTACAAGGCTGTTTTGAATAGCCTTGTACCATTGACCTCTGTGATCATTCACAGATTTCACACATAGTAAGCAATGATGTCAGGAAGGGACATCTTGTTCACTACTATTCATGTGATTGCTGATTGGCCAATCAGTGATCACATGATCAGGACCACAGAGGTCCCATACAGCGATTGGTGTTTGCGGTACCGCGCGCTCCCAGGGAGCATGCACAGGCAGTGAATGCGGAGGCCGTTTATAAACGGCAACCTGCTTCGGCACTGCTACCACCAGGCCGTTTATGTGCATGGGCTGGACAGAAAGTAGTTAATAAAGTCCATCCACAGCAATCTTTTGTTACAACAGATGGAACCTGGTGTGTCAAGTCAGCCCCCATGTATTGGAAATCTCCCCAGTATATTTCTAACTCCTTTACTGGTTCACCTGGGAGTTTTCCATGTTTGCACCCATCTTTGCGTTTCAGCTCTTTCTATTACATTCTCAATAATATAAAATAAAGTAAAAATCTATCAGGCAGAGTTGAAACCCATCCTAACATCCACAACAGGTATGCAGAACTAGGAATTCAATTGCAGAGCTCTCCTCATTGAAATATAAGAAATATACTGAACTCAAAGAAGATATAAAAAAACACAAATGAATACAATTATGTATTTTATGAGAAGTCATTAAAGGATTAGTTCACCTTTACCAAAAAGCCGCCTACGCAGATAAGGGGTGTCTGTAGCTAAAATAAAGAAACTGTGAAGCTCTTTATTGAATATTGAATATTGCTTTTTCTATAGTGTAGGCCAGTGGTGGGCAACCTTTTTTTTCAACTGAGCCAAATCTCGCCAAAACCATGATTGAAATTTATTTTGAGAGCCACATTTTTAAAACTGAAAATACATCTCCCATATAGTAATTCATCCCCCATAGTAATTCATCCCCCATATAGTAATTCATCCCCCATAGTGTAATTCATCCCCCATAGTGTAATTCATCCCCCATAGTAATTCATCCCCCATAGTAATTCATCCCCCATATAGTAATTCATCCCCCATATAGTAATTCATCCCCCATATAGTAATTCATCCCCCATAGTAATTCATCCCCCATATAGTAATTCATCCCCCATAGCAATTCATCCCCCGTATAGTATTTCATCCCTCGTATAGTATTTCATCCCCCGTATAGTATTTCATCCCCCATATAGTATTTCATCCCCCATATAGTATTTCATCCCTCATATAGTATTTCATCCCTCATATAGTATTTCATCCCCCATATAGTAATTCATCCCTCATATAGTATTTCATCCCTCATATAGTATTTCATCCCCCCATATAGTATTTCATCCCTCATATAGTATTTCATCCCCCCATATAGTATTTCATCCCTCATATAGTATTTCATCCCCCCATATAGTATTTCATCCCTCATATAGTAATTCATCCCTCATATAGTATTTCATCCCCCCATATAGTATTTCATCCCTCATATAGTAATTCATCCCTCATATAGTATTTCATCCCCCCATATAGTATTTCATCCCCCCATATAGTATTTCATCCCTCATATAGTAATTCATCCCTCATATAGTATTTCATCCCCCCATATAGTATTTCATCCCCCCATATAGTATTTCATCCCTCATATAGTAATTCATCCCTCATATAGTATTTCATCCCTCATATAGTATTTCATCCCTCATATAGTATTTCATCCCCCATATAGTATTTCATCCCCCCATATAGTATTTCATCCCCTCATATAGTATTTCATCCATCATATAGTAATTCATCCCTCATATAGTATTTCATCCCTCATATAGTATTTCATCCCCCCATATAGTATTTCATCCCTCATAAAGTAATTCATCCCTCATATAGTAATTCATCCCCCATATAGTATTTCATCCCTCATATAGTATTTCATCCCCCCATATAGTATTTCATCCCTCATATAGTAATTCATCCCTCATATAGTATTTCATCCCCCCATATAGTATTTCATCCCCCCATATAGTATTTCATCCCTCATATAGTAATTCATCCCTCATATAGTAATTCATCCCTCATATAGTATTTCATCCCTCATATAGTATTTCATCCCCCCATATAGTATTTCATCCCCCCATATAGTATTTCATCCCTCATAAAGTAATTCATCCCTCATATAGTATTTCATCCCCCACAGTACTATTCCCCCCCCCCCTTCTAGTAAGCCAAGTCCCCCGTGTCAATTCACTTACCTTTTGCGTTCCTCTCGCTGTCTTCCCGCGCCGTTCGGGTCTTCAGGGCGGACTGTGAGAGGAGCCTAGCTCCCCTCCCCTCACGTTCGGCACGCTGCCCCGCCTACACACATCCTGACAGCCACATCCGCAGGCCGGATTAAAAGGTCCGCGCGGACTTTTGGGGCTGCCAACCGAGAGGAGGCAGGGGAGCGGCCGACCGAGAGGAGGGAGGGGAGCAGGCGCCCGGCACACAGAAGAGCCGCATTAGACTGGGTAAAGAGCCGCATGTGGCTCGCGAGCCGCGGCTTGCCGACCACTGGTGTAGGCCATTTACTTACCTACCGAAACCTGACAGAAATATTTGCAGGCTGTTACTAAGACATTGCTAAGTGAGGCCTAGTTGTTACTGCTCACCTCCTCCATCACAGGAGTGAACTCTCAAATGCCGAGTTCAATGCTACTGCACCAAGGGAGAGAAGGAGCATGTGAGGGTGGTTTATCAGAGGGAAAGCTCACTGTTATGATGATGGACTTGAGCAGTAATGACTACGCATCACTTACCAATGTCTTAGAAACATCCTAGAAGTTTTCAGTAGGTATGTAACAAAGAACAAAAACAAAAGCGCACCTCAGTGAGTAAAGGGTGAATTTATTGAATTGAGATATATAATCACAAAAGTAGCAATATTAAAAGCATATAAAATCCAACATCAGCGCACTGGGATAGCAGACACGTGCTGGTCCCATCGAGAGGACAGACTCTCTGGATGAAGCTGATGCGTTTCGAAGAGTGATCCCTTCTTCCTTAAAGCTGAATTCAATAAATTCACCCTTTACTCACTGAGGTAATGCGCAAGGTTGGTGCGCTTTTGTTTTTGTTCTCTTTTAGAGCTGATATTGGGCTTCCCCAGCCTTGTGTTAGACCTTTGATCGGCCACTGGATGAATGGTCATATATGGTTCAACCCACTGAATTCTGACTTGGGTCTCTGTGCGCAGGAGGTTTTGTTGCTGTTTCAGTAGGTATGTAAATGGCCTACATCTATACAAAGGGCATTATTAAGTGTTCTTGCATGGCAAGACCACTTACTGTTATCTCACATATATATTCTTATTATTATAGCCAAAATTTACCACCCTAACTCCTCCCACAGTTTTTACTACATAGACAGTAATATACCGAAACGTGTGAATTGTTCCCGATTGGTGTGCTATTACTTTGTGGAACGTTTCGCCGAATGGTTCACAAAATATTGGCGTTTATGTGGTGAAATTGGTCCCATAGGAATGAATGGCGGAATATTCAAAACTAGAGTGGGAGCTGAAAAATCAGGACATGATTTCTAAACTGCCATCACTCCCTCATTTTCAAGCCCACCTACACACATCTTATATCAAAACGTTCAGCTATCCCTGCTGCCACTAAAAATGTCCATGGCTAAGCCATAGTCCTAATATTTTTCACAATATGACCATTTGATTGCAACTCACGCCACCCATTGACATTCATTGAAACTCCATTTTAGCCACCTCAACTATACATCAAAATGTAGGTCTGGGTCTTTTGATTCTCACAATATAAAGCTCTTCGGTGTAGGATTTATAATTTTTAAACTACAACCATCTGAAGATGGCAACCGCCAGTGAAGTGAGCAAGTTGGAGCAGTTTGTTTTTAACCGCTCTTCTCTGCTGTAGAGTGAGTTGCCATAGGAACCCAGGTGTGTGAGCAGGCAGCAGAGTGAAAAGCCACTCCACCCAGTTACTCAGCCCACTCCAGTTGTAAACTGTTGGTGGAGGCAAGAACACTTCACACAATTTCCCCAGAAATTGTAGCTTTTCTAGTTCACTTTAGTCAGAGCTATGCAGATTGTTTTTTATCTACAAACACCCCCTACCTGCACAGGCAGTTTTTTTTATAAAGTTGAACTGTGGCAGGAGTCACTTTGGGTGGGGGGCCCATGTAACACAGCCTCCTTTGGAGGGGTGGGGAGACCCCTGTCTCAGCTCCCCATATCCCTATTATGTGTAAGTCACCCTGTGCTTGTTAGGGGTACAGGGTGAAATGTTCTAATATTGGTGTGGGAGTTGTTCATTGTTTACTGTCATGTGGTTCCATTGTTCTATTGTGTGTCTTGCTTGTGTCTTGCTTGTGAGCAAACTATTATGGGATGTATGTGTTTGTGTATTGGCTTGGTGGGGGGTGTTTCCAGCAGCCTGCAGTTGATGTGATTTCAGTCTCTTGTAATCCTCTGTTAACCACTTCCGCAGAAATACTGCTACAGGGAGGCACGGGTGCACAAAATCACATATATACGCCATTCGCAGCCTCGGCTGTCAATCACTGGGTCCTGGCCGGTGATTACTCGCCAGCACCCGTTGATCGCCAAGTATCTCCGTCAGGAGAGAGACCTGTGTATATACAATACAGATCTCTCCCCTGTCAGCTCCTGCACACTGGTTTGTATGACTCTACATAGCAGAGCCATACAAAGCAGTGTGTTTATAGTGAAACACACACACAGCCCCCATAGTGAAACAGCACACAGTTAACCCTTTGATCACCCCAGATGTTAACCCCTTCCTGCCCAGTGCCATTAGTACAGTGTCAGTGCTTTTTATTAGCACTGATCACTGTATTGGTGTCACTGGGAATGTCAGTGACACCAAATCAGTTCCCCCCAGTGTCAGAATGCCAGCCGCAGTCCCGCTATAAGTCACTGATTGATCGCCGCTATTGCTAGTAGAAAACATTTTTTTTAAAATGCCAGTATATATATACCGCCATTTGTAAACGCTATAACTTTCGCGTTAAACCAATTAATTTACACGTATTGGGATTTTTTTTTTAGCAAAGACATGTAGCAGAATACATTTTGGCCTAAATTTACGAAGAAATTTGATTTTTAAATTTTTTTACTGGATATGTTTTATAGCAAAAAAGTAAAAAATATTGCTTTTTTCTCAAAATTGTCGGGTTTTTTTGTTTATATCGCAAAAAATAAAAAACGCACAGGCGATCAAATAGCACCAAAAGAAAACTCTATTTGTGGGGGAAAAGAACATAAATTTCATTTGGTTTCAGCATTGCATGACCGCGCAATTGTCAGTTAAAGTAACGCAGTGCCACATCGTAAAAATAGCCTGGTGAAGAAAGAGGGCAAATCCTCTGGAGGGCAAGTGGTTAAGAATCACGCAAACTATGAGAGGGGAGGGGCACACCAGGAGCCAATTAGGTGTTCTTCATGCACATTAGCTGACAAACAACACAATGACAGCAGAAGAGAGAGGCGTAACTTCATCAGTCTCTTTAGCTACACCTTACTGTCTATTAGCGGATCAAGGTGGGGAGGTGACCAAGCTGGGTTATTATTTAACAGAGGTAGAGAAAAGTGAGTTCACCACCAAGGGAAGAACAAATAATAATAAAGTTTACAAAATAATAAAAAAGACAAAAATGCATGTATACATGTATGGCTTCTTTAAAACCTACAAGAGAAAAGTCAGGTCACCACCATGATTGTGTTATGTGAGGAGGTTGTATAAAAGTCAGGACTGGATGAACAAAAATATAGGTAAAACAACCCCTTTGTATGTATTTCAATGATACATTTACCTTTTTGTCTGGAGTTCATCTTTAACCATCTAGGATCTACAAAGGTCTTAAATAGCAGGTTTGGGTAGACTGAACACCAGTTTGCAAATATTGAATGTACATAAAATATAGGATATTTCACATTCTGTGCAAGCGTAATTCCAATTGACATGTTTTTGAACATTTTGCCTGTGTTTGTGGTTAGAATGGCTCAACCCCACACAAAGGCAAAGGAGGAAGTTCCAGCATAATGTAGGCATGCTGTTAAAATGAAGAAGTGATATTTTCTATGTTTTTTACATTTCCATATTGTTTACAATATTCACATTGATATGCATTATGCCCATCACATACCTTATGTGTCAGGGAAGCATAGAGAAGGTAGCCAGCTTGTGTGTGCACAATGCCCTTTGGCTTCCCTGTACTACCCGAGGTGTACAGCATGAATAGCATGTCTTCGCTGTTCATGGTTTCGGGAGGGCAGATGGGATCTGCTCTAGCCATCTCCTGCAAATCAAAGCAAGACAATGTTCATATATTTGCTCACATGCTATATCCTTTCATGGTGCTGGCAAATTCTGCAAAACTTGACATTGTAATTAGTACCATCAGTTTTTCCCATATGGAAAAAAATATATTTGAAATATATTTTAAAAATATTCTTCCCAAATATCTTGCCATATATTTGAAATGCTACAATTGTGGCCATATTCAATATATTTCAAAATATATTTAAATATATATATATATATATAAATATATATATATATATACAGTTGCAAGAAAAAGTATGTGAACCCCTTGGGATTACGTGGAGTTTTGCATGAATTGGGCATAAAATGTGCTCTGAATGTCATCTAAGACACAACAATAGAAGAACACAGTCTGCTGAACATAATACTACACAAACATTAGATGTTGCCATGGTTTAATTTCACATAACATGTAAACATTCACA
The DNA here is from genome assembly GCF_062004578.1 of Staurois parvus. Lineage (NCBI taxonomy): Eukaryota > Metazoa > Chordata > Amphibia > Anura > Ranidae > Staurois > Staurois parvus. Next base: position 15,257,621 of record NW_028317877.1, read on the forward strand.
GTGCAGGAAGGAAAAAGTATGTGAACCTTTGGACTTAATAACTGGTTGACCCTCCTTTGGCAGCAATAACCTCAACCAAACGTTTCCTGTAGTTGCAGATCAGACCTGCACAACGATCTGGAGTCATTTTGGACCACTCCTCTTCACAAAACTGTTCAGTGTAGCAATATTCTTGGGATGTCTGGTGTGAATCGCTCTCTTAAGGTCATGCCACGGCATTTCAATCAGGTTGAGGTCAGGACTCTGACTGGGCCACTCCAGAAGGCGTATTCTGTGCTGTTGCAGCCATTGTTTTGTTGAATTACTTGTATGCTTTGGGTCATTGTCCTGTTGCATCATCCATCCTCTGCGGAGCTTCAGTTGGCGGACAGATGGTCGTACGTTTTCCTGCAAAACTTCTTGATAAACTCTGGAATTCATTTTCCCATCAATGACAACAACCCGTCCAGGCCCTGAGGCAGCAAAGCAGCCCCAAACCATGATGCTCCCTCCGCCATGTTTCACAGTGGGGATGAGGTTTTGATGTTGGTGTGCTGTGCCTTTTTTTCTCCACACATAGTGTTGTGTGTTCTTCCCAAACAACTCAATCTTGGTTTCATCTGTCCACAGTATATTCTGCCAGTAGTGCTGTGGAACATCCAGGTGCTCTTTTGCAAACTTCAAACGTGCTGCAATATTCTTTTTGGACAGCAATGGCTTCCTCCGTGGTGTCCTCCCATGTACTCCATTCTTGTTTAATGTTTTCCTTATTGTAGATGTGTCAACAAAAATGTTAGCATGTGCCAGAGATTTCTGTAGGTCTTTAGCTGACACTCTGGGATTCTTCTTTACCTCATGTAGCATTCTGCGCTGTGCTCTTGCAGTAATTTTTACAGGACGACCACGCCTAGGGAGAGTAGCAACAGTGCTAAACTTTCTCCATTTGTAGACAGTCCGTCTTACCGTGGACACATGAACATCAAGGCTTTTGGAGATACTTTTGTAACCCTTTTCAGCTTCACGCAAGCCAACAATTCTTGATCGCAGGTCTTCTGAGAGCTCTTTTCTGCGAGGCATGGTTCACATCAGACAGTGCTTCTTGAAACCAGTAAACCCAAAACAGGTGTGTGTTTTTTAAGGGCAGGAGAGCTGTCAGCAACACATCCAATATCATCACACTGATTGGAGTCAAGGTTGGCTCACTCCTGGCTCCATTTAGCTCTGGGAGAAGTCATTAAGCTAGGGCCTCACATACTTTTTCCTTCCTGCACTGTGAATGTTTACATGTTATGTGCAATTAAACCATGGCAACATCTAATATTTGTGTAGTATTATGTTCAACAGACTGTGTTCTTCTATTGTTGTGACTTAGATGACGTTCAGAGCACATTTTATGCCCAATTCATGCAAAACTCCACGTAATCCCAAGGGGTTCACATACTTTTTCTTGCAACTGTATATATACAGTTGTGTTCAAAATAATAGCAGCGTGTTGAAAAAAAGAGAATAAATCTCAAAATCCTTTTATATCCATAAACACAAATGCATTGGGAACACTACACATTCTATTCCAAATCAAAACATGAAGAAAAATATATCAAATTTGTGTTGTTCCTCTTAAAAATTGAAGAAAAGTGAATATTAGACTGTTCAAAAAAATAGCAGTGTTTGTATTCTTCTTTACAAACTCAAACATTCACTATATAAACTGAAAAATGTTTGAAGATTTTGCTTTCCTTTGAATCACTTAATGAATATTTAGTTGTATAAGCATTGTTTCTGAGAACGGCTGTACATCTGTCTTGCATGGAGTCAACCAACTTCTGGCACCTGTGAACAGGTATTCCAGCCCAGGATGATTGGACTACATTCCACAGTTCTTCTCTATTTCTTGGTTTTGCCTCAGAAACTGCATTTTTGATGTCACCCCACAAGTTTTCTATTGGATTAAGATCCGGGGATTGGGCTGGCCACTCCATAACGTCAATCTTGTTGGTCTGGAACCAAGATGTTGCACGTTTACTGGTGTGTTTGGGGTCGTTGTCTTGTTGGAACACCCATTTCAAGGGCATTTCCTCTTCAGCATAAGGCAGCATGACCTCTTCAAGTATTCTGATGTATTCAAACTGATCCATGATCCCTGGTATGCGATAAATAGGCCCAACACCGTAGTATGGGAAACATCCCCATATCATGATGCTTGCGCAACCATGCTTCGCTGGGCCACTAGACCCAAAAAGAACAATCTTACTTTCATCAGTCCACAAAATGTTGAGCCATTTCTCTTTAGGCCAGTCAATGTGCTCTTTGGCAAATTGTAACCTTTTCAGCACATGTCTTTTTTTCAGCAGTGGGACTTTGCGGGGGCTTCTTGCAGATAGCTTGGCTTCACATAGGCGTCTTCTAATTGTAACAGTACTCACAGGTAACTTTAGACCTTCTTTGATCTTCCTGGAGCTGATTGTTGGCTGAGTCCTTGCCATTTTGGCTATTCTTCTATCCATTCAAATGGTAGTTTTTCGCTTTCTTCCGCGTCTTTCAGGTTTTGGTTGCCATTTTAAAGCATTTGCGATCATTTTAGCTGAGCCACCTATCATTTTCTGCACTTCTTTATATGTTTTCCCCTCTCCAATCAACTTTTTAATCAAGGTACGCTGTTCTTCTGAACAATGTCTGGAACGACCCATTTTCCTCAGAATTTCAGAGGGAAATGCACTGTAATGAGCATGTACAACATTTGCTGCCTTCCTTCCTTAAATAAGGGCAATAATTGCCACTTGTTTTTCAAAGAATGAATGACCTCACTAATAGAACTCCACACTGCTATTATTTTGAACATGCCCCTTTCAATTAGTAATTCAATTACACAGAATCAGCAGCATGCATGTAATGACGGTTGGGTCTGTTGGATTTCTATTACTCTACTACACCTGCTAGTAAATTATTTGCCATGTAGAATTATAATTTCTACCAAAAACAGTGATTGATCAGGTTAGTGATGTCTGACTGCTATTATTTTGAACACAACTGTATATATATATATATATATATATACTGCAGCCTGGGTGATAGTCAGAGGGTTAAGTTTGGGTCAGGGCTGAGAGGCTCTGCAGATCAGCTCTCTGATACCTCCCACTGATCTAGAAGACTTGGAGAAGTCTCTAGAACTCAGTGGGCGGGGGTGAGGAAGAACTGTTCTGCACTTTTGAAGTGTCCTGACCAATCCCCAAGCAGGAGGCTTGGCATGGGGTCAGGACAGCCCTTAAGAGTGATAGAGCCTGCTCAGTAGCAGGGAGAGTCAGGTGGAAGATGTGAGAGCAGGAGGATGCTGTGTGAAGCTTGGGAGGGAGTCCAGGATAGGGGAAGGGGCTAGAAGGATCTCTCAGCCTCAATCGTCCCCTGAGGGAGGACAGCCTGGGAAGCAGGGAAGGAGCCAACCCAGTGTAAGACCTGAAGGCAGCCACCAACCCACAAGCTTGCAGGAGAGGACTGAGTTGGTAATCCCAGATAAGGGGAGAGGGCATTCTGGTGGGAAACCTGATGAGCCCCCATCTGGGACTGTTGATTTAAAAGTGGCAGATTCTGGGTCCCCTTGCCCAGGGATTCACTCAGGCAGCTGGGTGAATAGGAGATTTAATCTGGGGTCTGAGGTTGTACACCTGGAGGGCTGAAGAGCTCTTCCAACAAAGAGACCTTGGTGTCTAAAGGACTTGTACATAGTTTTTAGGGGGTTTGTTGTCAGTTCACAGTTCCCTTGGGCATCCTATACACCCGTCAACCCCATCCAAGTTCAATACCCCTTAATAAAATACAAAACAAACTCAAAGACTGTTTACTGTCTCCTGTATGCAAGCTGTAATGCAAGTCTGAAGAAAATGTGTGTTGCCTGGCTGTGCAGGACTATAGGGGGACCCAAATATTCAGCAACTCCCAAGGGGGCAATGCTACAGATGCAATAGTTATGAGTATGCCTTAAGCCTCAATCTACCTTTCATATTACATAATTACATGTGGCCACAAGCTATATGTGTCTTAATAAAGTACAGAATGGTACGTTAATTTATACAACTGGTATATCCAGGAAATAGTGGTTGTTTTTTTAAGGACAGTTCACAGATAAAGAGATAGGTAGGCTTACTTAGGTCAGAAATGTATAGTAAACCCACAAGGACAAAAATATGAAAGCTGCCAATGCTGACTTCAATCAGTAGATAAAGGCTTCTTGCAGGGGGAAAATGATCATAATACATAGCTACATAGTGGATGGGTAACTGATAATTCTAAACAGATTTTACAAAAAAGAACTGCCAGAGCAAGAACAAGTGGAATATTTAATCAGTGTGAATAGCGTGATGTGATACATCAATATGACAGAGATGGTTGAAGCCAGGGTAGCTGTGGAATCTCCTCAGTGTCATGAGTATAATATTAGCAATCTAAGGCTGTGACTCACAGACCCATACATTTACAATGAGCCATCAAAGGGCTTCAAGTTTAAGGTTGGTGTCAGTAGAGTCTGTCTGTATTGTATTAAATGATTACTAAATTGACTTTTTGAATAGCTACTCAAAATGACAAGGTAGGTATCTTCATTTAGATGGAAACTGGGTTGGCTGCCAACAAAATGTGTTGGAGGTCTGTCTATAAGATAGAAACATCAATGTTCATGATTTATCAACACACTGTAGAAGATCAGAATTTTTGAAAGATTTATTGAAGGATATCTGGTGATCTTAATCCAGTTTTCTATTAAGGGACTTCTTAAAATCTTGCAACAGTATTTTCATCAGGAAATCAATATAGTAAAGAAGAGGTCCTTCTACCATTTAACCATAAAGGTAATTTATTAAAGTCAACAGTTTCTAAACATCGAGTAGTTATAAGAAAGCACACAATTTTTTAACAGGGTATAAAAACACACGATCTCCGAGGATGAAAGATGTTAATACTTTGAATATCCACATAATGCAAGGAAATGCAAAACTCTCAGTGTGCATTGTTGTTCAGTGGGTGAAGGATTATATTTAGAAATGATGTAAGAATGAGAGACACTTCACTCCCTTCTCCGAAAATGTTTAAAACCTACCATTGGAAATTGGGTTTATAGATAACAGGAGGAAAGTCAGGGCTTAAAAGGAGGTTGCAAGTGCTGGGTTGAACTTGGAATTTGTAATTGAATTATATACCTCTCCAGGTAAAAACAACATAATAGGATCCTCGAGATACATCTACATTCCTAAAGGGGATTAGATTTGTAAGCAAAATGAATGCTGGAAAAGAGTAAACGGTTAGGCGGTCTGAAATCTAACTTATTTTAATGATGCAGACTCTTGGACAGGCATCCTCTGTTTCTAATCCCAGTGAGTTACTGACCTGGAAAAGGAACACACAGCCAATACACATTGGCTCCTTTCAGGTTGGCAGGAACTGAAATTACAATCAACATCACAGCCCTGGAACCTAAAACTTAAAAACAAAGTCAGAAATGACTGCGCCCATAGTTCTGTCCTCATAGGTTTAATTTGGGACATAAACAACTTTATACATAGCTATGTCTCCTGAATCAATATTTGTTAGATTCAAACACTATTATGGATGGCCAATCCAGTTGTATAGCAGGATACTGGAAGCCAAAAAAGATGTCTTCAGTGGTTTGATTTGCAACATATTTGGTGACCCATGAACAAAACTGGCAGATACTAATGGGGAGGCAATAGAAGGAGCTGTATCAGAACCACAAACTCTGAAGCAGCAATGAAACCGCTGAATCTTCCATTCAGACAATCTGATATCCAAGTCAATAATCCTTAAACTGGAAAGCTGGTAGTCACTGTGTAAATGTATTACCTGTTCTGTGGTTCTAAACCAATAGCTGTTACAGAAGTTGCCAACCATGTTACTGAATGCCAAATCACTAGTCACATGTTTTAGCTACAGGAAGAATCAGTGTTCAGGCAGAGCCACTAACTTCCAAGAGTTGCCTAAACATTAAGCTGCAAGGCTCTTTTGAGACCACAAGACAGGAATGTGTTGACATTTGATCACTTGACTACCTTCAAGAAAATGTAGAATATTCCCATCGTCTTAGAGATGGCCTTAAGTATATGGATGCTGTAGCAGCTACCAGCTGAAAACTGGTGTCAACATGAATCAAAGCGTCAGAATTGTCAGGACACCATGGATGCTGAAAATAATGGTCACAGCACGTTGGTGAAAGTGCAACATCTTGGAGCCCCTTTATTAGGCATGTGATAGGTGCATAGCGCAGTGTAGAAACATTTAAAGTACCAGCCACCACTGTTCTGCGATTGGTTGATGGTACTTTAAATATTTCTACACTGCTCTATGCACTTATCACGTGCCTGATGAAGGGGTCCTGGGTAGCTCCGAAGTATGGCACGTTCATCACTGTGATGTGATCACTTTAAAAAAAAGTGATTGGTATTTTCAAGATCCATGGCATGCTGATGATATATACTTTGATTTATCTTCAAGAAAAGGTGAGTACTATAAAGCTTTTGCTGCTACCTCTTTATTGTTTTAAAGCAGTGTGTAGTAATCATGAAATGGGCAACTGTTCTCTGATACAAGTGACAAGAGATGAAGTGAAATTAAATGCGTTCCAGTTTGGTGAAGACTTATATGTCAAATTCTTCTGCACATGATTAGGTGTTGGAAGTACCCACAGCTGCATGTCATTTTATTTAATTTCAAACCTTAGTAAATCAAGCTCCATATCTCATAGTATAACTATACTTAAAAATAACGTACTTCTTCAAGAGGTATGTCAAGAGTACCCATATGGACTTTATTCTCAGTTCTCTGAGCAACAAATACATGTTTGATCGAAGGGCAACTCTTGACAGCTTCATCCACAGTCTTCTTCAGTTCTACCATTCTTCCACCCCTCAGACCCTGGTTGAAAGTGATGACGGCTTTGCAGCTTGCTATTGAGATGGAAAATATTGGACATGTGTCAGCGAAAAAACCATGACAAAACATCACAATATACTATATAAAAGGGATATGCAGAAAAAAAAAATAAAGGTATAGATTTCAGTTAGATAACAATCTGCTTAGTGTTTTAAAATGTGAATCAACAGCAGACTCTATGAGTTGTAGCATTCCAGCCACACACAATTTTGTGAAGTACATTTTTGCTGTTTACTGTTTTAATTTAAAAAAAAGAATTCTTCTTGCACCCTTTCCATTTAATGGATCTTTACTTTTGATAAAGTTGTTTTGAAAGGAAAGTTAAATAGTAATGGATAGGCTGCAGTCAGGAAATACTAGAACCTCTCTCAGGATTTTGTCCCTTAATTTTATGACACAATGGCAGGTTGTCAGAGGGACAAGAAGTCACTGGAAATCTCTCCAATGGGGACATACTGTAGAATGCAGCAAGCATTTATTTTGTAGAAGGGGAAGCATTCAAATTTCTGTCAAGTTTATACTGATTTATCTGTCTTTTTGTCTCACCAGAACAAGAAGTAAAGGAAATCTCCCCCGAACAGCAACAGCAGATATTCTTACACTTCTATATTTCACCAGTCAGCAACTGAGACATTCCCTACCCCACAGCCGCATGTATACAAGTCCTTTGTATACATGCGGCTGCAGGGCAGGGAATGTCCAGGTCACAGACGATTGGCCCAGTACAGGAGACTTGTTAAGATGGGTTCACAGTAGGATCCGAACATGCCCAACTCATCATCATTCAAGATATGTACACCAAAATGTTACAACAGGAATGCCATATATAGTATTTCCAATTTTATGTAGAGTAGTGGTGAGATAAAGCCCAAGGTCAAATCTTTCCTTTCAGTTTAGAAGCATTTTTTTCCCTTTCAGTGTCCCTTCAAGATCTGCACAGAAAAGGATATCTGTGTAAATCATTTTTCATAAAGATAAGATTACATTCTGGTTTTATGGAAAGGAATGTGTGCAATGGCTCCATTCTCACAGATTTGTTATCAAAACTCACATACACATAAACATACCTCAGTTTGACAAGTTCAGAATAGTACACATGCCATTTATTACATCTGACCGATTGGTTGAAGATTTCTAGGTTTTATTGTTTGTTTTGCTTTTATTAACATTTTTTCTTCATGGTGGTGTCATATTCAGGTTAGCAGAGACTTGATCCAGGCTCCCTTTGTACTCAAGCACCTCTACATAAATGTTGTTCTACATCATAGCTCGCTCTTTTCAGGAGGTAATAGATTACCATTTCAATACAGTAAAAGGGAGACAGGCAGAATTGCATCAGCTCCACAATTGCCACTACATCTAAAACAATTTACGGATTACAGTGATTGATTAATTTGTATATTATATAAAGATAATGTATATGTTTGATATAAAGGGATCATCAAACAAGTTCTATTGAAATTTTAAAAATGATCAGCGGCAAGGTGCATCCCTGCACTGTTTTTGTAAAGTGAGAGCGAAAGCAAAAGAATGCTGGAATACTGTATACATTTACTGGCCACTTTATTAGGTACACCTGTTCAATTGCTTGGTAACACAAAGTGCTAATCAGCCAATCACATGGCAGCAACTCAATGCATTTAGGCAACTAGATGTGGTGAAGTTCAAACCGAGCATCAGAATGAGGAAGAATGGGGATTTAAGTGACTTTGAACATGGCATGGTTGTTGGTGCCAGACGGGCTGGTTTGATTATTTCAAAAACTGCTGATCTACTACTTTTCTTGCACAACCATCTCTAGGGTTTAAAGAGAATGGTACGAAAAAAGAGAAAATACCCAGTCAGTAGCAGTTGTATGGATGAAAAACGCCTGTCAGAGGTCAGTGGAGAATAGTCAGACTCAAAATGATAGAAAGCCAACATGTCAATGGACCAAAATCTCTGAGGAATGTTTCCAACACCTTGTTTAATCTATGCCACAAAGAATTAAGGTAGTTCTGAAGGCAAATGAGGGCCCAACCCAATAATAGTAAGGTGTACCTAATAAAGTGGCCAGTAAGTGTATATCAAAGCCATGGGCAAGTAATATGATACTTTAGAGGATCAGCAGGGTCACAAGTAATATTTTAGATATAGAGTAGATGAAGCATGGTGTCTCAAGTATATATATTTCTTGGAAACACCAACAGTGAGACCTCCCTGCCCTAATTCCGGAATCTGTTCAAAGTCACCTAAGCATTTTGGGAGAACTCCATCTTTGTGTTCCAGCTCCTCCTGTCCTATTGTTCATATTAAAATAAATAAACCAACAGGGCCAGAGTCCAATGAAAGCAATATTAAATAAAAAACTTTGAATTGCGCAGCCTCTTGAACCTCTCTAATTACATGTGTAAGGTGGTCTGGATAAATGGGCCATATCAACCTGAGCTACTACAGAAAATTAATGGCAATACTGTCAGATACATTGGCAAAATGTCAAGCTGTATAGAACCTCTGGTTAAGCTACCATTTGCCTGCAGGTTTCGACCATTCTCTTTTTCTTTTTGTTAAGTGTTGTATATCACATTGAAATGTTTGATGATTTCTTGACTCCCACTTGTATATTTGCTCTCACTCCTCTTTTTTTCTACCCCACCCCCATTTCCCCCTTTGCTTCTTTCCTGCTCTTTACTGTCTCTACGCCACTTCTTACCCTCACCTTATATTCAATGCCATTCCTGTGTCCTTGACACTCTATCACCCCCACACCAAACTACCCACTCTTTCATGCCTGCTGGGCCAGCCTTTTTCCTATCTGAAATTCCATGCTGTTTACATATCTTTCATTATGTTTATAATTTTCAATGTTTAAACCTAAATGAAAATGTATTGAAACAGAAAACAACCCAACAGGGAGGGTGGAAATTCCTTATATTGGTCACAGCGAGTGTGCAGAGAGAATGTAGAAGAGCATCTACCTTTAAATTTGTTAGAGACGTTTACCTGACATTGTCAGGACCGGGACCTGAACCCACAACTTTCGCAATGGCTCTTCTTGCTGAGTCACCTTAGATGCTAGATAGCTCCCTGTCTGATCCTTTGGACTATCTTGTCTTGCCTCTTCCTGATTTAAGCCATTCCTCTGCATGCCAGATTAATGTGCTTTCTCCAGCCAAAGCTTGCTCCCTTGTGTACCTGCAGCTGTTTTTTTCTCCACCACCAATTAAGGATGCACCAGTACCATTTTTTTACAGCGAGTATCAAATCCTTTATGTTATTACTCACCAATACCAATTACAGATACCTGCTGGCAACTGTTTTGTTTACAATTCAACTGTCAGCAGGCCCTCATGAAAGAAAAATATTTTTTAAATATATTTTAAAAAGATTCTTCCCAAATATATTGACATATATTTGAAATGCTACAATTTTGGCCATATTCAATATATTTATTTATATTTAGGACACACCGATCACGGAGATTGCTGGGTGCTCGCCCTTGGGGGTGCGCGGGAAGACAGCATATGTTGCCCTCCCAGGACCGGGTAACCATGCTGTAGTCGTCATTCCGCTATAGCGTGGTTATCAAGTGGTTAATGGTTCAACATCCATACCTCATAGTTATTTTTTAACTCTGATATGAATACCATAAGGGCCCATTACTTTATTCAGATTTAATGGAGCCAGTTCCTCTGCTACGTCTGTCTTCAGAAATCCTGAAAATGAACTGTCATTACTACAACCAATGGCACATACAACTCCTCCTCCGCTCCGATTCCTCTTTCTGTTGGGGTACCCCAAGGCCTTGGTTATATCCCGCCTCGATTACTGCAACTCACTCCTCACTGGTCTACCATTACACAGTCTATCCCCCTTCAGTCTATTATGAATGCTGCTGCTAGACTCATACACCTTACCAACCAATCGGCGACTGCTGCCTCTCTCTTCCAATCCCTCCACTGGCTTCCATTAACCCAACGTATAAAATTCAAAATTCTAACTACAGCTTACAAAGCCATCCACAACACTGCCCCTAGCTACATCACCAACCATCCACAGATACTGCCCACTCCGCTCCTCCCATTATATCCTCCTCTCTAGCTCCCTCATCACCTCCTCCCACGCTCGCCTCCAGGACTTCTCCAGAGCCTCTCCCATCCTCTGGAACTCCCTACCACAGCATGTCCAGTCAGCCCCCACCCTGTCTGCCTTTAGGCGATCTTTGAAAACTCACTTCTTCAGGGAAGCCTACCCCACCTCCACCTAAGAACTGTACTTGAATCACCTCCCGCAGCTATCACCTTTTGTATCACCTCCCCCTTCCTTTAGATTGTAAGCTCCACGAGCAGGGCCCTTCTATTCCTTCTGTACTGAAATGTATTGTAATTTTACTGTCTCCCCTATATTGTAAAGCGCTGCGCAAACTGTTGGCGCTATATAAATCCTGTATAATAATAATAATAAATAATAATAATATGGCCAAAATTGTAGCATTGTTTTTATATATATATATATATATATATATTTAAAATATACAAATCTACATTTTTGGAATGCATTTACAAATATATGTAAAAATATATATTAAAATGACTTTTTTATATGTTACAAAAAATCTGAAGAATATATTTAAAAAAATATATTTTTAAAAATATATTCTTCAGATTTTTTAAAAATATATTCTTCAGATTTTTTTTAATATATAAAAAAGTCATCTTTATTTTTTGCTAGGAAATTACTTTGAACCCCCAAACATTACATATTTTTTTAAAACAGACACCATAGTGAATAAAATGGTGGGTGCTGCAATTTTTTTGAAAAAAACAGCGATTTTTGAAAAAAATACACTTTTTTTACTTTTAATGCCCAAAAAAAATGTACTACATTTTCATTATCCCTTTAAATGTGTGCAAATTTCTGTGTTATAAGTTCAATGCAAAAAGGGATCTAATTAATTTTATCTATACTATAGTGATGGATAATCAAAATAAATTTATTTTAAGCAAAGTTTGTGTAAGAGGAGAGAGTGACATGAAAGCTGCCAAGTCTCTACGACTTGGATTATATTAACTTGATATGATGACAGAACAAATTCACGAACAAGAATAGAATCATGAAGGATCAGCTGTGGACTCCAGCAACCATAAATTAACAGAAAAGAAAGTGTTACGCCATCCTTTTCTCAGAACAACATTTATAAATCAGCTTCTTTAACACGTCCAACACTAAGTACTGTGAACTGGATTCCCATGTTATTATCTCATTCACGCCTACAAGGCTCCTCTTGGCTGTACCTGTCCGACTAATCATACTGCTCATTCCATCAGCAGTTCTCTCCATCTCCACAGTTTCCCAACAACCCTGAAATCTGAAATGAATGAAAAAAGCCAACTGTGTAGCATCGATCCAATCCATTAAAAACGGGAGTCATATAAATGCTGCAGCCAATATTGGAGATCACTTGAGGTAATGTCTCTTTCAGATGTAAAGTAACTTAATTATAAATTCAAGTTGGTTATAAAGGCACCATATAAATCGGGGGTCACTTTTTAGAAAGAGGACCGCATCATATATTTGGGGAAGGGGGGTCAGAAAACGTTTTATAAAGACTACCCCGTTTCATCCAGGAGTGCCCATCAGATTCCCCCCTTTCACTCAGGAGTGCCCATCAGAGTCCCTCCTTTTAGCCAGGAGTGCCCTTCAAGTATCCCTGTTTGCATCCAGGAGTGGTCATCAGACTCCCACCTTTCATCCAGTAGTGCCTGTCAGAGTCCCCCCTTGCATCCAGGAGTGGCCATCATAGTTCCCCCTTTCATCCAGGAGTCCCCAGCAGAGCCCCCCATACAAGTGTGCCCCACAGAGATCCCCATTATATCCATGTGTGCCCAGCAAAGTCCCTCCGTCTCTCCACATCGTGGTGACGTCAACCAGGACACTGGGACGTCGGGTACACGTGGTCCCTGCACTGACAGGCATTCTACTCCACTGCTTCCCTCTGAGCGGATGGGCCGTCCATCTTGGAACCTGGCTTCCTAAAGCCACAGGCTGGTTATTTATTTTTTTTACCATATGACTTATTAAAGGCACACCTCCATACAAGGTGTATTATTTTTATCACAAAACTACACAGCGCCTGGCTCCTGTTCATACCGCCCAGCAAAGTCCCCCCTACCTTTCAGGGTGCAGAGGAGCAAGGTGGAACAGGTCTCAACAAAGAAGTCTAGGAAGTCTTGTTCTCCTGCAAATTCTGGAGAAAGGGCAATTGTGTCAGTGGTTTTTAGGTTGCTGGTGGTCCTAGAAACCAACTACGGTGGGGGGATCTGCACTGAGAGGAGGAAGGCTCACAGCTGGCTGCCTGTGAATCCTGCCAGTAATTACAATACACAGGCCAGCACATCTACTGCCAACCAGCCAGCCAAGGTATTTTCACAAAGAGTTGATGTGGACTGGATATAATCTTGTAGCAGGATGGATATGGCCCATGGGTCATTGTTTGGTATAAAATGAAGTATTCCTTCCGTTCCCTAATGCAAACACAAACTTTACTTATTCCCAACAAAGCTACTCTTTTTTTTTTTTGCCCTAGGTCTTCATATGGCCTAAAATGGCCCAGTAAGTATCAATAATAACATAATAAAACAACAGTTCCAACTTACCGTCATTGATTCTTCCTGACAAAGATTCAGCACTGAAGCCAGCGAACACTATAGTATGCACTGCACCGATTCTGGCACAGGCTAGCATGGATGCCACAGCTAGGGGTGACACAGGCATGTAAATGGCCACCCTATCCCCTTTCTTTATGCCATGCTTCTTCAGTGTGTTGGCAATCCGGCACGTGGTATCAAGCAGCTCTCTGTAAGGAAACAATTAGATTTCTAGTCTTAAAACATTGCTAGAACCTTTGTGTTTTTACAAGTGGAAATTCCGGTCACTTTGCTAATATTTCTAAACATGTCCCCAAAAATAACAAACATCATGAAATCAGTTAAATAAATGCCAATAAATGTTAAAGAAGAATTCCAGGTATGGATATCTTATACTGTATACCAGGGGTGTCAAACTGGCGGCTCTCCAGCTGTTGCGAAACTACAAGTCCCATCATGCCTCTACCTTTGGCAGTCATGCTTCTAACTGTCAATCTTGCAATTCCTGAAGGGACTTGTTGTTTGGCAACAGCTGGAGGGCCGCCAATTTGACACCTGTGCTGTATAGAGTTACATCTTGGAGCATAAGTACGTATATACCAGCCTTTTTCAACCTTTTGCAACAGTGAAGATACCTTGAAATAATTTTCTGGTGTCAGGGAACCCCTGGTAAAAATGTCTATATTTACAACTCGTGATACATTAGTGTGATTGTCAGTGGGAAGAATGCTCCTTTCACTTGTGGTCATGGGGAAGAATTTCGCCTTTACAGATATCTAAAAATCCATGGTGTCAGTGGAAACCTATTTGAGAGACAGAAATTGCGCAAGGAACCCCTAGCAACTTCTGGAGGAACCCTAGTTGAAAACCCTGCTATATACCACAACTGGCTGATGCCCCAGGTGATGGAAATCACGAAAGTAGATGCCGCTACTCCAGTGATCTCCATTTGCTGCCAGGTTCAGCACCAAGTGGCAACCTTGCTGCTACAACACAGGAGTTCAGCTGACTGGCACAGGGGCCATTCAGAGAGTGAGTTGCATTTTATGAAAGAATGCAAAGTGTTCTCTGATTGAACGAGGTGGAGAGTGACATCCTCACCTTACCTCAATATTAGCTGGCAGATTCACTTATAAGTTCATCTGCACCAAGCTGTATTTTATCAGTGCATTTTCCCATGTTTTTATCAGTGCATTCTTCCATGTTTTTATCAGTGCATTTTCCCATGTTTTTATCAGTGCATTCTTCCATGTTTTTATCAGTGCATTCTTCCATGTTTTTATCAGTGCATTCTTCCATGTTTTTATCAATGCATTCTTCCATGTTTTTATGCACATTTTTCGTGCTTCATGCATTATTTTGTAGGAGGAAGAGACTGAGTGTGAAACACAAAACCCTGCCAAGACACACCAACATTGTATGTCTCATACCTTTTTCCTGCACTGAAGTCTATGAGGCCACAAACACACTATGCTGCACCAAAAGAAGCACATGCACCGTTTCAAAAATCACACTGCCACCATGGTGCAGGTGCATTGATGTGAATGGGCACCACAGGGAATAATGCGCTTTCTTTTGTTGTGCATTACAATGCAACAGCAGATGCAGGAGAAATCACACTAATGTGAAAAGGGACAAAAACTGGAGGCTGCTGCACATTTGCCAGTGCTATGGAACCTATTCCTGAATGCTGCGACCCCCAGAAAGAGGAGTTTTCCCTGGAACAAGGAACTTTTTTTGTCCTTTATAAAGCAGTTGGATGACTGCATAATTTTTGCTGGAATAAAGAGCCTATTTGGTTTAAGAATGGGATCTTTGTTGCCTCTGCATCGATTTTCATATTTATTTATACTATACCATACAATATATTATATATTCTAAAGGAGAAAAAGAGAAATGTAAATGGAGGGCATTTCTATTATCTAAAACATTCATAATTCAGATGTCATTTGGTATCCTGCAGTAGGCAGTTGTCTGCTTGAATCTGATTGTTGGAAAATACTATAAATTCCCCTCCAGGTTCATCTATATTTTGTTACTTTTTTATTTTACTGGTGTTTGGGCTAAATATACTTATATATGGTCTCATTTCACTGTATTGTGTGCAGTAATAACAATTCTAAGCAATGTGTAACCAAATGTTCTTTTAGCGTGACTTCATGTCCCTTGTTTTTATGTTTTTCTGAAAAGGTGAAGGCACCATATCTGTTGCATAAACATAACAATGTATCCAAGCTTTATAATTATTTATGCTCCTCTGTTTAGTTAAAGTTATGAAGGTGCAGATATAAGTTTAGGTACTTTCTCCAGGATGATGATGTAATAAAAAACTGGATTATATTGCAAATTAGTGGCATTTTGCCAAATGAACACTGATTTCTGTTCATTGAGGACTGGCTTTGCCTTTTTCTGTTAATTGGTAGAAAGTAAAAACCAAAAACACTTTTATCATATACATAGAGTACTCTCCAGATGAATATAAACTGAACATAAGTAATGCTGATCTTAGCGTGTAAGTACTAGATACACAAAGCAGCAAAAGCCAATATATTTTGGGAGTCATGCACTCTTTTATTTAGGGATTATCAATGTTTCACATAAAAAAGTGCAACAGTATGGTTCAAGCCTAATTACACTTTCAGTTGAAATCAGCGAAACACATTTCTGACACATTAAGGCTCCATGTACACTGCAGCTGATAAACTCATGTTTAGGAGCTTTTCTGCATTTCTTTCAGCTCTCCCCTAATGTTTTCCTATGTGTCCATGTACACTATGTCCTTTACAGTCGTTTATAGGCAGTTGAGTTTACAGTCGTTTTTTTGACCACACCAAACTTCCATTAACTCTTCCAATTCCAGATGCTGTCCAGAGCCTTTTTTCATCATGAAAAATGCATGGAAAGCATTTTCCCGATCCTCAAATGGACCTGGTACACCATACTTTGAGGTTTTGCATGAAAGAAAATATGTTAGACACTGCTGTAATAATTTCTGCACAGAAATGAGCTGGAACACATCCAAACACCACAAAAAAAAAGAAGACAGCTAAGCTCAACAAACACTGCTCTCTGTTTCTACTCTTTCTGTAAAACAGTCTGAAATAGTTAATAATTTACCATTTTTAAGTGCATTTTGGGCATTTGGGAGGTCCTCCTGTACTTATCTTTAAAAATGCTTCTGAACACAAACACTCATAAACACGCAGTATGCAAACGTGGCAAAACTGAGGTTTTTTAATCTGCATTTTACTGCTGTCAATTTCCAGCATTCAGAAGAGTTCTCCAAACGCACCGTGTTCATGGAGCTGATGTGCAAAATCTTACAGTCTGTTTTCTTTAGAAAGTAGCCACAGCCTGAGTGGCAAATCCTGCCCCCTGTCAGCATGGGGCAAAGATGGACTCTTGCTCTTTGTGTAGAAGCAACCGTACAGCTCTGCAACCAGCAAAATTCATGGTCCCTGCTGATTGGATAACTATAGTTCTAATCTTTCAAAAGGACTTCTGTAGAGAGACTGCTGCTTCCACAAAAAATTGCAAGGGTCCTTCTCTGAAGCAGGGGAGAGGCTTTTCTACGCAGGCTGTGGCTGCATTCCAAAGACAGCAAGACTTTGCATACCTTTTGTTTTGATACACCTGGAATACATTAGCTGAACATTTAGATGGACTTTCAGTAAATTAAATAATCCCTTAAAAAGTCGTCCTTCCTTCTACAAAAACTATTAATTACCTGTCCTGTTACCCAAACCTGCCAAATTTTGAGGAGCAAAGCTTGCTGAAAGATAATATTGCATGCTGGCATCCCCACACTGTATTAAATATTAGTTTTGGGTAGGCCAGCCAACTAGAATGATGTTTGTAATACCAGGCTGCAAACAAACCAAATTAACCTGTCTAACAGTATGCGTTAAAAACAGGGGTTTAATTAGCAAACATTTGCAAAGCTACACAGCCTCGTCACGGCCCCCAGATATTCTGTAGTTCCTAACTCTACAAATTTTGAGAGCCCCCATAGTAGAGGCACATGTATTTAATGGATAGACCAAGGGCCGGTGGACCTGAGGGAGCCCACCCCTCTCTAAAGGTACAGGAGCGCACTGGACACCCAGCATATAGCACAACGGCAGCTAAGGTGTCCAGTGCGCCCCCTTGACCAACAATTCAACAGTACAAAAAATGGCCACTTTTATTGTTTGACATGTGTTGCCCTTTCATGTGCTCCTTGCTGTGAAGGCCAGTTATAGACTGGGGCAGTGGTCATTTTTTGTACTGTAGAATGATGTTTGTAATACCTACCTATTGTTAGAAATGGGTGGATAGCCTAGGCGTACTATAACATACTTAGGTGTTTGCAAAGCAACCTGTAACCAAGTGTACACTACTGATTATGTGACAGGGTGTTACAGGAATGCCTTCTGTTTCTTTAAAAAAGCAAATATAAGAAACAATATCTAGAAATGATCATAATGTAAAATATATTGTAAATAACTAAGTTATAAATGCAAGCAGACAGCTAAGCCACTTGTTTTGTTCAGCAGAAACTGTGCTATGTGGTAAGAATGGAAAAACTGTTATCAATGCAACAAAAATTTGCCATTGAGGACCCCATTCAATGAACTTTTGCATCAAAGGAGGCACCCAACCTGTAATATTCTGTCTCTACAACATTCTGGGGGCAGGTACTAAGTATATATTCTTTTTATGAAAAGTTGTATTTTTAAATGTGAAAAATGCATTCACAAATTCACTGCTTATATTTGAAATTCCAGTAAATATACTGTATACACCACTGCAGCCCTTCAGTACAGTTTAAAGAGCAATTGTGCCCAGACTATGCAAATGAAAATATTAAAATAATTTGAATGAGGAGTAAAAACACTTTAAAACAAGCCCTGACTGACCTCTGTACCTATAGGCAATGTGGAGAAGTCAATCTTCAAAATTCACAATTGAGAAACTGAAATGAAAGCTCACCTCTTCTTACTTTCTATGGCAGCAGGAGCTTTGCAGTCTCCCAGACCTTTAAAGCGAACCTTTCCCCCCTTTCTCCTAAAATCTCATCAGCATACAGCTGATTTGAAACCATCTTACATTCATTAGTTAAACAAATGTTTTTTGCTTTAATTACAATTACTGTGTTTCACTTCCTGGCTTCTTTGGGGCACTGTGATATAACCATGGTCTTGCAGATGCCTACTGGGATATTCCTGCCATGTGTTTCAGGAGGGTTCTAGGCAGAATTCAAGGAAATAAAGGGAGATGGCTTTATCGCCCTTGAGTAAAACTTACTACCATGAAAAGAATGGAAAGTACCCCTTTGTGTTGGAGATCTGTGAATCTACCTTCAAAGTCTCTTTGGTACTCCAAAATCAATGAACTCAAGGACATGGAGGACCTCACAGCTACCTTATATGACTGGGAGGAGACTTTCCGGGACATCTGGAGGCCATGGCAATACTATGTTTACACCAATGCCTATTTGCAGGGGGTCTTGTAACCCGGTTGAACCCCTGGGACTCGCTAGTGCATGGCCCCTGGGTGAGAGACTTTGCTTCTCCATATTTCTTTTGAGCCTCTTTTCAGTGCTGTCCAGGCACCTGGCATCAAATTCTTATCCAGCCTTCCACCAGTATCCAGAGAGGTAGTTCCTAAGCTTACATCAACACCCGTCCATCCCTTCAAGGGATCTCTGGGCAGCTGGATCTACTACTTCTGTTCACTTCACCATACCTAGAGGGAGGACCATTCCCGGAGGGGGACCGTTTCCAGTACCTTAAAGGGACCTCTACATATATTTACACAATGCGTATTTACGTTACACATCTGGTGAGTGCGTAATTCAGCTATTTTCTTTGGAGCATCATCAGTCGGATCTTATCAGTCACCTACATTCTGTTCTATGTTTACTGGCACTTTATGTATTTATGGACATTTTACAGTGATATTGATATTTGGCTTTCTTTGTACCCTTTTATGCTTTACTCTTGCATATGCTGTACTATGCAACGTTTGGGTAAATAAAGGATTTACAAAAAAGAATGGAAAGGAAGAGAAAAATAAGGTTCATAAAGCTTAGAATTATCTAGTTATCTGTTTGTGGATTGCCTTTATTTTATAGGATCAGGAAACTTTTAAACAAAACTTTCTGAATGTTTCCTTACCCTTTTTGCTTCTCCACAAGACTGACCTCATCAGGGGTGGACTGACAACTCATGGGGCCCCCGGGCAATAGGGGATCATGGGGCCCCTGTGTCCTTGCCCAAACTCAAAAAAGCCTATGAAAAAGGTACCAGGGGCATCTCATGGGGCCCCCTACTGACCCCGGGCCCTCGGGCAGTGCCCAATTTTTCAAATGGTCAGTCCGCCCCTGGACCTCATCTATCTTATCCTTTCCTCCACAGCTGCATAATTGCCTAGTTCTTACACCAAGTCCAGATGTATCCCACCATCATGTTTAACTATAAAATTACACTAAAACTCTATAGAACTCTATTGGTCTCACAAACCAAAACTGATCTCTCAACTTTGTTGGACTGGGGAATGGTTTACCCACTGATGGTTTATTGTGCCTTGCTGGACCCTCAATAAATAGCTTATCCCATCCCTGGAACCATAATGGACTAATAGCTTGGCTTTACTACTGAATTGGGGTGGCACAGTGGCTTCGTGGTTAGCACATCTGCCTTGCAGTAAATGGGTCATGGGTTCAATTCCTGACCATGGCGCCTCCTGCATGGAGTTTGCATGTTCTCCCTGTGCTTGCGTGGGTTTTCTCTGGGTACTCTGGTTTCCTCCCACACTCCAAAGACATGCTGGTAGGTTAATTGAATCCTTTCTAAATTGGCCCTAATATGTGTATGTGAGTAGGTACCTTAGATTGTACACCCCTTGAGGGTTAGGGACTGATGTGAATGCTCAATATATATGTGTAAAGCACTGCGTAAATTGACAATGCTATATAAGTACCTGAAATAAATAAATAAACTGTTTGTTCTCTGTATTTCTATGGAAAATCTATTAGGAGAATATCATCCCTCAAGGGTCCCATACAACAGGACCATGGCCCAATCAAACAAGTATTATTTAAGTTATTCTTGCTGAATTTTCACTGACCCTTAGAAAACACAAGTGGGAATAATATTAGCAGATCTGGACAGGATTTACAGGACTGGATATGTGTCCTATTTTGTTTTGGAATCTGCAACAAAGTTTGTTTTGATGTGGATATAACTGCTTGTTAGCGCAAAGAATGCACTACATGGCAATAGTCTTCATAATTTCCTATTACATGTTTCCCAGTGCCAGTGACCACAATGCTAAATCCATCTGTTCTAAAACTCCTATATGTGTATAAACATCGTATTTCTGAAGGAAAATGGTCTTAAAACGGATGTATAAATCATTTGTACTTGGCGGCTTCCTTCTGTATTCTAGGAACAAAATGTATTTTCTCAGTTTAACCGCTTCCTGGCTGCCCTATAGCAGAGATACTGCTACAGGGGTGCACAAAATCACGTATATATGCGTGATTTTGCATTTCCAGGTAGGGGGCGTGCGCGAGCTGCGCCACCATTTGCGGCTGAGGCTGTCAATCACGGCCAGTGATTATTCGCTGGTGATTTCCAAGGATCTCCGACGGGGAGGAGAACTGTTTTGTTTACTAACAGTTCTCCTCCCTGTCAGCTCAGGCACACTGCTTTGGATGGCTGTGCATAGTGTGATTACAGTAAAGCACACTGACACTGCCCCCTAGTAAAACACTCCCAGCACACAGTTAACCCTTTGATCACCCTCATGTTAACCCTTTCCTGCTTAGTGCCATTACTACAGTATCAGTGCTTTTTTTTAACACTGATCACTGTATTGGTGTCACTAGGGATGTCAGTGACACCAAGTCAGTTCCCCCTAGTGTCTGAATGTCCACTGCAGTCCTGCTATAAGTCACTGATGGCCGCCATTACTAGTAAAAAAAATATCACAGTATATATACCACCATTTGTAAATGCCATAGCTTTCACATAAACCAATTCATTTACATGTATTGAGATTTTTTTTTTAGCAAAGGCATGTAGCAGAATACATTTTGGTCTAAATTTATGATCAAATTTGATTTTTTAAATGTTTTTACTGGATATGTTTAATAGCAAAAAGTCAAAAATATTTTTTTCTCAAAATTGTCAGTCTTTTTTTTTATAGCACAAACAATAACAAACGCACAGGCGATCAAATACCACTGAAAGAAAGCTCAATTTGTTGGAAAAAAAAAGGATGTAAATTTAATTTGGGTGCAGCGTTGCATGACCGCGCAATTGTCAGGTAAAGTAACTCGGCGCCGTAACGCAAAAAATGGCCTGGTCAGGAAGGGGGGTAAATCCTCAGGAGGGCAAGTGGTTAATGACCACTTGTGTGTGGAAGATTGCTAAGGCAGGCAGAGCCAAAAGAAACAGCACATTTATCACTAATGTAACAATAAGTGCATACGAAAGCAACCTGTTAAATAATTTTACTTTAAAGAACTTGTTTCCAACTCTGTCCATAGGGCATCCCTATTTCTCCCATACCCCTACTACAGGCCTCAGAGCAACTGGTGACTTTCTTCACCCACCACTACCTACACTCGCTCTGGGGCTCATTGTTCATCTTACTGAGCAGACAAACCTTGGCGTTCGGCATGAATGTGGATCTTATCTATAGGCTTCAATAGAAAAGCCTTCTTACTGCAATTTGAGGCTGAACCACATAAAGAGCCCACAAAGCCCATTTACTGACAATGAGCTTCAGGTCCAGATGCATCTGCACTGCTGAAACCAAAGTAACCCACCAGTAATACTCGTTGCATTATACATTTCATGGAGCTGATCCTAAAACTAAAAACATGTAAGGTATTTTATTTGCATAATAAGTTATTTGTCATTGCTGTCACCTGAGGGTCAGACCCTAGGCTAAAAACAGTGGAGGTATAGCAACTGTAGCAACTGCTTGTGACAGGATCAAACTAGCTACCTGTCAACCCCATCTTCTATTACCTTCAGGCATTTTTCTACTAGGGGCACCATTTCCCCTTCATTGACAATAGCTTAGATTAGTATAAATGCACTGCACTTTGTAAGTTTCCTGCTGCACTAACTTTACAACAGCAGACACCATCAAAGTTATGCCTTACATTTCAGTTTGTTTGTTTCTTTTTTTACTATACTGTGTTTTCAGTTCATGTTATGTGTGTTAAAGTAACAAGGTCATTCTCTTCCATAGAAGTCACATGTGATTACTATACAAACACAATGTAGCATACTTTAAAACATACATAATCACATCTGCTACAAAATGCACTTAAAATACACCAGCCATTACATTCCATCCATTTGGGTAAGAATTAAGATCAAAGCTTTGAACATTTACCAAAAAGTGACTTAGGGAATGTATACATCAAAAAGTCCCATAAACCTAACAGGTAAATTGCATTTAAACAGAATATTCAGTTCCTATTCCTAAATTAGAAGCAAAGCAAAAATGTTTTTCTTATTTTTGGGTATAGAATCCCGTATGGAAGAAAAATATATGTGACGTATATTTTAAAAATATTCTTCCCAAATATACTGACATACAGTTGCAAGAAAAAGTATGTGAACCCCTTAGGATTACGTGGAGTTTTGCATGAATTGGGCATAAAATGTGCTCTGAACGTCATCTAAGTCACAACAATAGAAGAACACAGTCTGCTGAACATAATACTACACAAACATTAGATGTTGCGATGGTTTAACTGCACATAACATGTAAACATTCACAGTGCAGGGAGGAAAAAGTATGTGAACCTTTGGACTTAATAACTGGTTGACCCTCCTTTGGCAGCAATAACCTCAACCAAACGTTTCCTGTAGTTGCAGATCAGACCTGCACAAAGATCTGGAGTAATTTTGGACCACTCCTCTTCACAAAACTGTTTCAGTGTAGCAATATTCTTGGGATATCTGGTGTGAATCACTCTCTTAAGGTCATGCCACAGCATTTCAATCAGGTTGAGGTCAGGACTCTGACTGGGCCACTCCAGAAGGCGTATTCTGTGCTGTTGCAGCCATTGTTTTGTTGAATTACTTCTATGCTTTGGGTCATTGTCCTGTTGCATCACCCATCCTCTGCGGAGCTTCAGTTGGCGGACAGATGGTCGTACGTTTTCCTGCAAAATGTCTTGATAAACTCTGGAATTCATTTTCCCATCAATGACAACAATCTGTCCAGGCCCTGAGGCAGCAAAGCAGCCCCAAACCATGATGCTCCCTCCGCCATGTTTTACAGTGGGGATGAGGTTTTGATGTTGGTGTGCTGTGCCTTTTTTTCTCCACGCATAGTGTTGTGTGTTCTTCCCAAACAACTCAATCTTGGTTTCATCTGTCCACAGTATATTTTGCCAGTAGTGCTGTGGAACATCCAGGTGCTCTTTTGCAAACTTCCAATGTGCTGCAATATTCTTTTTGGACAGCAATGGATTCCTCCGTGGTGTCCTCCCATGTTCTCCATTCTTGTTCAATGTTTTCCTTATTGTAGATGTGTCAAAAAAAATGTTAGCATGTGCCAGAGATTTCTGTAGGTCTTTATCTGACACTCTGGGATTCCTCTTTACCTCATGAAGCATTCTGCGCTGTGCTCTTGCAGTCATTTTTACAGGACGACCATGCCTAGGGAGAGTAGCAACAGTGCTAAACTTTCTCCATTTGTAGACAGTCTGTCTTACCGTGGACACATGAACATCAAGGCTTTTGGAGATACTTTTGTAACTCTTTCCAGCTTCATGCAAGTCAACAATTCTTGATCGTAGGTCTTCTGAGAGCTCTGTTCTGCGAGGCATGGTTCACATCAGACAGTGCTTCTTGAAACCAGTAAACCCAAAACAGGTGTGTGTTTTTTAAGGGCAGGACAGCTGTCAGCAACACATCCAATATCATCACACTGATTGGAGTCAAGGTTGGCTCACTCCTGGCTCCAATTAGCTCTGGGAGAAGTCATTAAGCTAGGGCCTCACATACTTTTTCCTCCCTGCACTGTGAATGCTTACATGTTTTCTGCAATTAAACCATAGCAACATCTAATGTTTGTGTAGTATTATGTTCAGCAGACTGTGTTCTTCTATTGTTGTGACTTAGATGACGTTCAGAGCACATTTTATGCCCAATTCATGCAAAACTCCACGTAATCCCAAGGGGTTCACATACTTTTTCTTGCAACTGTATATTTGAAATGCTACAATTTTGGCCATATTCAATATATTTCAAAATATATTTCAATATATATATATATATATATATATATATATATATATATATATATATACACACACTGCATGTTGAAATGCGTTTTTTATATTTTACAAAATATTTGAAAAATATTTTTTAAAAATATATTTTTCAGATTTATTTTAACATATAAAAAGGTAATTTTAACATATAGTTTAACATCTATTTGTAAATGCATTCCAAAAATGTAGATTTGTATTTTTAAAGACAGACAGTATATCTGAAATGTATTTTAAAAAATAGATTCCGTATATTTTGTAATAAAAATGCATTTCAACATGCAGTATTTATATATATATATATATATATATATATATATATATTTTGGAAGAATATTTTTAAAATATATTTAAAATATATTTTTCTTCCATGTGGGATGGAAGGGTTAGGCTGTCCATAGATGGATAGATGGTTTCAGCAGAGACCGATCCATTTATGGGCACGCTGGTTGTACCCAAGTCGATCCATCGATAGACTTGGGTACAACCAGCATGTCAGTTTTTTACATGCAGTTATTGCCAGTGGCTATAGCCGCTAGCAATAATTATTAGTATATACTGGATTTATATAGCACGACCAGTTTGCACAGTGCTTTACAAATGAGTCACTGTGTTCTCCCAGCAGGGACTTCTACCTGTGCTCCCCCACTGGGAGAACACAATAGCTCTATGGGAGGGATTCTTTCATCAACACTGACTGTGTTGATGGGGAAATAGAGCAATTCCTGTGGTTGCAGAACTTCTCTGACTGTTTTGTCCACGCTTTGTATATTTGCCCCCATTTTCTGAAACACAACTGAAAGTGGGAGGGAACCCCCCAAAATTAGAGAACATCCCACCTTTGACTGCTGTCATTGGAGCATGCGTCCCTTTTCAAAGATTTCCCCTTATCTTCTGTTCCAGCCATGGCTGTAAAATGTTAGGTCATGAAGTTCTGACTCTTCCTGAATCTACTTGAAACTGAAAAAAAAGTGTCTATTTGGATTACTTAAGAACTATTTTAAAATTATTTTATAGCTGTACATTTAACTTTATGGTCTTGCATCGTTCTGTCTTATTGAAATAAATGCTAAATATGCTACAAGCAAAAACAAATTAATTAAATATTTTGGTGGTTACCATAGAATTGATTGGAAAATTGGGAAGTTAACTTTATTGTTTGGTGGCCCATTGCTCCAGATTTCTCTCTAGAAGACATAAAAGCTAACAAAACTTCTGGGTTTGATTAGTTTTTTAAGGAATCTAAAATGTACTTGTTTAGGCTGGTTGTAAATTAATTAATTGTGATGTGTTTTTTGTATTTCAGTTATGTTTTTTAAGCTGCTCATTAAGCCATTTCATATGCCTATTTCACAATAGCATATACATTTTCACAATTCATTTCTATACAACTGTTTGGCACAAACAAATCTGTAGGTCCTATAAGCCCGACAGTCCTCCCTCCTATGAAATGGTATTGACTTTAGAAATTCCAGCCAGTATCAAGCTTTAAAATGTAACTCTAACTTTGGATAGAATAAGGAGTGGTTAATACCCATACAGGGGCGGACTGACCATTAGAGCACTCGGGCACTGCCCGAGAGCCCAGGGTCAGTAGGGGGCCCCATGAAATGCCCCTGGTACCTTTTATAGGCTTTTTTGGGTGTGCTTTGAGTGTGGTCAAGGACACAGGGGCCCCATGATCTCCTATTGCCCGGGGGCCCCATGAGTTGTCAGTCCTCCACTGTACCCATAGCAGGTTTATGTTTTCCCTAGTTGTCAGTAGAACAGATACTCCCACCAGAAGATATTCCCTCACCTCTTGTTGCAGTAACAACTAAAAAAATGTTTAATATCCCTTCACTCGCTATCCTGATGACAGTGATCACCAGGTCTAACCGAGATGATGAATCTGCTATTGGAGTCAGTAGGTGCCACCATGAAATAACAACGTTGGAAATTTTTGGTGATGTTTAGGGTAGTTACTGTTTCCTGGTACTCACAAACCTACAATTCTGTTGAAAATCAATGAAACCATTTACAGGCTCCCCATAGCTCTAACAGTCATCAACCTGGACAATTTTCTTTAAATGACACCTGTGTGTGACCACTTCCCTTGTAGGCCAAGCTGTCAATGGTGAGAGAAGGCAGAAACATGGCATGACTTAAAGCATGTTAATGTCTGGCATAGATGATCAGGTAATGTGTGTATTAGTAGTTCTCTCAGTTTCAGAAATAATAGGACCATACTTAAAGGACTAAACACCTTTGTCATTAAAAACTATAAAAACAGTTTTGTTTAAACTGGAGTTCTCCTACAAGTTCTTTGAGATTTTGCAAGCTCACTCTGGCTTAAAGCATTATGTTCATTGGCATTCAAACAGCAAACATTCTTTCCTACACAATCTCTTAGTAAAAGCCGCTGGTACCCTTATTACATTGGAAACTTGGCACCGAACTCTGCTCTTGAAAATGCCTTCACATCTTTCTTTCCAGTCTATGTGTAGGCACAATGGAGGCAGACAATATAGAAACATATTGCAGACCTTGATGCAAAAGACTAATGTTACAACCAAACTTTTAACCTCTGTAGTAGACCCCTAAGCAAAGGCCATTTGGGTGTTTATTTGTTCTTTAGGACTGTAACTTCATAAATATGTATTTATATGTACTTAGGATTTGGTGCTAAATCCCACATTATTTTGTGCTTCCAAGAGCAACTTCTGAGTTTAGTGTTACCTGCTTCATTTCAATAGTGCCAACTGTTCTATTTGTTTCACTGTCATGGCAAGGACAACTAATATGATTTCCTGTGACATCATCTGCTATACCACTGTACTTAAACAGACATCCTAACTGAGGTCTGTCTTGCCTACAGATAGGCCTACAGGATATAGTCTCTAGCTGCTTCCCTTATATCATCAGGACATCTACTTCTTTCTATTTGGTTACCAAAATAGTACATTGATGATTTAATTTCAATGTGTTTATTGGTTTTACTATATATATATATATATATATATATATATACAGGTGAAACTTGAAAAATTAGAGTATCGTGCAAAAGTTCATTTATTTCATTAATGCAACTTAACAGGTGAAGCTAATATATGAGATAGACTCATTACATGCAAAGCAAGATAGTTCAAGCCGTGATTTGTCATAATTGTGATGATTATGGCTTACAGCTCATGAAAACCCCAAATCCACAATCTCAGAAAATTAGAATATTACATGCAATTAATAAAACAAGGATTGTACATAGAACAATATCAGACCTCTGAAAAGTATAAGCATGCATATGTACTCAGTACTTGGTTTGGGCCCCTTTTGCAGCAATTACTGCCTCTATGTGGCGTGGCATGGAAGCTATCAGCCCGTGGCACTGCTAAGGTGTTATGGAAGACCAGGATGCTTCAATAGCAGCCTTCAGCTCTTCTGCATTGTTCGGTCTCATGTCTCTCATCTTTCTCTTGGCAATGCCCCATAGATTCTCTATGGGGTTCAGGTCAGGCGAGTTTGCTGGCCAATCAAGCACAGTATTCCCACGGTCATTGAACCATGTTTTGGTGTTTTTGGCAGTGTGGGCAGATGCCAAGTCCTGCTGGAAAATTAAGTCAGCATCCCCATAAAGCTCTTCTGCGGAAGGAAGCATGAAGTGCTCCAAAATCTCCTGGTAGACGGCTGCATTGACCCTGGACTTAATGAAGCACAGTGGACCAACACCAGCAGATGACATGGCTCCCCAAATCAACACAGACTGTGGAAACTTCACACTGGACTTCAAGCATCTTGCAGTTTGTGCCTCTCCATTCTTCCTCCTTACTCTGGGTCCTTGGTTTCCAAATGAGATGCAAAAGTTGCTCTCATCAGAAAAGAGGACTTTGGACCACTGAGCAACAGACCAGGTCTGTTTTTCTTTAGCCCAGGTAAGACGCTTCTGACGTTGTTTGTTGTTCAGGAGCGGCTTGACAAGAGGAATACAACATTTGAAGCCCATGTCCAGGATCCGTCTGTGTGTGGTGGCTCTTGATGCACTGACTCCAGCCTCAGTCCACTCCTTGTGAAAGTCCCCAACACTTTTGAATGGCCTTTTCCTGACAATCCTCTCCAGGCTGCAGTCATCCCTGCTGCTTGTGCACCTTTTTCTTCCACACTTTTCCCTTCCACATAACTTTCTATTAATGTGCTTTGATACAGCACTTTGGGAACATCCAACTTCTTTTGCAAATACCTTTTGAGGCTTTCCCTCCTTATGGAGGGTGTCGTGATGGTTTTCTGCACAACTGTCAGGTCAGCAGTCTTTCCCATGATTGTGATTCCTACTGAACCAGACTGAGAGACCATTTAAATGCTCAGGAACCCTTTGCAGGTGTTATGGCTTAATTAGCTGATTAGAGTGGGACACTTTGAGCCTAGAATATTGCACCTTTTCACAATATTCTAATTTTCTGAGATTATGGATTTGGGGTTTTCATGAGCTATAAGCCATAATCATCATAATTATGACAAATTACGGCTTGAACTATCTTGCTTTGCATGTAATGAGTCTATCTCATATATTAGTTTCACATTTTAAGTTGCATTACTGAAATAAATGAACTTTTGCACGATATTCTAATTTTTCGTGTTTCACCTATATATATATACAGTGAGGGAGATAAGTATTTGATCCCCTGCTGATTTTGAATGTTTGCCCTCTCACAAACAAAAGATCAGTCTAAAAATCGAATGGTAGGTGTGTTGTAACACTGAGAGACAGAATAGCAACAAAAAATTAAAAAGAAATGCATGTCAAACAAATGATGCACTGATTTGCATGTTCATGAGGGAAATAAGTATTTGATCCCCTTCGCAAAACATGACTTAGTACTTGGTGGCAAATCCCTTGTTGGCAGTCACAGAGGTCAGATGTTTCCTGTAGTTGGCCACCAGGTTTGCACACATCTCAGGAGGGATTTTGGCCCACTCCTCTTGGCAGATCATCTCCAAGTCATTAAGGTTTGGTGGCTGATGTTTGGCAACTCGGACTTTCAGCTCCCTCCACAGATTTTCAATCGGATTAATGTCTGGAGACTGGCTAGGCCACTCCAGGACCTTAATGTGCTTCTTCTTGAGCTACTCCTTTTTTGCTTTGGCCGTGTGTTTTGGTCATTGTAACGCTGGAACACCCATCCATGACTCATTTTCAATGCCCTGGCTGATCTCACCCAAGATTTGACGGTACATTGCTTGGTCCATCGTCCCTTTGATGCAGTGCAGTTGTCCTGTCCCCTTAGCAGAAAAACACCCCCAAAGCAGAATATTTCCACCACCATGTTTGACAGTTGAGATGGTGTTCTTGGGGTCATAGGCAGCATTGCTGCTCCTCCAAACATGGCGAGTTGAGTTGATGTCCTCCTCTGCATCATTCAGATGTTTAGTGGAAAACTTCAGACGGGCCTGGACATGTGCTTTCTTGAGCAGAGGGACCTTGCGGGCACTGCAGGATTTCAATCCTTGTCGGCGTAGTGTGTTACCAATTGTTTTCTTGGTGACTGTGGTCCCAGCTGCCTGGAGATCATTGACAAGATCCTCACGTGTAGTTCTGGGATGATTCCTCACTGTTCTCATGATCATTGACACTCCACGAGGTGAGATCTTGCATGGTGCACCAGACCTAGGCAGACTGACAGTTGTTTTGTGTTTCTTCCATTTGCGAATGATTGCACCAACTGTTGTCACCTTCTCACCAAGCTGCTTGGCGATAGTTTAGTAGCCCAGTCCAGCCTTGTGTAGGTCTACAATCTTGTCCCTGACATCCTTGGACAGCTCTTTGGTCTTTGTCATGGTGGAGTTTGGAATCTGATTGTTTGATTGCTCCTGTGGACAGGTGTCTTTTATACAGGTAACAAAATGAGATTAGCAGCACTCCCTTTAAGAGACTGCTTCTAATCTCAGCTTGTTACCTGTATGAAAGACACCTGGTAGCCAGAAATCCTGCTGAATGATAGGGGATCAAATACTTATTTCCCTCATGAACATGCAAATCAGTGCATACTTTGTTAGACATGCATTTCTTTTGAATTTTTTGTTGTTATTCGGTCTCTCAGTGTTGCAATACACCTACCATTTGATTTTTAGACTGATCATTTCTTTGTGAATGGGCAAACATTCAAATTGTACAAGTGTATTAATGTAATATAAATCAGCCTGCAAAAAAGGAAAGTTTAATACATAGAACAAGATCCGTTATAAACAGTGTCATAGCATTGTTCAAGATAGCTCGGAGAAAGAGAACATGGAGGGTTACCTGCCACATTCTTGATATCGGAGACCATTCAGGGATTGACAAAATGTATGAAAACAGTAAATGATGAGTAATATGGTACGGGATGTACAGTAAAATTACAATGAAACAAGAGAACTGTGTAGAAGAAGCCTAACATGAATGGACTGTGTAAGTTAGTATTATCCATAATAGCAGCAGGGCTTGGAGAATACTATGTTGTACAAGGGGTGGTAACATTCCTCAACTGCTGACAATTGGCTTAATCTTTTTTTTATCATTTTAATAAATCAGTAAACCATTGAATGTGATCTCTCCCATATTTTCCCAAAGATGACAGCTTGCTTTACTTGCCTCTGAGTCCTTTGGAATCTAGACTACAGGAAGGACTAGGTGGGCTAGGGACACCACTTGTTAAAAAGTACTAAAACCATGAAGAGCTTTGACCTCCTTTAGTCTTCAATATACAGGTGTAGTATTTCATGCAAAAGGAGCCCAAGTATTGAGTATACTATACTGTACATGGACATAAATTTTAGTAAGCCAATATTTCTGTATTAAAAATCCTTTTTTTATTGGTCTTATGTAATATTCAAATTTTCTGAGATACTGAATTTTGGGTTTTCACTAGCTGTAATCATCACAATTAAAAGAAAGAAATGCTTGAAATATATCACTCTTTGTGTGTAATGAATCTATATAATATGGATCTATATAAGTGGATATAAGAAGTCTACACACCCCTGTTAAATTGTCAGGTTACTGTGATGTATAAAAATAAGACAAAGATAAATAATTTGAGAACTTTTTCCACCTTTAAAGTAACCTATAAACTGTACAACTCAGTTGAACAACAAACTGAAATCTGCTAGGAGGGAAGAAAAACTAAAAAAACTAAAATAATATGGTTGCATAAGTGTGCACACCCTTAAACTAATACTTTATTGAAGCACCTTTTGATTTTATTACAGCACTCAGTCTTTTTGGGTATAAGTCTATCAGCATGGCACATCTTGACCTGACAATATTTGCCCACTCTTCCTTGCAAAAACACTCCAAATCTGTCAGATTGCAAGGGCATCTCCTGTGCACAGCCCTCTTCAGATCACCCCACAGATTTTCCATTGGATTCAGGTCTGGACTCTGGCTGGCCCATTCCAAAACTTTGATCTTCTTCTGGTGAAGCCATTCCTTTGTTGATTTGGATGTATGCTTTGGGTCGTTGTCATGCTGAAAGATGAAGTTCCTCTTCATTTTCAGCTTTGTAGTAGAAGCCTGAAGGTTTTGTGCCAATATTAACTGGTATTTGGAACTGTTCATAATTCCCTCTACCTTGACTAAGGCCCCAGTTCCAGCA
Organism: Staurois parvus; assembly: GCF_062004578.1. Classification (NCBI taxonomy): domain Eukaryota; kingdom Metazoa; phylum Chordata; class Amphibia; order Anura; family Ranidae; genus Staurois; species Staurois parvus. The sequence continues at coordinate 15,290,050 of NW_028317877.1, forward strand.
GAAGAAAAACAGCCCCAAAGCATGATGCTGCCACCATCATGCTTCACTGTTGGTATGGTGTTCTTTTGGTGATGTGCAGTGTTGGTTATGTGCAAACATACCTTTTGGAATTATGGCCAAATAGTTCAGCCTTGGTTTCATCAGACCATAACACATTTTCCCACATGCTTTTGGGGAGACTTCAGATGTGTTTTTGCAATATTTAGCTGTGCTTTGATGTTTTTCTTTATAAAAAAAAGGCTTCTGTCTTGCCACTCTACCCCATAGCCCATACAATTGAAAACGGCAGATTGTTGTCACATGTACCACACAGCCAGTACTTGCCAGATATTCCTGCAGATCCTTTAATGTTGCTGTAGGCCTCTTGACAGCCTCCCAGGCCAGTTTTCTTCTTGTCTTTTTATCAATTTTGGAGTGATGTTTAGTTCTTGGCAATGTCACTGTTGCGCCGTATTTTCTCCACTTGATGATGACTTCACTGTGTTCCATGGTATGTCTAATGCCTTGGAAATTCTTTTGTACCCTTCTCCTGACTGATACCTTTTAACAATGAGATCCCTCTGATACTTTGGAAGCTCTCTGCGGACCATGGCTTTTGCTGTAGAATGCGACTAATAAAATGTTAGGAAAGACCTACTAGAACAGCTGAACTTTATTTGGGGTTAATCAGAGGCACTTTAACCTCCCTAGCGGTATGATTATTTCAGATTTTTGGTGCTGAAAGCGGTACCATTATTTTGCATGGAAATAAGTAGTTTTTTTTATTGTAGGCTGTAATTTTTAGGACTCACTGACTCACTGAAATCTGTCCAAACAAGAGTCTAGCAAACATCCCGGGTATGATAAAATTTGAAACACGAAATCATAAATTATAATTTAATATATAATCATAAAAAATAATAATATAATAATAATACATTTAATTCAATAATATAATCAAACCAAAAACACTGAAATTTGAAATATAGCGCCAAGTTCGCACATTGCTGAGCAAAGTCACAAAATCGTTTTCAGTGTCTGATGACGAATTTCCCCCACGAATCATTATCACTCAATTCTGCAAGTGGTTCTGATTTACTATCGCTGTTCTCTAGCTGGTCTAAAACCGCTTTTGACCTAAAAGGACGCTTTTTGGACGCCATGGACGTTTCTCAGTTTCCAGGCAGAAAGAACAGACAAAACGCAGGCAGGGCACAGGACAAAGCACTCGGACAAAATGTATGTGAACTGGGTTGAAACAGCAATGTTTTACTATGAAAAATGTGTTTTCAAAAAAATTACATTTTTTTAAATTTTCAAATTTCCCGCCGCTGGCGGCGCCCGTACATCCCGACGTCACAGGGACCGGAACACAGAAGCTGGATGCCAGCATCGGCCGGAGGAGATGGCCAGGGACGCTGCAGGAGACACATCGCGCGAGCGAAGGACAAGGTAAGTGCTGCAGGGACTCCCTATGCAGCGCCGCATGGTAAGCCCGAGTGTAGCTCGGGGTTACCGCTTTTGGCACTGACATTTTACCCCAAGCTACACTCGGGAATACCGTTAGGGAGGTTAAATGATGGCAGGTGTGTACTGATTCCTATTTAACATGATTTTGAATGTGATTGCTTAATTCTGAACACAGCTACATCCCCAGTTATAAGAGGGTGTGCACACTTATGCAACCACAATATTTTAGTTTTTTATGTTTACTCCCCCCCACCCGCCAATTGTTTTTCAATTGAGTTGTACAGTTTATAGGTCACATTAAAGGTGGAAAAAGTTCTGAAACGATTTATCTTTGTCTCATTTTTTTACATCACAGAAACCTGACATTTTAACAGGGGTCTGAAGACTTTTTATATTCACTATAAAAATATTCCACTATAATTCATTATATATACAAACACATATATACACACACATTATGTTGCCAAAAGTATTGGGATACCCCTCCAAATCATAGGATTCAGGTGTTCCAATCACCTCCATGGCCACAGGTATATAAAATCAAGCACCTTAGGCATGCAGACTGCTTCTACAAATATTTGTGAAAGAATAGGTCGCTCTCAGGAGTTTAGTGAATTCAAGTGTGGTACCAAGATAGGTTGCCACCTGTGCAATAAGTCCATCCATGAAATTTCCTTGGTACTAAATATCCCTTGGTTAACTTTTAGTGGTATTATAACTGAGTGGAAGCAACTGGGGACAACAGCAACTCAGCTACGAAGTGATAGGCCACGTAAAATGCCACGTAGATGAGTGGGGTCAGCGAATGCTGAAGTGGACTGTGAGCAGAAGTCACCAACTGTCTGCAGAATCATTAGCTAAAGACCTCCAAACTTTGTGTGGCCTTCAGATTAGCACAACAGTAGTGCGTAGAGAGCTTCATGGAAGGGGCTTTGATGGCCGAGCAGCTGCATACAAGCCTTACATCACCAGGTGCAATGCAAAGTGTCAGATGCAGTGGTGTAAAGCACGCTGCCACTGGACTCTAGAGCAGTGAGCACGTGTTCTCTGGCGTGATGAATCACGCTTCTCTGTCTGGCAATCTGATGGACGTGTCTGGGTTTGGTGGTTGCCAGGAGAACGGTAGGTGCCTGACTGCATTGTGCCAAGTGTAAAGTTTGGTGGAGGGGGGATTATGGTGTGGGGTTGTTTTTCAGGGGTTGGGCTTGGTCCCTTAGTTCCAGTGAAGGGAACTCATAAGGCGTCAGCATACCAAGACATTTTGGACATTTTCATGCTTCCAACTTTGTGGGAACAGGTCCATAAAGACATGGATGAGTGAGTTTGGGGGAAGGAACTTGACTGGCCTGCACAGAATCCTGACCTCAACCCAATAGAATACCTTTGGGATGAATTAGAGAGGACTGTGAGCCAGGCCTTCTCGTCCGGCATCAGTGCCTGACCTCACAAATGCACTTCTGGAAGACTGCTCAAACATTCCCATAGACACACCTAAACCTTGTGGACAGCCTTCCCAGAAGAGCTGAAGCTGTTATAGCTGCAAAGGGTGGGACAACTCAATATTGAACCCTATGGACTAAGACTGGGATGCCATTAAAGGTCATGTGCGTGTAAAGGCAGGCGTTCCAATTGGTAATATAGTGTATATATTTATTATAACAGTATACAGTAAAGTTTCAATTTATTTAATTATCTGTTGGTTGAACTCAATGGACATGTATCTTTTTTTCATCATGACTAAACTAACATGATATAACATTATTTATTTTACTATAAGAAGGTTTACACTCAGTAAAAGGAAAATAATGTTGGTAAGCCAACAGTCACTACAAACTGAGGGTAATTAGAGTTAGATTATGCAGTAGGATAGTAAAGGGAAACTGTTCTTTATTTATTCACCAGGGAAAGGTCATTGAAGGTGGTGATGTTTCTGGTGCTCTGTGTATTGCACAGCCTTTGCCTGGCTTGGCAAGAACCATGTATGGAGATCATCAGAGATTTGTGGATGCTTACTTCAAAGCATATCCAGGTACATATTTCAATATTTCAATTGTGTTGGTCAACTAAGCACCTAAAAGCCAAGTGGTAAACTGACAAACATGTACAATAATGGGTGCAGTATGTGGTTAGCACTGTTACCAAACTGAGGCCCCATATTTTAATCCAACCAAGCAAATATGGGAAAGAAAAATAGGAAGGAACGGGGGGAAGGTGGGAAGGAGAGAGGCATGAACACCATCAGTTACCATTTGGGCCCACTTTAAATGGTACTATTTGAATGGAGATACGTGATCCATGGGTCCCAGGTTTTGAGGAATTTGCTGTGGGTATTAGGGTGAATGCTGCTCAACTGGTACATTGACTATTTCAGAACCAATAACAGGTTATGGAGAACAATATGACAAAAATCCCCTGCACTCAAGAGTGGTGTGTTGTGATGTGTCAGGTCTTTAGCGCATCAAATGTCAACTTAGGCCTTGCTGCCCTCCAAAGGCTGGGGGAAACCTAGAAGTCACTGTAAAACAAGGGGAAAGAGGGCCCACCCGCCTAGTGCATTACCTGGGAAGTAACTTAAGATATTGTACAAACTCCTCCCACTCGAGGTTGGGGTGATAAACCAATCAATGTACAGCTGGTTGCTATTAGCCCAATGTTAAATAGTCACCGCTGAGTACCTCACATAGGTGTATATAGAAGATAAAATGAGACGCCTAAAAAACATGTAAAAACTATATATAATTTGCAGATTGAATTTTGCAGATAGATTGATTTGCATGTATGTGCATTCATACCTAGGCAACACTGTGTGATAGGCGCTATGTGGTGAATGCTTCTCTAGACCACTACTTTTGGGGTTGTTAGAATGTTCCTCTATAAAAAAGAGAAGGTATGGCCAGCAAGGTACAGTATAACTTGGATGGAATGCACGCCATCCGAAAACAGGACGTTCAGAATGTGCGCGCGTTCCAGCTGCAACATCTGATGAAGGGGAGACGTCACTTCCAGTGATGTCATGTCCAGTTTAGGGCAGATCGAGGGAACCCCAGAGACGTCATGTCCGGTTTACAGACAGACTGAAGAGACCCCGGAAGTGGAGCAGCAGATGGAGACACCCTGCAGAGCAGGTGAAGGCTCGATAACACCCTGAAATGTGTCACCAAAAAAAATACAGCAACTGTGTAAATGTCATTGCTACCAGCCATTAGAGATGAAAAACAATAATAGGTCATGGAATGAGTAAAGAGAAAAGGCAACTCATAGCGTAGTATTTAAAATCTACTTTGGTAAATTTATTTAGGTTCCACGTACATCCGAATATAATCTAACCAGCATGGGTGTAGCCTCGCCGTGTGACGTCATCGCGCTCTGGAGGGACTGCGGCCATCTTGTTGGTTTGAAACTTCTTGTTTTACCATGCTGGTTATCTTATATTCTGATGTACGTGAAACCTAAATAAATTTGCCAAAGTAGATTTTAAATACTACACTATGAGTTGCCTTTTCTCTTTACTCATTCCCTAACCATCGGATGGGAGTTTCTTCTATATGAAGATCATTGAAGGTGGAGAAGTTACTTGTCATCCTGGAGGGGATCTCTATTGAGGATCGATTGCTGTATTGATGTTATATCACACTGCGCATGTTGACTGACTTTGTATGGTCAAATTGTCTGGTAATAGGCCAATCTGTTGCCGGTGTATAGTGACGGTTTTTGGATTGAACTTTTTCCTTTAAGCACCTGCATCCAATCATTTGGGGACTTATATGGTCTTTATTTTGACATAATATTATTGTATAATTAGCGCTGCATTTTCTTCATTTTATATCATAAAATGCTAAATACCTTTTCTCATCAGCAGTTAGAGCAGTCTTGTTACTTCAGCTAAACACTGGTTAAAGATTGTAGGAGTTTTCTCTAGGAGGATGGAAATCCTCTGACCTCTGTCTGGACGTGCTGATTGGCCCTGTGCTGATCACATGCACTCTCTCAAGAAGAAAAAAAAACCTCACTAGCAATACACACTAAACTGAGCATGTGCAGCAGGGTACTGTTTAGTCTGTCTTATCAACGTGGGCATTTAAACAAGAGGAGAGGGAAATAAGAAAAGATCAAACAGAAGGGGAGGATCAGAGAAGTCAGGATCAAACAGCATTTGTGCAGAGAATTAGCCCTTAGGTTCCACAGTGAGTATAACAAGCGTGCTTTACTGCATGTACAGACTGATTTTACTGTTGTGGGTTTAGAACACTTTAAAGGAAACACTGGAATATTTACTCAAACTATCTGCTCACTGAAAATACAGTACACTTGTTCTTTAACTCACAATTCCTTTTTATGGTTTGTTCAATTCTACAACCTTAATACAATGTGAGAAAACTGGTTGAGAATGTGTCATACAAGGTGAGAAGCAGAGGTCACAAAATATATTGTTGGCCAGATTTACTAAATACATGGTTGCACAACAGGCAACTGCTTTTGGTATGGTGCAGGCAAGGCAACAGTCCATGTCAACTAAGTTTTAAGCCATCTCAGTATGTGAAGGAGCATGTTTATTCATGCATAGCTATTTAGTCTAGGGCCACTATTAATGACCTAGATGATGCATTGCAGATGTAAAACACACGGAAAAGATTATGCAGAGTAAAAGAAAGACTCCATGCAAATCTGCACTGTTAGTCACTTTACCTTAAGTAACTTGCAAAAAAAAGATTCCTTAATAGGTACAGAATGTTCCAATGCATGTACATTCAAGAGACAGTTGACCTTGTTGTACAGCCCATTGTTTTATATTATCGGTCAATATAGACTTAAAATGAAACCTTGCTGTGAAAATCAACAAGAAGTTAATGAGTCACTTAAAGGCTCCATGCACACTGGGTGTTTTACCCACAAGCCTACAGGGCACTTACACCCCCTTCCTGCCCAGGCCAATTTCCAGCTTTTAGCGCTGTCACACTTTGAATGACAATTGCGCGGTCATGCAACACTGTACCCATATCATTTTTTTGTGACAGATAGAGCTTTATTTTGGTGGTATTTAATCAACTCTGGGTTTTTAAATTTTTCCTAAACAAACCAAAAACCACAGAAAATTTTGAAAAAAAAAAAGTTTCTTCTTAGTTTTTGTTATAAAATTTTGTAAATAAATGATTTTTCTCCTTCACTAATGTGCGCTAATGAGGCTGCAGTGATGGGCACTGACAGGCTGCACTGATGGACACTGATAGGTGGCACTGATGGGCACTGATGAGGAGGCACTGGTAGGTGGCACTGATGGGCATTGACAGGCATCACTGATGGGCACTGAAAGGCAGCACTGATATATGGCACCGATAGGCAGCACTGATAGGCGGCACAGACTGGCACTGTTAGGTGGTGCTGACTGGCACTGTTAGGCGACACTGACGGGCACTGATAGGCGGCACTAACGGGCACTGATAGGCGCACTGATGTGCACTGATAGGCGGTACTGACTGGCACTGATAGGCAGCACTGACTGGCATGGATAGGTGGCACTGCTAGGCACTGATGGTGACACTGAAAGGCAGCTCAGATGGGCACTGGTATGTGGCATTGATGTGCACTGGTAGGCACTGATATGTGGCATTGATGTGGCACTGCTGGGCAGTGGCACATGGCACTGATGAGCACTGACAGCTGGTACTGATGGACACTGACAGGTGGCACTGTTGGGGCTACACTGATCATCAGGGCACACTGATCATCAGTGCTCTGATGATCAGTGTACATGTCCCCTCCGCGGAATGCCGATTACCGGCTCTCCTCTCCTTTCGAGCTGTCAGCGTGACAGCTGGAGAGGACAGAAATGCCGATAATCGGCATTTCCCTGTTTACATGTGATCAGCTGTGATTGGACACAGCTGATCACATGACCGAGCCGACATCTTCGGCTCTTTCCGTGGATCGATGATCCGCTGTGTCCGAGGGACACAGCGCACCACCGATCGCCGTGCTGCACGCTCCGGGAGCCGCCATGCGCGGTTAGAATGGGAGGGCGTCATATGATGTCCTCCCAGAACGAGAGAACCACCTTGCGTCCATCATATTACTATATGGCAGGCGGGAGGTGTTTAATATCGCCGGTAATGTTAACTGTGTAAAGTCTCATTAAAAACGTGAGCGTTTTTGAATTAGCGTTTAGTGGCATGATGCCACGTTTGCGTTTTTTGTCGACCCAAAAAATTTTTTTGATCAAAAAAAGTAAAAAAATGCCAGTTTGCCACGTTTTACTGCGTTAGTGCATTTTTACAGCTAAAAAAACTCCTCTAGAAACCCACTAGTTCTGGTTTTTTTTCCAGCCAAAAAACGCCACTGCAAAAAAAAAATGCTTATTACAGTCCATGTGCATATGGAAGAAAAATATATTTGAAATATATTTTAAAAATATTCTTCCCAAATATATTGACAAATATTTAAAATACTACAATTTTGGCCATATTCAATATATTTCAAAATAATTTCAATAAATATGTATATATGTATATATATATATATATATATATATATATATATATATATATATATATAAATACTGCATGTTGAAATGTGTTTTTTAGATTTTTGTTTAACATATAAAAAAGTAATTTTAACATATATTTTTACATATATTAGTAAATGCATTCCAAAAATGTAGATTTGTATTTTTAAAGACAATATATTTGAAAATGTATTTTTAAAAATATTTTCATATATTTTGTAATAAAAACGCATTTCAACATACAGTATATATATATATATATATATATATATATTTATTGAAATATATTTTGAAATATACTGAATGGCCTAAATTGTAGTATTTCAAATATACGTAACTATATTTGGGAAGAATATTTTTAAAATATATTTCAAATATATTTTTCTTCCGAGTGGGCATGCACGAATACATAGGATAACATGCTTGGGAGTTTACTGGCTGTAGAAGAAAAAACGCCAAAAGCCAAAAACAGCAGCTGTAAAAACGTCCAGTGTGCATGAGGACAAAAGGGGAAGTATACTTTCATTAGGGGCTGTGTCAGTTGGCTTCGATGGGCAATGCTGCTTGCTTCTGAGATCAGTTTTAGATGATTATTTAATCCTTCAGATATTATCGCAGGTGCATTTGACCTGCGGTTGACTTGCTTTAAATTGCTTTTTCATTCCCATGCTAATATGCTGAGCCAAGCAGTTCTGAAGCAAATAAATACTTGTGGAAACAGGCCCTTTAAAATTTCCTTACTCACCCTCTTTAGTCCCTCTGACCTAAAGTACCCAACCCTCTTCTCCCCAGCTGCTTACTTACCTGAGTAGGACAGCTTTGGGCTTCTACAATGTACCCCCCTTAGAGGAAATCATCTTCATCTTTGGTTACACATGCTCAACTATCTTTCAGACTTGTAATGGGACATCTACTGAGACTGGAGAGGAGTGATCGGGATTACGGCCAGAGAGACTGGAGAGGAGTGATCAGGATTACGGCCAGAGAGACTTGAGAGGACTGATCAGGATTACTGCCAGAGAGACTGGAGAGGAGAGATCAGGATTATGGCCAGAGAGACTGGAGAGGAGTGATCAGGATTACGGCCAGAGAGACTTGAGAGGACTGATCAGGATTACTGCCAGAGAGACTGGAGAGGAGCGATGAGGATTACGGCCAGAGAGACTGGAGAGGAGCGATCAGGATTACGGCCAGAGAGACTGGAGAGGAGCGATCAGGATTATGGCCAGAGAGACTGGAGAGGAGCAATGAGGATTACGGCCAGAGAGACTGGAGAGGAGCGATCAGGATTACGACCAGAGAGACTGTAGAGGAGCAATCAGGATTATGGCCAGAAAGACTGGAGAGGAGCGATCAGGATTACGGCCAGAGAGACTGGAGAGGAGCGATCAGGATTACGGCCAGAGAGACTGGAGAGGAGCGATCAGGATTACGGCCAGAGAGACTGGAGAGGAGCGATCAGGATTACGGCCAGAGAGACTGGAGAGGAGCGATCAGGATTACGGCCAGAGAGACTGGAGAGGAACGATCAGGATTACGGCCAGAGAGACCAGAGAGGAGCGATCAGGATTACGGCCAGAGAGACTGGAGAGGAGTGATCAGGATTACGGCCAGAGGATGTAAACATATGAGCATTTCAGTGACCAAAAAAATCCCCCTTCATCAGGGATCAGAGTAATTGTTAGACTACCAATATGGACTGTGGTAAAACCTCTGAGATAGAGGTATATATGTCAATATATTTGGGAAGAATATATTTAAAATATAGTTCAAATACATTTTTCTTCCATATGAGGGCTAAAGAGCAGTAAGAGGAAATATAATACCTTGGATCATAAAAACAAGGTATGTTTGTGAATTGTGGTTTACAGAGTAACTATCTGAGCAGCAATCTAAAAGTTTACATTCTACAGCAGTAATGTGAACTGGATACCCTTGGCTCTAACCAATCTTCCTTGCGGCCATCTTGGCAGTGCAGCCTGGGGAACATGCAAGCTTTCCTTAGTAGGATCTTTATAGATATCCATAACAAACTTATTCAGCTACCATTCTGTCAGATACCTATATTATGTCCTGTATGATATCTTCTTCTGCTGAGTAAACACATTTTTTTTTTATTTTCTAGTTAAAATTTTTTTATATAGCACTGACACATTCTAAAGTATTTTATAGAGATTGTTGATCCTTTAAAGTCAGGCCGCCCCCCCCACCCCACCCCAGAGAATCTTAGGTTTTAGTGTGCCTACTAAAATCATAAACATTCCGCTCCGGGAGAAAACAAAATCTTCATGCCATGACTGCCAACTCATTGCATTATCCCTTTAATTACAAAAATGCAATATGGAAAACAAATAATCCACATCTATGACATGATGATATGGGCCGAAAGTCAAAGGGGCTTCAATGGGCAAATGCAGAATGATTTTAAGATCAGTTTGAGATGCTTCTGAGATCATTAATCACAGCTCTATATAATGTTTTATAAGAATTTTAAAAACGAATAGTGCTCGCCAAGTTTCTTATTTACATGAGATCATCTGGCAGTACTAACAACCAGCTTGTGAACAGAAAGGAACTGTGTCCAGAATGCTGCGACCTAAAATGCCCTGAGCTAAAATAAGAATGTCTCAATGAATGTTTGATTTATCTGTCTTTGACTGTCCTCAGAACTTTATTATGGAGTATCATGATAGAGATTTCTTAAAAGAGAATTCCAGCCAACACTGCTAGGTGTGACCTGGCACAGGGATTGTTGTTCTACATAGACTTGGCCTGGACAAGTAACACATTCTTCTCTATATTAAAAGGTTCCAGGTTGGTAAAATAAAATCAGGAATAGTGTCGCACTCCACTACCAATTGCAAAAATGTGAATAAATAAATATTAAATAAATAATAGTCCAGCATCAAAAGAATACATATCAATATCTCTGCAATTATATACTGCTGCAAACTTGTCCTTAATAAGTCCGTAGCCTTGACACTTCTTCTAGTGCTGTGATACAAAATAATAGCCGTGCAGTCCACCAATCAAAAAAAATATTATGCAGCTTCACCCAGGGGCATCCCTAGGCAGGTGCGAGGGGGGGCGTGCCGCACCGGGTGACACGTATCGCACGGGGTGACATCGGACCCGCTCCACGGAAAGGTAAGTTTTAAAGCAAGCCGACGATCCCTGCAGGATGGATCAGATCTGAGGACTGAGCATAATGGATCGGAGTCCAGTCCATTATGCTCCCCAATCCGATCCATCGTGCGGGGATCGTCGGACTGCTTTAAAATGTATCTTTTCGTGAAGAAATCAGTTAACCCTGTATAGGTTGCAAGCTGACGATCCTCACAGGATGGATCGGATATGCGGATTGGGGAGGAGTCCGATCCATTATGCTCAATCCGCAGATCCGATCCATCCTGTGGGGATTGTCGCAGGGGGTGTTACCAAGTGTTACCGCACTGGGTGACACCAACCCTAGGGACGCCCCTGCCTTCACCGCTTGTGCTCTCACCTGGTGTATATGACCAGACGGTTAAGTGAGGTCATAAAAGGATTGTGTCCCTTTAATTGGATTTAGTGGTAAATGGATGGGATTATCCCTCTTACCCTGGGATGGATGGATGGACAGAGTGTTCCCTCTTTCCAGCAAGGGGTCTCCTGGCTTCCTTATGGATTTTCCTGGAGCCGTATGGATGGACGGGAATATCCCTCTTCCCACTAAGGGGTCTCCTTGCTTCCTTAGGGATTTTTCTCCATAGGTGTAATGTCCATAGAATGTAATAAAAGAATATAGTGCCTTCTCCTTATTGACACAGTGGTAGGGTGTAAGCGAACCACTATTTTCACAGTTTTTATACACAATTTTTATTTATTTTATTTTCACTATTGTATTGATTTTGCCACAATTTTATTATTATTTATAATATTTAAATATTTATTAGCACTTAGCATACACCATAGTAGCTCACAAGACCCCACACTTTAGGTTCCAGGTTGGTGCTGAGCCTGTCAGAGCAGTCAAGGCGTATCCTCATTGTTGCTGTCCCTTTTTGTGTGTTTTTTTTGTGTAATAGTGTTCACTATATTTAGTTCATTCTCTCTTGCTCTGTATACCTGCAACCAAAGTGCTAGCACAGTAGGGAGAAGAATGCATTACTCTTCTTGGGAGTCCAAAGCTAAAGACCAGCAGTCTAAACATTTTACTCTGAACCATGAAGCTAACACTTCACTCTGCTCAAGGCAAAGTTGGTGAGGCGACACCCTTTTACTGGGTGCCCAGTGCATCCCTATACCTTTAAGGAGGGGTGGGCTCCTCCAGGCCTACCTGACCTTATCTATCCATTATTATGTGAGCTCCAACTTAGGAGACTCTTAAAATTCATAGAGTTAGGACTGCAGTACACTAAGTGACCCTGTAGCTTACGTATATATTTGCAAATGTGTGCTGGCTTTAACGTGAACTGTTAGACAGGACAATTTGTTTTTTTTGCAGGCTGGTTGGTAAGTTGAGCTGGGATTTTTTTCTTTGTTGTTTTTTTACTTGCATTGCCCTTCCATGTACTCCTTGCTGCAAAGGCCAGTTGTAGGTTGGGGTGGTTGCCATTTGTTGTACTGTTGGTTAATTGGTGAGGGGACACAATGGAAACCTTTGCTGCCATTGTGCAATTGCTATTTCTTTAGGTAAATCAAACTTAATGGTTCCCATGGCCCAATTCTACTCACCAAAGAATGACATGTTTAATTCAGTTTAGTAAACAAGAGTAACACTATGTTGACTTTGAATAACCAATTTGCAGAAAAAAAAACAGGATTGAAATAAAAATGCTTTAACCACTTCCCGTCTGGCCCATGTATATAAACGGCGGGACGGGAGCAGTGCAGGGGTTGTCCTCCCCACTCCCTGATTGTGCGCTCTCCCCGGGAGTGCGCAGAACCACGATCCGGTGCCCCCTGTGTCCTCCGGACACAGTGGAACACCGATCGTTGTATAGGACCTCTGTGTGAGGTCCCGGTCATGTGATCACTGATTGACCAATCAGCGATCACATGAAGAGTAGTAAGCAAGATGTCACTTCTGACATCATTGCTTACTACGTGTGAAATCTGTGACTGATCACAGAGGTCACATGGTACAAAGCTATTCACAACAGCCTTGTACCATGTGACAAGCTGTGACCAATCACAGCTCTCACAGTATTTCTCAATGGCTGCAAGAATGCAGCCAGAGAGAAGGAGAAATTATTGCTTTTACAGCCATGATGGGTGTAAAAGCAATCAGTGTAAAAAAAAAAAAAAAAAAAAAATCTTCATCACCCCTCACAAGTAGTACAGTGTACTGCTAGGGTGACAGTATGTTAAAAAAACATAAATAATAATATTAAAAAAAAATTAAAATGTAAAAAATAAAATTGAAAAATTATAATCTTTGGTTATAAACTAATTTGGGTTATTTATTTTTTTTACTAAAAAGATGACTGAATAAATGTTGGTCAAGATTTATGTAGAAAGATAATTTATTAGCAAACTTTTATAAGAAAAACACTTTTTTTCTAAATTTTTGGACTTTTTCATTTACATAGCAAAAAAAATAAAAATCCCAGTGGTGAATAAATACCACCAAAATAAAGTTTTATTTGTCTCAAAAAGTTTTATTTGACTGCACAATTGTCATTCAAAGTGTGATAGCACTGAAAGCTGAAAATTGGCCTGGACAGAAAGGTGGTAAAAGTGTCCAGACTTGAAGTGGTTCAAAAAGGTCTGGATTCTTTCTTAGATACACAGAATATAAATGGATACTAACATTTATAGGTAAAGTTGATCCAGGGAATATCCTATCGCCTCTTGGGTGATCAGGAAGGTATTTTTTTTCCTGCAGGAGCAAATTGGATCATGCTTTGCTGGGTTTTTTGCCTTCCTCTGGATCAGCTGTGGGTATAGGATTATAACTTTTTTTTTTTTTTTTTTATAATTTTTGAACTGGATGGACTTTTGTCTTTTTTCAGCCAGACTAACTATGTAACTACGTAAATGAAGACCCCTTTAATTTATTTATTAAGATAAGTGAACATTTCCCCTTTTAGTGAATCCACTCACAGTATAGAATATGTACCTACAGAAATTACATGGTTGTAAATAATGGGCCATTTGTTTGGTTCACCTAGCAGTCTTCTGAAATGACAAACTCTGCTTTTCTGAGATCTGCACAAGTAACAAAAGACAACATTGTGTTAAAGATTATAATTAGAGATGAGCGAATCGAACATGACGAAGTGGAATTCGTTCCGAAGATTTGGAAAAATTCGATTCGCGACGAATCCGAAGATTAGCAAACTTCGGATGCACGAATCGAATTTTCCCAAAAATGGCGGCGACATGTATGGCGACGGAGAAAATGGACAGAGAAGATGGGGCGGGGATCTCTGGGAAGGCGCGCAGACAAGGCGCGCTGACCCATAATGCATTCATGACATGTGATCGCATTAGCCAATCAGCAGCCAGCCAGCACTGTGTAATGGTGGAGCTATAAATCGCGGCCATCTTAGAATTCTCCATTAGCCTACGGTCATTCAAGAGAGACAGACCTGTGTGTATTAAGGGACAGAGTTAGGGCCACAGAGACTTTAGGGCCACAGAATCGTTACTCAGGGACACAGAATCGTTACTCAGGGACACAGAATCGTTACTCAGGGACACAGAATCGTTACTCAGGGACACAGAATCGTTACTTAGGGCCACAGCTATCAAAGAATCGAAAATTTAAAGTGACATACACCCTTTTTTTTTTTTGGTGGCTGTCGTGCACAGTTGGTGCTGCAGTTTGCCGATTGTGCAAAATAAACTGACTTTCTGCTTCACAACCACTATTGTACGTTCAAAGAGTTAAATCCATTTACACGCCGGCTGGCGGTAATATTTTTTGGGTGATTAGTGCATTCCAGTGACATAAACGTACAGTTTCCAGCCAACGGCAAGCTGCAATTGACCGATTGTGCTAAATAAACTGACTTTCTGCTTCACAACCACTATTGTACGTTCAAAGAGTTAAATCCATTTACACGCCGGCTGGCGGTAATATTTTTTGGCCCCCTGTACCGGCTCCTCATGAACGTGGTTCAGCGGGTTTGCATCACTTAACAGCAAATCGTTGACAAACGCTGGGACGTTCAGTGTTGTGCGCATTAAGCCAGACACCAAAGGGCAGCACAGACCTGTTATTACTCGCTCAAGCATGGCTGAACAAAACCAGTCTCTACCACAAATTGGACCCAGACCTGCCCAGGGTCTCGTAAGTAGATTGCACGGAGGAGTAGAGTTCGTTATTGGAATTAACTGTGAGGGACTTTTAAACCTAGGCCTGTGTATGGCCTTCAATTGAAGCTGCTTCTGCTCCGCCACTCTGCCATTGGACTCTTGATAGTCGTCTCCCCACGCTGCTGCTGGGGGGACTTTTTAACATAGGCCTCTGTATGGCCTTCAATTTTAGCTGCTTACGCTCCGCCACTCTGCCATGGGCCCCTGTACCGCCTCCTCATGCTGCTGCCAGGCCCATAATCTGCCATGGGCCCCCGTACCGCCTCCTCATGCTGCTGCCAGGTCCAGAGTGTGTCATGGGTCCCTGTACGGCCTCCCATTGCTGCTGTCTCCATCGCCACACTCTGCCATGTGCCACTTTCAGGTCTCCTCACACTGCTGGTGGGTTCCATTTTGTCATAGGGTGCTGTATGGCCTCCCATTGCTGCTGCCTCCACCGCCACACTGTGGCTCCACACTGGTTTTGGCCCCGTGACTGCCCAAATGAGTGAAGTGTGCGGTGATTCTAAGATCGACGGCACTCATCTGCATGTCATACTGACTGACAGTATTATTTCTCTTCCCCAGCAGACTCCAAGGGCATTTAAATTAAAGGTACAGTGTTCTGCACTAATATAAAGGCTCTCAGAAGCCTAGAAACACCCTTTTTATAAGTTAAATTCGCAGCGAATATATTCGGCTCGAAGCGAATTTATTCGGCGAATTCGGCGAATCAGCCGAACCGAATTTTTGAATAATTCGCTCATCTCTAATTATAATGCTAGCAAAAGCACAAAAAAATTATGTTGATGTTTATTAGTGAACATTGGGGATGCCTGTTTAGTTATACAGTACGGTGTGCTGCTTTGACTTATTTTAATCTCTTTCTTTTTTTTGTCTGGGAAAAGGGGGGCACTTTGCAGGAAATTTATCTTTTTGTATCACTGTATTACATCCTGAGCTGACTACTTTTTTTTCGTCTCTTTTATCATTTTCTATCCTCATCCATTAAAGTGTACATATGTTATTCCAATTATTGGTTGGTTAATATCACTGTTATTTCACCTATTTATTGCCCTATAAAACTGTAATTTTGGATGAATTCGCTCATCACCTAACCCCCCCCCCCCCCGGGGTGTACTTACCACAAGGCAAACAAGGCATTTGCCTAGGGCGGCATTTTTTCAGGGGGGCAGCAACACTTTTCAGGGGGGCAGCTGCATTTTTCAGGGCGGCATCACTGCCCCCTGAAAGAAGGGATGGAAGAAAGGACACACACAGCATGGTAACCAGGTGGAATCTGAGAGAGTCTGCAGGCTGCTTGATGGTGTATACAAAGCCTGACTCTTGTTCCCAGGGATGTCCAGAGCTGTGAAAGTGAGTGTCTTCTCTGTCACCGAGGTGGGGTGGGGGTTGCCAGTGTATACGGGGCGGTGGTAGTAGAAGGCTGGCTCTCTAGGGTGGGGCTAGGGTTGGTCAGTGTCAGGGTCT
This sequence comes from Staurois parvus, assembly GCF_062004578.1. Lineage (NCBI taxonomy): Eukaryota > Metazoa > Chordata > Amphibia > Anura > Ranidae > Staurois > Staurois parvus. The sequence continues at coordinate 15,306,773 of NW_028317877.1, forward strand.
CTCCGTGGGTGGGGGAACCGATTTTTGTGTTGCCTAGGGCAGCACGAAACCTAAATACACCACTCCCCCCCCCCATACACACACACATTTTTCTCTCCTTCCTTCCATCCCACCACCCCCTCCCCTTTCCTTGTTGCTCTTTCCCGCAGACCCCTGAACATCAGGTTCTCAAATCCCAATCCCCATTAGATGGTGTCCTTAGCTACACTTTCCCATTGGGTACCGAAGCCTCTGCTATTTTATAGCTTTATATGACCCTCACATTGCCTCCACCTGCCCAGGGTTGGGACAGATTTGTTGTACTGTTGACTAGGCAGTCTATGTTATCAAGCCTATTTTGCCTAAATTCCCCACCTGCCTTGGTTACAATGCACTCAACTGTCAATGAATCTTACACGTGCGTGTACTAACAAAAACAATCAAATGTCATTGAACAAAAGAAAACATAATTTTGAACAGGATACCACAGCACCTGAATGGGCAAAGTGACATTGGGCTCTATTCACTGTATTTTAGCGGTATTTACTGCTTTAAGATGTGCGGTAAAATACCTTTTGGCGTTTTTCAAGAAATTATTTTTGCCTTTCACTAAAAAAAGCTCATAAATAAGGCATGTTTTATTTTATCAAAATTTTGGTATTTATCTCATGAAACATGACGTCATATCCACTGGGATGGATACAGTGGAGAGGGATTAGAATACCTGCCAAGTTTTATTGCTGTATGTGCCCCTGCTGGAGAGATTCACCCTCTCTATATCTACTGTTTCACCTCATCACTGAAAGTGAAAGGGAAAGAAAATCCCACATTTTGGGGTTTTGCCTTTAGTTACACTTTGCTCTATCTTTGCACATGTCTGTTTTATCTTGTTACAGAATAGCCTTTGGGGGAGATTTACTAAAACTGGAGCCCAGAGTAACCAATCAGCTTCTAATTTCAGCTTGTTCAATGAAGCTTTGGCAATAATGCAGGCCATACATGGTTCGAATTCCGAATGATTTTTCATCTGAAAATCAAAAACGTTGTTCGCTCGGTATTCCAATGGTGTCATCAATGATTTCGAAAATAGGCCGACCAAGTCATAAATTTCACCCCATATAACAGGAAATTATGTCATTTTTGACCTTTCAGACCCTCCCCCACTATAAAGAGAGGCTGACTGAACAAACATTGTAAGCGTTTCACATGCTCAAAAAATCTGTCCAAACGACACTATATTGCACGACAATGCCCAGCAACATCTCCAAATGAAAAATTGCCATAATGGTGCTTGGTTTTCTAGCACTGGAGTAGCAAAAAAAGAAAAAAAAAAGAGCAGGATATGGTCCAAAGACTGGCTTCTTAAACGAGCCATGTTTTCCCACATGAACCTGCTGTCAAATTTAAAAGAAAAAAATCCTGACGATCCAGGTCACGGCTCATGTGCATATTCTTTTCAGAAAAACGATCGTACGATTTGACCATCATTGAGTCAAAAATCTGTAGTTTTTCACAAATTTTCCAACATTCCTGATCACCGAAAAGGGGAGGAACCATGAAAATTGGCCGGTGCCATTGACCCACTAACAAAGCGAAAATTGGCCAATTATTCCTGGTCCGATTTTCGGACGAAAAATTGGTCGAATTTCAACCCATGAATGGCTGGCATAACACCTAGTAGCTGATTGGTTACTAGGCACAGCTGTGCCAGATTCTCTGTGATCCAGTTTTAGTAAATCTCCCCCCATTGTCATTTTCTGATGTTCTTCAAAGTGTCACTATGGTATCCACCTGCCAAACCTTCAAATTGATGACACCCTTCTTCTAACAGCTCATGTTCCGCACCTTTGTAAGTATACTTGTCTATTCTTAGTCCGATCCTGTCTTGCGAAATATTTTGCCAAAGATATCTCCAAAAAAATTTGTGAAAAAGTAAAGTTTCCCTACTACGTATGACAACAGAGTAGCACATTGTGCTATGCATGTACATTGTATTACGTTTGGAGTGATTGGGAGGTTTATGCAGCAAATGATGTTTATACTTATATATACACATAAAAGTCTCTGAAAATTTGGCAAAATTACAGGGAAAAATAAATAGATTTCACTAAATGTAACATTTTTGTGCTTTTATGTATATTTTGGCTTCTATGCATTACAGTTGAGAGACTATGGATCCAAAAAGGTGGAGATTACTTCAAATTGACCATTACATTTTTACATTCTTTTTTACAGTATCACATGCCTAGACCACTACTTATTTAACCCATGCACTACTTATTTAACCCCTTTAGTGAATTGACTTTAATGCCATTTTATGCAGTATATACTGATTGTTTTTGGCTTTTAAAGCGTTACTAAACCAAGGACCCTGCATTCACTATATCTGTTCTCCAACAGTACACAGAACATAGAAATGCAATTATTTTAGTAAATATAAACTTCTAAATACCTTTTCTCATCAGTATTTAGAGCAGTCTTGTGACTTCTATCAGTGTCCAGCAAAGCACTGGTTAAATCTTTAGGGGGTTGCAGTACCCCTGACTTCTGTCTGGGCAGTGCTGATTGGCCCTGTGCTGATCACATGCACTCTCCCTCCAAAAAAATCTCTAGCAATACACACTAAATTGAGCATGTGCAGTGTCTCCACATGATATGTCTTATCAGGAGATAAGAGGGGAGCAATGAAAGAAGGGGAGGATCAGAGAAGTCAGGATCATACAGCATTTTTACACAATGCTGATGATTATCCCCTTCCACAGTGAGAATAACAAGCATACTTTACAGCATATAAAGACTGATTTTACTAATGTGGGTTTAGTAACACTTAAACCTCCCTAGCGGTATGATTATGTCCATATTTCTGTGCTCAAAGCGGTACTTTTTTTGCATGGAAATATGTATTTTTTTTATTGTAGGCCTGTAATTTTTAGGAACAACTCACTGAAATCTGTCCGAACAAGAGTCTAGTAAACATCCCGGGTATGTTACAATTTGAAACATGAAATCAAAATTAAAATTTAATAAATAATCATAAAAAATAGTAATATAATAATAAATTTAATTCAATAATACAATCAAACCAAAAACACTGAAATTTGAAATAGAGCGCCAAGTTCGCACATCACTGAGCAAAGTCGCAAAATCGTTTTCAGTGTCTGATGATGAATTTCCCCACAAATCATTATCACTCAATTCTGCAAGTGGTTCTGATTTACTATCGCTGTTCTCTAGCTGGTCTAAAACCGCTTTTGACCTAAAGGGACGCTTTTTGGACGCCATGGACATTTCTCAGTTTCCAGGCAGATAGAACAGTAAAAATGCAGGCAGGGCACAGGACAAAGCACTAGGGACAAAATGTATGTGAAATGGTTTGATACAGTAATGTTATACTGTGTGATTTTAGTGTATTTAGTGAATGTCACTTTTTGTCAAATTTCCCGCCGCTCCATCACCCGTACATCCCGACGTTTGCAGGGAACGGAACCCATCGGCTGGAGGACATTGCCGGGGACACTGCAGGAGGGACATTGTGGGAGCGCAGGACATGGTAAGTGAAGAACAGATCCCGGAGCAGCGCTGCATGGTAAGCCCGAGTGTAGCTCGGGGTTACCGCTTGTGGTGCTGAAACTTTACCCCGAGCTACACTCGGGAATACCGCCAGGGAGGTTAAGGTAAATACTTCATAAAGGGATAGTGAATTGACATTGTCAGCATTGCATGCAATATTTGGGAAAAATGTGTCAGATCACCTACATACCGCATGCAGTCTGCTTTAGTGAATGGAAGTCATTGTATCTTTAATGCAGTTGGACAACACAGTTACAATAAAAGTGCATTATAACTCCACATGGCCCAAGTCAGTCGTAAATGACGACAAAGTTTTGTACAAGTTTCACTGTTTTGGATATGATGTGATATTTTAGTAAAGACTACTGCTAGAATACACTTTGTGTATTGGGCAGGATGTCCAGAGATATCCAGAAGAGAAAAAGAAAGTAAGGTGAAAATGATCTCAATTTGTGAATGTTGAGGCTTAGTGCTGCCCACTCTGACTCTGCTGCCCTACAGCCGTGGCTAAAAGTTTTGTGAATTACACAAATATTAATTTTCAAAAACTCTGCTGCTTCAGTGTTTTTAGATCTTTTTGTCAGATGTTACTATCGTATACTGAAGTATAATCACAAGCATTTCATAAGCGTCAAAGGCTTTTATTGACAATTATATTAGGTTTTAGTGATAGGCTGAACACCCCCCTGTTCGGTATGTGGTTGGACACTCAAACCTACCGAAAGTTCGACCACGAACTTCGAACAGGGACAGTTTACTGAGAGGTTTCTTACCGCATCTGAGTATGTGGTAAGATACCGCTCAGTTACTAAACTACCACATGAGTTATATTATTAAGTCATGCTGTATTTTAGTAGTGAAACATTCATTCATGTTTCAGCTGTCAGTGGGATTCCCTGCTGACAGCTGAATGTCAAGAGAATTGTCAGCATTACCTGACAATTAAAAAAATGTTTTTTAAAAAGGCGTGGGGTCCCTCCTTCCATCCATACCAAGCCCTTTGGGTCTAGTATGGATTTCGAAGGGAACCCCAAACGCCAAAATGTAAAAAAAAATGGTGTGGGGGTCCCCCCAAAATCCATACCGGACCCTTATCTGAGCATACAGCCTGGCAGGTCAGGAAAGGGGAGGGGGGGACGAGCAATATATGTATGTATGTTTATGCAAAGAGTCAATATTTGCAGTGTTGACCATTCTTTTTCAAGACCCCTGCAATTCATCCTGGCATGCTGTCAATCAACTTCTAAGCCACATTCTGACTGATAGCAGCCTATTCTTGCATAATCAATACTTGGAGTTTGTCAAAATTTGAGTGTTTTTTTTTTTTTACCTCATGAGGATTGACCACAATTTCTCAATGGGATTAAGGTCTATGGAGTTTCCTGGCCATGAACCCAAAATTTCGATGTTTTGTTCCCCAAGCCACTTAGTTCTCACTTATGGTGCTGCATCATGCTGGGTCATCACCAAACTGTTCTTGGATGGTTAGGATAAGTTGCTCCCATGGGGTGTTTTTGTACCATTCTTTATTCATGGCTGTGTTTTTAGGAAAAATTGTGAGTGAGCCCACTCTCTTGGCTGAGAAGCGACCCTGCACATGAATGGTCTCAGGATGCTTTACTGTTGGCATGACACAGGACTAATTGTAGTGCTCACCCCTTCTTCTCTGGACAAGGTTTTTTTTGGATGCCCCAAACAATCAGAAAGGGGATTCATCAGAGAATATGACTTTACCCCACTCCTCAGCAGTCTAATCTTGTACCTTTTGCAGAATATCAGTCTGTCGCTGATGTTTTTCCTAGAGAGAAGTTTGCTGCCCTTCTTGACACTGGGCCATCCTCCAAAAGTCTTTGCCTCACTGTGCATGCAGATGCACTCACACCTGCCTGCTGCCATTCCTGAGCAAGCTCTGCACTGGTGGTACCCCGATCTCACAGCTGAATCAACTTTGGAAGATGATCCTGGTGATGCTAAACTTTCTTAGGCGCCCTGAAGCCTTCTTCCCAACAACTGAGCCTCTCCTTGAAGTTCTTGATGGTCCGATAAATGGTTGGTTTAGGTGTAATCTTTGTAGCAGTAATATCCTTGCTTGCGAATCCCTTTTTGTGCAAGGCAATGATGACTGCACATGTTTCCTTGCAGGTAACCATTGTTAACAGAGGAAGAACAATGGTTTTGAGTACCTCCATCCCTTTAAAGCTTCCAGTCTGTTATTCTAACTCAATCAGCATGACAGAGTGATCTCCAACCTTGTCCTTGTCAACATTGATACCCGTGTTAACGAGAGAATCACTGACATGATGTCAACTGGTCCTTTTGTGGCAAGGCAGAAAAGCAGTAAAAATGTTTTTTTTGGGATTAAGTTCATTTTCATGGCAAATAGGGACTTTGCAATTAATTGCAATTCATCTGATCACTCTTCATAACATTCTGGAGTATATGCGAATTGCCATCATAAAAACTGAGGCAGCACACCTTGTGAGAATTAATATTTGTGTCATTCTCGAAACTTTTGGTCAAGGCTTTAGGCCCTGACGAGTGCCTTATTTAGGGCCTGTGCTTCCACTAGGCAAACTAGGCAGCTACCTAAGGCACACTGCCATCTAGGGGTGCCTGGGCGCACCACAGGCTTGCACTCTCCCTGTGTGGGAAGCTGTCACGTCATGAATGATCCTTCAGCTGAGGGAAGGGGCGGTATAGGGGAGGAAGGTGTTGATCATCTGGGGCCAGTGTAGCAGCTGAGCTGCTGCTCCTTCCAGTGTTCCTTTCAGACTTAGTCCCTTATTGCAAGCAGCTGGTGGCTGCTGTTCACTGTGGAGTTACAGCCCTTCCCATTCATCAACAGAGGCGGAGTTGCGCTTACAGAGGAAGGTAATGTCTGACTCTGATGTCTCGTGTTTGTGTGAGTATGACCCGGCCGGCCATCCATCACATGTGCAATGTGTCAGTGAGTGATGACATCATCACAATTCCACAGACTGCTCTTCTAGTGTCTGCTGGGCCTGCTGATCTGTGTCAGTGTTATTGGTGGTGTGTTGTGTCAGATATGTCACTGTGTGGGATTACTCAATTCAGGTGCTCTCTGTGTGTGTGTGTGTGAGCTGGGCTGTATGTTGTCACAGCCTTTTTTCTCCCCCCATTGCCCGGGGATTTCCAGCCTGGGATCTGTCAGAGTGTGGATCCATCATCCTCCACTCACTGCAACTGTCACCCTGCGGCCAGCCACAGATACAGTACCTCTGTGACACTGATTTTGTCTTTAATATTGGTGCTGGTGGCATCTTATGGCACTTATTTTTGCAGATTAAAAGAAATTTAGCAGTTTCATGTTTTGTTGATTTAATATTTTCCACTGTTTTTAAACATTTTTATTTACTTTTTTTTTGCAAATAGCTGGTCTTGCCTAGGGTGCAAAATAATCCTGGCCTCATGGTAAACACAGCTACGGATATGTCAAAATCCTCAAAATGCACAAAAGTAGATCAGCATCTAGAACAGGGTTCTCCAAACTTTCTAAACAAAGGGCCAGTTTATTGTCCCTCAGACTTTAGGAGGGTCTGATTGTGGCTATCGTGAGTGGACATTTTCCTGGCATCAATGGGAGTAAACATCGCCACATTTGGTATTAGGTGGAGGAATAGTGCAGCATCTTTGGTATTATTGGGAGGAATAGTGCCCAATTGTTGGGTGTCAGTGGGAGAAATGGTGCTCCATTGTTGGTGTCAACAATTCTAAAGCATGTTAGGGAATACGGTGAAAGAAAGGGTCAGTCATAGGACAACTGTGCAGTCATAAAGTGTGTCCAGGTAAACTCAATGTTCATTAGTAAGGCACATGAGTGATTTACAAAGGCTTTGAGGCAGGTAGCTTGGAACAGGTGAAAAAGGACCTAGAACAGAGGTTATCACATAATGTTCTGTATCAGTCAGTCCCAGAGCCTACACAAATATTTTGTCATTAATAAAACAATCAGCCGACACCTTAGAGAGAGAAAACTACCCAAATCAATCATTACCAGCTCGCAGCAATCTGCTAATAATGCCAGGAAGGAAACTGTGCAGCTAGAAAAAGCTGTCATGTTCCTAGTAACAGCAAACAGCAAACTGAATACGGCAGCAAACAAGTATTTTATAGAAGGAGTTTAGTATGAACATTATGTACTAAAAAAAAATATATATTACACCCAAGGGCAGACTGACCATTCGGGCTCTCGGGCAGTGCCCGAGGGCCCAGGGTCAGTAGGGGGACCCATGAGATGCCCCTAGTACCTTTCATAGGCTTTTTTGGGTTTGGTTTGAGTGTTGTGGGAAAGGACACAGGGGCCCCATGATCCCCTATTGCCCGGGGGCCCCATGAGTTCTCAGTCCACCCTGATTACGCCTAACTCCAGTCAATTTTCATATATAGGATAGAGTGGGAAAAAATTTAAAAAAATTGTCTGGTTTTATTTTCCTGTGACCTCCATTGAAAAGATTTTTACTTTGCTTCCTCTCCCTATACAAAAAATAAGGTGCAGTTGTCACCCAGACAAGGCACAGGCAGAAATTTCAAAGTAGTTCATGTACTACTTTGGTCCGGCTTTCATGCGACTTGAGGGTCATAGACTTCATGTAAACCCTCCAAAGTTGCATGAAAGTTGCACCTAAATGTTGTACATGTGACTTGTGTGCGAGTTTGAACAGCAGAAACAATTATCCTTGGCCAAAGCCAAAGTCACACCAAAGTTGCACTCATCCAAAGTCGCATTAAACTCGCAATGAAAATTGCATGACTTTGAAGTCGCACAAATGTGAATGGAGCCTAAATCTACCCCAGTGATTTGTAATTGAGATTCTGATCCACTTTAGTAAAGCTGGAAGTGACCATATTGTATGGCCCAGGCATCAACCATGCTTTCACTGGGAAGAAAAATTTCATGAAGACCTAGGGACTATTCAGGGCCGATTCACACCAGAATGCGGTACGGGAAACCCATGTTCTGGGTGTGTTTCCCACACCACATTCAAAATGCACTGCAATTGTAATCTGCAGCGGGTGTCAATGCAATGCAATGACACCCCAAACACAGGTTGCAAATGTAGTGCGTTTGCCTGCACAGGATCGCATGGTACAGAAGTACCACGAGATCCAGTTGCAGTGCATTTTTTTAAAGTAGCGCATGCACTACTTTTGGGGCAGTGCAGTTTAATTTCAGCCCTATCAAATTAATGGACTGAAAGCACACTGCATTAATATCGCACAGGAATCACACAGGAATGTGAGTGCATTCCTCTGTGACTCCTGGTGTGCACTGGCGCTCAGTCACATAAATGTGCTTTATCTGTTTGGCTCTTAAGATTCAAAGAGCTCTGATTTCATGCTTAGCTCTAGGGGGATTTAAAAGGCACACATTATTGCAGCTCTGTATTCAATAATACATCATTGCATGTGTTATTTTTTAATAAAAGAAGTGCAAGTACCTGCATTTGACTAAATAGCTTGCAGTGTACTGCTTCTCTTTTCACTCTCCAGTCACAGGGTGAAGGTGAGAAGACCTGTAAGTGAAAGTGAAACTGTAGCAAAGAAAAACCAGTCCCACTCCCCTGCAGGCAGAACTATGCTGTGTTGCAAAGCTGTGTATATCTGTTTGCCTGGAGTTTAGATTTAAATACATATTATCCTGAATCTAAAATATTTTATTATTTAACTTTAGCCTAAATGTTGGAGGAGCTTGCTGGATGGAAATAATTTATAGAGGAAAGAAATGGCTTTTTTTGTTTTTGTTACATAGTTACATAGTTAGACTGGCTGAAAAAAGACAAAAGTCCATCCAGTTCAACCATTAAAAAAAAAAAAAAGTTATATTCCTATACCCATAGTTGATCCAGAGGAAGGCAAAAAAAACCAGCAAAGCATGATCCGATTTGCTCCTGCAGGGAAAAAAATTCCTTCCTGTTCCCCCGAGAGGCATTTGGATCAACTTTACCTATAAATGTATAGTTACATAGTTAATGAATAATAAACAGTACAGCAATGCAGTGATAATCCTAATGTATACATATGGGCATTACATTTTTACATTTCTGTAACAAAGTAGATCGAGTAGGCAGATTAGGCAGAATTGTGTAGTGGTATGAACGGAGATTTCTTCTTAAGGCTCAGTTCACACAAATGCGTTTTTCAGTGCTTTTTGCAGAAACGCACTGCAGTCCATTTAACATGGTTTCCTATGGAACGTGTTCACATCTATGCTTTTTTGAGCTGCTGCGTTTTTGGAAAGGGTCAAGGACTTTTTTAAAAGCAAAAAAGCAGCGAGTTCAATGGAGAAGCTGCTGAAATGCATGGTAATGCGTTTTTGCCGCATTTTGCATTTTTATTCTGCCCAGCAATAAAAAAATTCAATTTAAAAAAAAAAAAGAGCTGATCAAAACACAAAACACAGTAAGAACGTGTCAAAAACGCATCAAAAATGTGTGTAATAAAACGCAAAATGAACTGCGAAAAGCACTGCAAAACGGACAAAAAAGCAAACTGCATAAGTGTGAACGGAGCCTTAAATAGGTTCTCTTAGGCTTGAACCATGCCCTCCCAGATAGGATGCTACACTGGAGACATATTACAAGGTGGCACACTTGCAGGCGCAGGCAGGCAATAGAGTCCTCCCTCAAACCAGGTAGTTTTCATTGACAACAGGATCAACTCTAGACTCTCCCCTTCTCCACAGGAACCTTTCCCTGCACTAATTCTACCTCTCTCTAACCAATGAGCATCTCTCCCTATCTAGGCAATCCCCATACTGCAGGGCACACCAGAATGATCCAGCAGGGGCTGTAATAAACATTCTGGATCCAAGACGGCAGTCCAATCAGATACAGACTCCCCCAAGATGCCCACTGGGTGCCCATTGTGGGGGGAAAATCAGTCCTCTGCTGACTTCCCCCAGCACCAGAGGTAAGCAGCTTTTTTGTGATCTCTGCGTTTACTTATGATTGCTAATGTGGAAGTGAGTAACTTTTAAAGCGGTATTAACCTCCCTAGTGGTCTGATTATGTCCATATTTCTGTGCTCAAAGTGGTAAATTTTTTTGCATGGAAATATGTCGTTTTTTTATTGTAGGCCTGTAATTTTTAGGAATAACTCACTGAAATCAGTCCAAACAAGAGTCTAGTAAACATCCCAGGTATGAAAATTTGAAACACTAAATCATAAATTATAATTTAATAAATAATCATAAAAAATAATAATATAATAATAATAAATTTAATTCAATAATATAATCAAACCAAAAACACTGAAATTTGAAATAGAGCGCCAAGTTCGCACATCACTGAGCAAAGTCGCAAAATCGTTTTCAATGTCTGATGACAAATTTCCCCACGAATCATTATCACTCAATTCTGCAAGTGGTTCTGATTTACTATCGCTGTTCTCTAGCTGGTCTAAAACTGATTTTGGCCTAAGGGACGCTTTATGGACGCCATGGACGTTTCTCAGTTTCAAGGCAGAAAGAACAGTAAAAATGCAGGCAGAGCACAGGACAAAGCACTCGGGACAAAATGTATGTGAAATGTTTTGATACAGTAATGTCTTACTATGTTATTTTAGTGAATGTCACTTTTTGTCACTTTCAAATTTCCTGCCGTTCCATCTCCCCGTATGCCCTGATGTCGCAGGGAACGGAACCCAGAAGACAGATGCCAGCATTGGCCGGAGAACATTACAAGGGAGCGCAGGACAAGGTAAGACAAGAACAGATCCTGGAGCAGCGTCGCATGGTAAGCCCGAGTGTAGCTCGGGGTTACCGCTTGTGGTACTGAAACTTTACCCCGAGCTACACTCGGGAATACCGCCAGGGAGGTTAAACCCGAAACCAGAAATGTAATATATTGCAGATTACCAATCCTTAGATGTGGTGGCTGCATTAGTTTTCTTTTTCTTTGTCTTTTTTCTCTGTTTTCACCAGTATTACAACCTCCTGTATTAGAGTGCCTCCACTCTGGAGGAATGGGCAGAGGGGCACCTTTGAACAGCAGGATTGTCAGTCTGGGAGGCAGGAGAATGATAAAGGTTTTATGTAAAAAAAATAAAAGCTGATCATTGTAAGCAGATGGTTTGTCTCACCCCTGCAAACTGATACATCTGCAAGAGAGCCAGTTCTTTTGAAAAACAACAAACTTACTGGCCAGATCACCAAATGAAAATAAAGAAAGTCTTAAAAGAAAGCTATTAAAACCATCACATCTAAGAATTGGTAAGCTGCAATATAATAAATGTTTGCTTTTGGGTTTAATACTGCTTTAATTTCAATAAGAGTTAGGCATATATAAAACTGCAAAATTTGATAGAAATAGGCAAATATATATAGATCACATATTTCCTACCTGTATGTGATGTATACTTCGGTGCCTGGTTCATCCCTTTCCCAGATTAGTGCAACTCTGTCTGGACACTGGTGGACATGCTTGTCTAGGCAATTCACTATAGGGGAGAACACAGGTTTGGGCTTTAATAGAATGCAGTGTATTTAAAACAGAGAATAATAAATTAGAATAAACACTTTAAAAAAATAAAACCGCCCCTTACAATTTGTGATTCTGCTATATTATTTTTACAACTAATTTCATGTAACAACAAGACAAGTACCAATTACATGTATAATTTTTAATACACTGCTCCTTAGAAGACAAATCAACATATACTATCTATATATTTTAGTAGAATAGTAATAGAGTTTTGGATTTTGGGTGATACCATTTAATAGCTAAGTAAAAAGACCACAGTAAAGGCTTTGGAGGTATGCTGGACTCTTCTTCAGGCAATATTTCGTGCACTGCACTGCCGTTTTTATGGTTGACCAATAAATGGTATCAAAAAACCACAAGAAAGACAGGATACAGCACCTCGATGGCCATTTAGGTGCTGTATCCTTTCTTTCTTGTGGGTTTTTTGTAAGTTATTGCTTTTGGATGCACCTCCCCCCTGTTATATGTGTGCAGGGGCTATGGCCCCTTCTGGACTCCAACCTATCCTTCCAGCCCCAAGTCCAATCTTTAACAAACTCCTGCAGACTCCACCTCCGCAATATCGCCAAAATACGCACGTTCCTAACCCCAGAAACCACTAAACAGCTCATCCACTCCCTCATCATATCACGACTCGACTACTGCAACTCCCTCCTCACTGGCCTGCCTCGCCGCTGGCTATCCCCACTTCAGTCGATCCTGAATACGGCTGCCAGACTCATTCACGTTTCCAACCGCTCCGTTTCCGCCACCCCCCTCTGCCAATCCCTCCACTGGCTTCCGATTGCGCAACGAATCAAATTCAAAATCCTAACACTGACGTACAAAGCCGTCCACCACACTGCCCCGAACTACATCACTGACCTAATATCCAAGTACCACCCAGCACGCACACTCCGCTCCTCACAAGACCTCCTTCTCTCTAGTTCCCTGGTCTCCTCCTCCCATGCCCGCCTCCAGGACTTCTCCAGGGTGTCACCCATCCTCTGGAACTCCCTGCCCCAATCCATCAGATTATCACCTACTCTCCTCTCCTTTAGGCGCACCCTGAAAAACCACCTCTTCAGGGAAGCCTACCCCACCCCCTGCTAACTTGCCGACGACCTCCACTCTTCCTACCACTCCATCCCCCACAGCTATCTCCTCCTGTACCACTATCCCCTCCCTCCTAGATTGTAAGCTCGAAAGAGCAGGGCCCTCGATCCCCTCATGGTTTGCATTGTACTGTTATTGTTCTGTCACATGTTCTGTCCCCCTTTGTAATGTACAGCGCTCAGCGAACTATTGGCGCTTTATAAATACTGTATAATAATAATAATAATATGGCATGAGCTGGTGTACCACTCCCAGGACAGGCTGTTTATCCATTGGGGTTTCTTTACAATAAATGGTATCATCCTAAATCCAAAATTATACTTTTAGTTCTTGAAGAAAAAAACAGAGCCCTGGCAGAAGACTTTAGATAAGGAAGCTATGTAGGCACCAGCAAGCTGCAGAGCAAAGATCTTGGGGAAACCAGGATAGGAAAGTAAAAACTGAGTAGAATTCTAGGGTAGGGTGAGAAAGGATAAATGTACTAAATGAACCCTTTGCCTTTAAAAGGCATGATCTGACCGTCCTTTGGGAGAGCACTTTTATTTTACAAGGGTGGGGCTTATAACATGTAGTAGTGGGGAATACCAAGAACATTCATCTGTGCTTAGAAATAGTCTACACTACAGTAGAAAGGAACTATAGAATGATCCTCAATCGACATTTCATTCATGTTTCTTTGGTTGTGTGTTAAAAGTCAAGGTTGGGACACTCTCAAAGCTGAAACTTCTATCTTTATCTGTGTTTCCCAACTGAAAGTATGTACATGTTAAAGAAAATGAATGGCTTCACACAACTTACAAATCAAGGCAAATCATTCCTTTATGTCCCAGGCCAAAAGTACGAGGGGCGGTCAAGACAAACCGGGACTTTTGAGTTCATATATTAAAAAAACACATTTCAAGGAGTGGAAACTGCATTTATGTTTCGTCACACACAACTGCTATATTTATACATGTATCCCAGCATTTAACTAATGCCTGGAAAGCTTCAGCATGAAAGATTTGTCAGAACAACCGGACCATCCTAAGACAGCCTGCTTCACTTCGTCATCTGTGCTGAAATTTGTCTCTTGTGCAATTTCACAACAGGTTATGCGTCGATTAAGTAGGATCAGGCATTCCACGCACTGAATGTTCACAGGAATAACTGCTATGGGCTGGGAACCACCATGGCCGGGATTGTCACTGAGACGCACAGCCACCCTTGAAATGTTTACACCACTCAAATGTCTTACTGCGGCTGAGTGTCTCATCACCGTGCCGTGAAATCATCTGTTGATATCTGCGGGTTTTACGCCTTCGTTCACCACAACTGCATCACCACATGTTGTTCCATGCTTGCTTTAACCACTTCATGTCCGGACACTTTTACCCCCTTCTTATCCAGGCCAGTTTTCAGTTTTCAGCGCTGTCACGCTTTGAATGACAATTGCACGGTCATGCAACACTGTACCCATATTCATTTTTTAGCATTTTTTTGAGACAGATAAAACTTTATTTTGGTGGTATTTATTCACCACTGGGATTTTTATTTTTTTGCTATATAAATGAAAATGTCCAAACATTTTGAAAAAAGTTTTTCTTATAAAATTTTGCAAATAAATAATCTTTCTTCATAAATGTTGGCCAAAATGTATTCAGTTATCTTTTTAGTAAAAATAAATAATCCAAATTAGTTTATAACTGTAAGGGAACCAGACCCCGACAACACTAGGGTATTTCCGTTAGACTCCCGCTTCCCTCTGCGAACACAGATCCACGGACACCACCGCTGACCAAACAAGACGAGACACACCAGTCTTGGAAGGAAACCAGGAGATAGACTGCTTTATTTTAACATAGATACAAGATATATACACAGGATGGGGAAATACACACTCAGTAACAGGAAACACATCAGCAGGCAGTCCCATCAGGGAAAAGGGCTGCCGGAAACACCCCCCCACCAAGCCAATGCACAAACACATACATCCCATAATAGTTTGCTCCCAAGCCAGACACACAATAGAACCATGGGATACAGCCACATGGCAGTGAACAATGAACAACCCCCACCTATACATATCTACACAATAGCAGGACCTTCCACCCTGTACCCCTAACAGGCACAGGGTGACTTACACATAAGAGGGATATGGGGAGCTGACACAGGGGTCTCCCCACCTCTCTAAAGGGGGCTGTGTTCCATAGGCCCCCACCCAAAGTGACTCCCATCACAATAACCAAAAATTATAATTTTTCAAAAATGTTTTTTACATTTTTATACTGTCACCGTAGCAGTACAGTGTCACCATAGTGACACTGTACTACTTGTGGGGGGTGATGAAGATTTTTTTTTTGTTTACACCCATAAAGGCTGTAAAAGCAATAATTTCTCCTCATTCTTGCAGCCATTGAGAAATACTGTGTGAGCTGTGATGGGTCTCAGCTTGTCACATGGTACAAGCATGTTTTGAATAGCCTTGTACCAAGTGACCTCTGTGATCATTCACAGAATTCACAAATAGTAAGCAATGATGTCAGGAAGTGACATCTTGTTTACTACTATTCATGTGATCACTGATTGGCCAATCAGTGATCACATGAATCGGGACCTCACACAGAGGTCCCGTACAGTGATCCGTGTTCTGCTGTGTCCTCCGGACACAGTGGGCACCGATCGTGGTACCATGCGCTCCCAGGGAGCGTGCACACACAATGGATGTGGGTGGACATTTAGAAATATCCACCCACATCGGCAGTGCTCCCATCCAGCCACAGAGGTCCCATACAGCGATCGGTGTTCCCAGGGAGAGCACAAAGTCCAAAATGGCGGGCGCCATTTATAAACGGCTCCCAGGGAGCGCACACAGTCTAAAATGGCGGGCGCCATTTATGAATGGCAACCTGCCCCTGCACAGCCACCATCCAGCCATTTATATACATGGGCCAGATGGGAAGTGGTTAACACTGTTGTCTGACATCTTGATTATTGGCCTCTGGACTGTGCATAAAAATCTGAAGCAATTTACCATACACAATACTAAAAAAATGTAGAGTCTTAGAAAATTGTAAGATGACCTCTCTAGGGTCATCAGCAGCAGGGAAACCTCTCCAGTATCTCATGCCCAAAGCTCCTTATTAATCCAATCAGCAGCCAGTAACCTTCTACTGATACTAGTCAAGTCACATCCAGATCCGCGGAATACTGAGAGAATATATGCAAACAGGTGTAGTGGTGCTACTATCTTCCTTCAATCCTCAGCTCCACCCAACTTTGACTGAGGCTTGGTTCACATCTGTGCAGGTGGTAATGCTGCAGAACCCACACAGAAGAATGCGGGACCCGCGGGCGGGTGCCATTACTTCTAATGGCACGCCACTCGCACAGGAAATTGCAACCATACTGGGAACCTCGGTTTCAGTGTGGGCTGCAATTTCCAAAGAATTGCAGGGACTTCTTCCCTGTGTGTCCCATGGCACAGGAGTCCATTCAAATGAATGGGCTCTTGTGCCCACACAAAATGTGTCCCGCATGGACGCACATATGTGCACCAAGTCTTAAAGGCTACTGATGTCTCTGTGTACTGTGAACTACTGGAGGCACTCGGATAAAGTTGGCACTTGGATAAACATCAACTGGAAATATCCTTTATTGAAATGACATGAAACAGCTGTAAAACTGTGAGAATATATGCCCTTAGGTTACATGGTAGCCACAAATTTAACAGCATTGCAATGTATCCATGGGATCCACCAAACCATTGTGTCAGGTGTATATTCAATACATTGTGTTTCTTATATTTTAAAGATATTAGAAAAAAATAAGTAGGAAACTGTTGCTTAATTTCCAAAAATGGATTGCGGTAACACAATTTTCTGGGGTCAACCAATACTATGTCTTATGGGTGAGTCAGTTGTTTGAAATTTTTACCATTTTTATTTGCAAGAACAGCTACACAGTTTAGTAAGAATGGATCATCTTGTAAATGAAACTTCATCTGTACAGAAACCAGGTCATGCACAGCCTAACTTTTGTACGGTAACTTAAATGTATGTAAAATGATATATCAGTAGTGGTATATGTAAGTTAGAATATAGTAAAAGTGTTACTAAACCCACAGCAGTAAAATGAGGCTGTATTTGCAGTAAAGCATGCTTGGTATACTAACTGTAGAACCTAAGGGGTTAATCATCTGCATTGTGTAAAATCGCTGTTTGATCCTGCCTTTTCTGATCCTCCCCGTTTCCTACTGTCCCCAATCCATCTGCTGATAGTACAGAGCTCTAAAAGTCACTCTACACATGCTCAGTTTAGTGTGTATTGCTAGAGATGCTTTTTTTGTCTTTGGGAGGGTGCATGTAATCAGCAGAGGGCCACTCAGCACTGTGCAGACAGAGGGTCAGGGGTTATATGGCCTCTTAGGACAGTCAGAGCAGAATGAAAATTCCTCCTACAAGCTTCAACCAGTGCTCAGCTGGACACTGATAGAAGTCACAAGATTGCTATATACCACTGATGAGAAAAGGTATTTAGCAGTTTATATTTACTAAAATAATTGCATTTCCATGTTCTGTGTACTGTGGGAGACTAGATATAGTGAATGCAGGGTCCTGGGTTTAGTAACATGGTAAAGTGTCACTAAAGCTTGTCTTTTTTTTCTTCTAAAATAACAAACATGTTTATACTTACTTGTTCTGTGCAGTGATTTTGCACAGATCAGCCCTGATCCTCTTCTTTTCAGGTCCCCTCTGGTGCTCCTGGCTCCTCCTTCTTGAGCTGTGCCCCCAGGGAAAGCCGCTCGCCCTTGGGGCACCTCTGCATGCTCTTCCCTGAGCTGCTGCTCTATGCATCCATAAGACACATTGAGCCATGGCTCGCCCCCCCCCCCCCCCCGCTCTCTACTCATTGACTCACTGCTCTCTACTCATTGGCTCACTGGCAGCAGGAGCCAATGGGCTCTTATTGCTGTCTCAGCCAATGAGGGAGAAGAGGCCCCAGACAGCATTGGCTGTCAAGAACGTTGCTGGATTGGAGGGTGCTCAGGTAAGGATTTGGGGGGCTGGGGTGCTGCACACAGAAGATTTTTTACCGTTATGCATAGAATGCATGAAGGTAAAAAATCTCAAGCCTTTAGAACTACTTTAAGCACAGGACCAAAGGTGTAATATATTATAGCTTACCAGCCCTTAGATGTGGTGGCTGTATTAATTTATCTTTTTCAGGCTAAGTGCATTTTCTGAAAATTGTGAAAATACCTGCTGATCTGGTCAGAAGTATAAAGCCACGTACACATGGGCTGAAAATTGACAACCAGCCAGTTTGTACACTGGCTTCTGTCAAATGGGCATCAAATCAACATGCGATTGGCATCTGATCAGTACTGGCAGCCAATGGCTGCGAGCACTGACCAGTGTGTTCTGGTGGTGGTGGTGGGGGGGTTTCCCCTGTCCAGGGGCGAACTGACCATTTGGAAACTCGGGCACTGCCCGAGGGCCCAGGGTCAGTAGGGGGCCCCATGAGATGCCCCTGGTACCTTTTTCATAAGCTTTTTTGAGTTTGGGCAAGGACACAGGGGCCCCATGATCCCCTATTGCCCGGGGGCCCCATGAGTTGTCAGTCTGCCCCTGCCCCTGTCAGAACACAATAGCTCAGTGGGTAGATTGCTGTGCTAACGTCGGATAGTTAGTACAGTGAGCATCTCCCACGCTCTTCAGTTTTTTTTTTTTTGTTCAGCCCACTGGGTTGAACGGAAAAAAAAAACTGGTAGTGTGTACCAGGTATACAGCCCTTGTCACTTCCTGTGAGCTGAATTGACATCTTAAACTATGTCATCTTTCCTCCAAACCTTCTTCTCCAAACTACAAATCTTCCCATCCCCTGTGTAATGGAGGTAAAGGTGAAGGATCTGCTTGTAGTCGAAATCAGGAAAGCAGCCTAGGGTGACACAAATGCTTCTCCATATATGAAGTGGATTGAGTAAGGGTTGTCACCCTAGGACAGGAGATGTGTTACTGGCAGGATCACGAGGTATAAAGGAAAAAAGCTAAAAATATTAGTGCAACTATCTAAAGATTGGTAAACTGCAAGGTATTACATTTTTGACTTTGGTTTAGATGCTCTTTATGTAAAGATGCAGTTACCGGATTAACTGTTAGAATGTTGATAGAATGTATATAATATACAATGTATATTATTATTTTACAAATGTGTTTATCGTAATTTATAACAAGCTTTGATGCTATTCATTGTTTAGGACAACAGTTTGCACAGTTTCCCCCCAAAACTTGGTTGTATATTCTGAAAGTCTGATAAGCTATGAATAGTGATATGATAACAATAAAATAATCAAATGAAAATGTTAACTAAGTTTGGATCCAAGCTTACATGTGGAGTTGTCTTTTATGCTATATCTGACCATTCCTGGATCCTAATTCTGAATAAATTAGAGGTAACAGATGACAGAAATGTAATCCTCAGGCTCAAACTTCTACAATATGTATAAAATGTATTACTTTCTTTGTGGGATTCTACATATTTAAAGCATTACTAAACCCACAACAGTAAAATCAGTCTGTATATGCAGTAAACCATGCTTGTTTTACTCACCGTGGAACCTAAGGGGTTAATCCTCTGCATTGTGTAAAAAGGCTGTTTGATCCTTTCTTCTCTGTTACTCCCCTTTTCAAGTGACCACATCTTATCTCCAGACTAAACTGTAGGCATGCACATGCTCAGTTTGGTGTGTATGACTAGATAGGGTTTTTTTTTCTTAGGGGAGTGCAAGTGATTAGCACAGGGCCAATCAGCACTGTCCAGACAGAGGTCAGGGGATTTCCATCCTCCTAGAGCAGAAAGAACACTCCTCCTGGGCTGGACACTGATAGAAGCCACAAGACTGCTTTAACTGCTGATGAGAAAAGGTATTAAGCAGTTTATATTTGCTAAAATAATTGCAGTTCCATGTTGTGTGTACGGTGGCAGATCAGATATAGTGAATGCAGGGTCCTGGGTTTAGTAACACTTTAACAGTAAATTATTTTAATTAATATACATAACACATCCGGTGCATATGGTGGTAACAGAAAACAGGATAATGTGCAAATCTTTAAAATGCAAATATATCAAAATAACCTGATGGCCTATGATTAACACTTCATAGAATCAAAACAGTTGAGGCTAAATATTAATTAACTCACCTCTACAGACATAAAAAGGTGACTATTGGTCAGTAGAGAATATCATGAGGTTTCATAACCTACCCCAGCCAAATGATATCTTATGAATGATCAAACTGTGGCTAGGCATTATGTCTATATAGCATCCCTCCCAGATGTTAGAACTATCTATAGCAGCTATTCTCAACCAGGGCTCCGTCAAACCTTACGGTTCTTCCAGAGGTAGCTAGGAGTTCATTGACCTGTGCCTGATTGATCTCCAATTTGATGGTGTCTTCTTAATCCTGAGTCCAATGGTACTTAGCAGCACCAGTGGAAAGCTATGTTCTGTGACAGACCCAACTGGGACAGGTGCTTTTGGAGGGGACTGCAGGGTAGCCTTCCACCAACTGTGTCAACTTTATCTCGTTACCTAATCAGTGTGAGATGTTTATCCCAATGTATAATAGTTGTTTTATTGTTCATGTGGGGATTGCCCCTATTTCTACACTGTATAAAAACCTGTATCTCTGTTCAATAAAGAGTTTCAGTTGCATCTAAGCTAGTGTCGTCTAGTTCTTGGGTGCAATGCCCAGCTATAATACCTTATTCCTGTGTTCCAATGGCGAGGAAGCAGTTCTCTGATGGAGGCACGGCGGTCCGTCACATGTTCCTTTTTCAGATGTCTTTAACCTCTTCCCGTCTGGCCCAGACGGGAGCGCTGTCGATGCGGGTGGACACTTCTAAATGCCCCCCGCACCCACTGTGTGTGCGCGCTCCCTGGGAGCGTGCGGCACCGATATCGGAACACAGATCACTGTACGGGACCTCTGTATGATGTGATCACTGATTGCCCAATCAGTGATCACATGAATAGTAGTAAACAAGATGTCACTTCCTGACATCATTGCTTACTACTTGTAAATTCTGTGAATGATCACAGAGGTCACTTGGTACAAGGCTATTCACAACAGCCTAGTACCATGTGACAAGCTGTGACCAATCACAGCTTGCAGAGTATTTCTCAATGGCTGCAGGAATGCAGCCAGAGAGAAGGAGAAATGATTGCTTTTACAGCCTTTATGGGTGTAAAAGCAATCAGTGTAAAAAAAGAAAAAACATTTTTGGTGACACTATACTGCTAGGGTGGCAGTATGTTAAATAAATAAATAATAATATGAAAAAATAAAATAAAAATTTAAAAAAATATTTAGAAAAATTATACTTTTTGGTTATAAACTAATTTGGTTTTTGTTTATTTACTAAAAAGATAGATGAATACATTTTGGTCAAGATTTATGAAGAAAGATTATTTATTTGCAAAATGTTATAAGAAAACCCCTTTTTTTTCAAAATTTCTGGTCTTTTTCATTTATATAGCAAAAAAATAAAAATCCCAGTGGTGAATAAATACCACCAAAAGAAAGCTCTGTCTCAAAAAATGCTAAAAATGTCATATGGGTACAGTGTTGCATGACCGCGTAGTTGTCATTCAAAGTGTGATAGCACTGCAAGCTGAAAATTGGCCTGGACTGGAAGGGGGTGAAAGTGTCTGTACTTGAAGTGGCTAAGAGTTCTTCCCCTTGTCCCCAAATGTAAGGGGCCTTCTTTGCACTGGCACCTGACAAATTATTATAACAAAGTTTCCCTGAAAGCAAGAAATTATTTGATTTGGGATAAAAAGGTTGAGAAAAGGCAGAGTCTGAACAGTATAGACCAAATAAAAAGTGAAGAGGTAAGTTTTCGATCATGAAAAACATTGTCATCTTTGAGAAAGAAGGTTGAGTGGTAGACAGAAGGAGGATTGAAAGGCAAAGATCTAAATCTAACCATGGCACTCTTTCTTCAATGACAAGAGGACCTTCAAATCCATACAAAAAATATTTTAACATAAAGGATACACCTCTAACAGGAGGTTCCATCTGTCCTGAAGGTGGAACCACTTAGCAGTTTAGCAATAGTGCAGAACACACAGTCAGGAGCTTAGAACAACTCCCATCCATCACTCAGCATGGTAATATTCAAGAAAAGGCTGTGGTTGCATATAATCACATTAACACCAAAAGACCTTGTGATGCATATTTACAAGGAAATTAAACATTGAATAGAGTATAGTGGGAGTGTACAGGTTGTAGTAGGATACACGTCTATATTTCCTCATACAAGAGGTTATTGGAGGTTATGTATAAAAGCTGCAGGAAAGATAAAGGATAAGTTGTCCATAGTCATTAACACACTTTCAGATCTCTTGTGTCTCTCTGATTGGGTGTTAAAAGTAACATCTTCACTTTTGTATTGCTCTAGTACATAACTCCGAGACTCCAATAGCGAGATCTCCCCACATTTGCTCACATCACTGTCCCTTCTACTAGGCCATAGTGTTACTTTGTACCATGTGCTAGGAAGAATCCAGCGGAAGGTCATGGCAACATGATTTGACTTTGTAAAGTATGCACAAGTACGTTGAATAGCAAATACTGGGTTCCATTCACTAAAGCAGATCGCGTGCGGTATTTAGGTGTTCGGAAACATTTTCCCTAAATATCGTTTGTGATCCTAAAACTGTCAATTCACTATGCTGCAAAACGCTCATTAAATGCTGCATAAAAAGGGGTTAAAGTCAATTAACAGAAAGGAAATACATAATTAAATGAATGCGGTAGTTAAATGGTGGTTCAGGTATGTGACATTTCAGGAATGTAAAAATATAATAGCCAATTTTGAGAAGTCTCTGACTTTTTGGCTCAGCTCTTTCAACAGTATTGCATAGAAACCTAAATATGGAAATCATTGGGGTTGGTTTACTTAAAGTATAACTAAAGGATAGTTTAACTGCAGCTGCTGAGTGTATATCTAAATCCTTGTGACAGGCGGAGTATCTCTGCCCTGTCCTTGTTATTATTTTCCTGCACAGTGCCAGATAGCTAGGTCTGTGATACTGTATGCGTAGTGGTCACTTTCCAGTATATGGGTAGGTGAAACTTTTTATTGCAATATAGTTTATATGCAGCTGCTGTTATTCTACTTAACCCTGTGCCTTCTGGTCTGGGATTCTATAGCTAGTTTTAGTTTAAAGCTTGATAACCAGCATAGGCTAGAGCCAGGTTAGGTATCCGGTGGCCACTTCAGGATCATTAGCTTAGAGGTCCAGTTGCATGTCAGATTAGAAACTATTAGGAAGGGACTAGAAGCAGAGTAGATAGGCTGACTCCGAGTTCTGGTGTCACACCACACTTACTGCTAGTGAGAAGCTCTGTTCCAAGCTGGTTGGACAACAGTTGGAGGATCTTCAAATGAGCGCAGATCTTGTCTTCAGGTCTTCAACACAAAGAAAGTCACTGCACCATCCTCAGAGGCCCCTACAACTGGACTTTGCTGCCACATTCATCTTGAGGTACCTCTCTTAATAATTATATATACTCGGGTATATGTGCCTGATTCCACTAGGACTCCTATTGGGCCCTTTGCTGATAATACCTGTTTGTACATTGGATGTATGTACTGTTATTGTTGTTGTTGTTAATCTCTTCATATATAAAGCTCATATTATTTCTATACTGCTCTGGGTCTATATACTTATGGTTAAAGTTATATGCTGACTGCCGTAGTTCTTCTGTCCCCAACTACTTTTATTATATTACTGATTAATTTCCTAGGAAGGGAATCCCCTCTATTCAGCAAGACCCTGTCCTGGGTGGAGGTACTGCCAGTTTTATTATCAAACCCACTCTTCCACATAGCAAAGGTTCTGGTTCTCTTTTTTACCTACAGGTTTAGCACAATATCCTGTATGGATGGGGCCATTTCTCATACTGCCCACCCCCCACCAAAAAATGAGGAGTACAATTTTGAAAGTTTTTCACCCTTCATCTGATAAAAATAAACCTTTCATAAGGAATTTGTACACTGATCTTGCTGACTCTCTTCTGAAAATGCTAGTTGCCAACCCTCTGAATTGGATTCTTCCAAATCACTGATTTAGGATAGGTTTGCAGATATGGAGAAGCAGAATCAGATGTCCTTGTCAATATACATGTTTTGGGTCAGTGAGTCTGATTATTAAATTGGAGGTGTCAAAAACCAGGAAGCTAGCACATTCATAAGGGGACATAAGCTACTGCAGTCACCATGTTTTTCCTATAACCTGGTGAAGAGCACAGATTTCTCAAAATATTGTCCTGAAATATGGTTATGATTCAAATGTTTACTTTGGGACTTTCCATTCATGTAGCCTGCTATAAATAATTATGTACAGTATATGGTATACTAGTACAGTCAATGGAAATGGTGTTCCACTGTCCAGCTCATTTGTTATCACAATTAACACATGCAAAGGAGTTTGAAAAGCATATCAAAAGTTAATGTGGTCTTAAGTGACAGCAAATGCCTTGTACTCTCCAGTCCCTTGGCCATCCCATTATTTGGACTTCACCAAATTCACTATGAAATAAAGAGGTTTGCTGCATTAAACACAGTGGCTAATGACAACTAACAGTGAGTACGTCAGTTCATTGACAGAAATTTTGGTAGGCGTGAGAAGCAATCACATGCAGCCCCAGCCTACCAGATATTCTGTGGATGAGCCTTCTTGGTGACAGAATTGATTGGCCAGTTTGGATTTTCCTGGCTATTGTTTCCCCCAGGACAGACTGGCATTAGGGATGCTTGCTGTCTCCCTCATCAATAGGCCCCAAATTGCATATTCAACCAATCTGAACATGTGCAGAACACATTTTCAAGGAGACAGGAGGGAGCTAGGGGCATACACACCATTTGTACAGACCATGCATCTGCATGAAGGCCCACAATTGACCTGAGATTTATGGGGCCCAGTTAGAAGAGATATAGGTGCCTATGTAGACCCAAGCACTGCTCACTACTAAAGCACCTGAAAAGAAGGAGGTAGTCCCCAAGCTTACCTCATTTATTTCCTGTCTACAGTTTAGTTGTTAACTTTGAGGATGTCATCAACCAGTCATTCGGTAATGATTCCAAAAGCAACTTTTGATGCTTGCTGAATCCCAAGTCTTTCAGTCTAATCTTCTGACTTTGGCTTGGATATATTTTATTATCATTAAAGCATGCCTAATATAAATTTCTTGTGACAAGCCTGTATTGTCAATGCCAAGTTAAATGGTTAAGTAATAAAGGGACAGCTATGAACTATGTACCAGCTGTCAGCCGCTTTCACACAGGGCAAACTCCATTGTGATTGACAGGGATCTGTCCACTGGTCCCCTGCTGATCAGAGCAGAGAGGGTGGATGACAGGTCCATGTCCACATAGACAGAGCCCACTCAGCTCTATGGGCGGCCAGGAGTAAGCGGACTGTCTGTTTACACCCGACTGCTCTCTGATCCGATCTGCCTAGACAGAGGAGGACGGATCCCCTGCCATTTGTTTTTAGTGGACTGAATCAGACCGGAGGTAGAGGGGTGTAAATGGGCACAAGTCTATTTACACCCACCAGTCTATAAGGGTGAAAGGACCATTTGATCAGGTTCGCCAAAAAAACTGACAGGTGGACCTGATCGGACCCTTTGTGTGAAAGGGGTCTTCAGGCCAATATGTGTGTGCATAAGCATGCACATTTTTGCAGGCATAGAAGTCTAAGTGCACATGCATTATTGCGAGCACATATGAGCAGGCACATGCATGGACTTACGCTCACATCCACTGCTGCCAAGAGGGCTATTTAAACTCTTTGCTAAATGGTCTTCAGTCTTGCTTCTGTGTTCTTGATCCAGATAATGATACTCATTTAGATTCTGTAATTGACATGGCTTCCACTAGATCTTGCTATTGTATTACTTTTGTTTGCAGCTCATCTCCGATACCTACCTTGGCATGGATTACTGACTATGCTCCTGCCCAGCGAATTTGTACATCACTGCCCGCTTGTTGCCAACCTTTGCCCGTCTCTGACTGTGATCCTGCCTACAACTTGGTGCCTTTCCACTCCACTGCCAATAGACAAGCTTGGGACCTGACTCCGCCTTTAAGTAAACTTGGCACATTCTCAGCTACTGCCAGCTGTACTGCTACTCACCAGATACCAGTGTTCTCAAGTTCCAGTGCACAGTGTTTGCACCCTGGCACTTTCAGTCACCCTTGCAACCCTGTGTCAGCTTCCAGGGGTGCTCAGATGGGAACCGTGCAAGAGGCGATCCTCATTATCTCAGGTTCCGTGTACAGGTACATGACGAACAGGAAGGACTTTAGTTATGAGGAAGCAGCTAAATTTATTCATGCTTGAGAAGTTGTTGTTAAGGGGAGGAGGGGGTATGACCACCTTGTATAAATACATACTTAGCAGGGTGGATAAAAATCAACGATTTTTTTAAAAAAATAAAAAAAATAGTTTTTCTTTAATTTAAATCGGATTTTTTTTTTTTAAATCGGATTTTTTTAAATAAAATGCTTTTTGAGGAAAATATATTACCATCCAAAGGTTATTCCATCATGAAAAAAAGATTATTTTTTTAATTATGTAGAATAAGGCTTTATATGTTTAATTTGTTTGGTAAATAAATTCCATTAATCCATTCACAATGTCATGCTCTTCCAGAGGTTTTTGTAAGATTATTGGGCAGTTTCTCTGCCTACAAGATATTATCAAAGTTTTGCAGTTCTCAAAACTGAATTTGACTCAGCGGAGATCACATGCCTCTTCTTCACAGCAAAAATGTTATAACATGAACAGAGTTAAGAAAAAGACCTTCATCCTAACTTCAAGCCTTACTGACTAGTGATTTAAATCGTGATTTAAATCGTGATTTAAATCAGTTTGATTTAAATCAAATCCACCCTGATACTCAGTAAACTACATTGAAATTGGGTATCCATTATTTTTTTCCATCTTGAACCAGACTGGACCTTTTCTTGGATGAAGTCTTTATTTAGTTACTCAATGTAACCATGAGGTAATCACAGCAGGTAACAGCTCTGTAGTCTCCTTTCAGAACACCTTTTTCACCTTACATCTTTCTTTAAAACATACATTTTTTTCATTCTATCAGTGATGGCTAGATACTCTGTCACACAATGGCATTTAAAGCCCTTGGCTATCATACATATTGCAGCTTAAGTAGTAAGAGTGTGAAAGCGTCAAGGTGAGAGGGGGCATCAACATCTGTTGTCAATACTTGTCTATCCTGAATACCAAGAATTATTTGATGATAGGTGAACCTTTCCCTTAATTTGAATCAGCACTAAAAACAGAGACACTCTCTAAAAGTGTGTTCACAAGGGAATTTGCCACAGGGAAGGCACAAAGGCAGCCAGTTGTTGACCTCTCTTTGTAAATGACTCTTGCTTTAAAGCCTGAGTAATTGCCCTGAAACATTTAGACAGATAAGGACTTAAGATTTTTATCTGCCTTTCCTGTCCAGATTTGTATATCCACATTTTGTGGGCACCCCATCATACTGCACTAGTTCCATTCATTTCAGAACCTTTTCCAAGTTTGAGTTGACAAAAGTGCATGCCGATATTCTCCTCTTTGTCCTCACCTGATCAGGACTGGAATTGTGAGTGGAGTAGTCAGTCGTGTCTACTACAGTGATTTCCAGGTTCCATGGGGATTGGTCAGGGAGAAAAAGCAGAGATCCTAGGCTGAAGATACTAGCCCAATATAGGATCTATTCACAGCCTAATCCATAGGAGCAAGGAGGATAATTATACAGCTTGCCTTTCTACAGAGGAATGGACCCAGCAATTGATTGCAGACAAGGGTATCAAGTCAAGTAAAAAAGTCGAATAACTGCAGTGACTTCATCATATTTCATTCTGAGGGGACTTGGTGAACTTTATTGATTATTACGATACAATAGTGGAAAATGTATAAATACATGAATTGATCTATATTTATTAATTTATTTTTGAAATGGTATAAATTCATCATTTTTTATGTATTTATAAATCGATTTATATGCATTTTATGTATTTATAAATTAATTTATGTTCATTTTTTAGCATATAATTCACATTTTTAATTTATTTTTTGAGATTTTTTTTACAGATATTTTTTATAGATTAATATATTTTTTACAGATTAAATTGATCTTAGAGGTAGATTATTTATTAATTGAGAGTTTTTTTTTTTCTCTCTCTTTCTCGCCTTCTTTACTAAATCTTCATAAAAATATTACGTTTGTCAGTTGAGTATTGATCATATTCATATATATCTTCATTCAATTATTGATCATATTTGTATATTCTTATTCCAATATAAGAGCGCGGCACCTTTCTTTTAAAAATGCATGCCAATAGAGGCCAATGCAACATGGGTGCTGGACCCTCCATTCATAGTCCATGTGAATATAGCCTAAAGGTGGCTATACGCTAGCAGATTTTTTTTAATGAAAGTTCAAACAAAAATATGTGTGAAAATCCTCACTACATTTGATGTCTTGAAGAATTTTGCTCAAAAGTAGTTCAAAATTTCATTTTGCTTTTAAAATTTGATCTTGGAGTGAATGGACTTTACCAAATGAAAAACACATATACCTCTGGTGCCCAACCTGCAACCCTTTGGTATATTATGCACGGCGCTCAGACCTCCGCAGCCTGTAGTGGGAACAGTTTTGTATTGTCTTCTGTAGCATATCACCAGCCACAAATGCAGTATGTCCACACTCTGATATCATTTCCTTTATTAGGTCAGAATTTTCTTTTCAAGCATTACATATATTGTATATTATGTGTAAACCTTTGGTGATGTCATGGGCCACATTTGAGGCCCCTTTAGCTCATAAGGTGACAGCCATTGGCATGCACTGTTAGAAAATCACTCATGAAAAAGTTTTCAGCCTGATCCTTCAAATTGTCTCATCACTGCATCACAAATGAGCGACAATTTGACCCCATTAACGCTTAGAAAATGGACCGTTTGAAGGGCAGGTTGGGGTGACACTCTGTCTATGTTCCCCTACTCGTTGAACGCCAAGTGTGAGTCACATGAGAGGCCTACCCCCTGATGGGTTCTTCTGGCTATGCTAGGCACCTGTAACAGAATCTCTACTTTGCATATGGGGTACAGCGGTGTATTTAGGTTTTGTGCTGCTCTAGGCAACACAAACATTGTCTGCCCCCACAGACACTGGCCAACACAACCCCCCCTTCCCCCTCCTGCGGATAGAGCCTGACATTGACCAACAACACCTCTGCCCCCCAGCTGGGAGAGCCTTCCACTACCTCCTCCCTCCGGCGATAGAGAGATGCTCATCTTCACAGCTCTGGGCATCACCGGGAAGGAGAGTCAGGCTCTACATACATCATGAAGCAGCTCACAGCTTCTCTCGGAGCCCACCTGATTCCCATGGTGTGTGTGTCCCTTCTTTCATTCCTTCTTCTAGAGGGAGGTGCTGCCCCCCTAAAAAAATGCCACCCTAGGCAAGTGCCTTGTTTGCCTTGTGGTAAATACGCCCCTGATGGGGTACCTTTACTCTGTGCCGTTATCATCTGGGACTGCCATCAGGGAAAACTCAACCTTCAGGTGGGCCTCTATTCTTAAAGATGAATGTACACAGTGTACACTTGCACCATAACTGTTTTCCAGTTAACCCTCGGGTCCCCATGACAATGTACACTCTCACTTTAGACTTGCAATTAGAAGGGACACACTGAGCCTTGTCCACATCCATCTGTCCAGCGTTTTCCACTGCCATTCCCAGCAGTGGATTGGGCTCTGTTGTGCACCTAGCGCTGGTTCCATACGTGCACTTGACGTGAACTTCCATACCTCTGTAAAGGATGGGGACCCCTGCAGTATGAGTCTGCTCCTGTTGCTATGGGAGACAGACCTTGGCGGAAGGCGTGCCGACAACATCTCCCTCGCTGATAATGGGTGTTCCACCTAAAACAGGGACACACTACCAACAGGCTGCATTAACTGACTGTTGACTTCCATTACCAAAGGCAACCACTTATTGTAATGCACCAGGATGACTCTTAAGTGTTGTCTCTTCATACTTCAGTATGCTAGTGACCCAGAGCTATACAAATGTTCCGGTTACTTGCATTACACTCCTTTAAATAACTTCAGACCAGGCAGAAGGCAAAGTTTCAACACTTTACTCCAAGACTCTGAGCATAACAAAATCCATAGTGTAATAAAACAGTTCTTTTACCTATGTCCCTAACCTTAACTCAGGCTTGTATGCTGCCCCAGCATAGCTGCATAAAGATGAAGTATATAGTAGTAAGGTCCATAGTTGTCAGTAGTATCCAGCAGCTGGTGTCATTGAATCCCCCCTACATGATGGTGGAGTTTTCAGACAAAGTGGTAAAATCCCAAGGTATGCATGTGTGTGCAAATTCTCCGGCTCCAGACCACTGCCCTTTATATATCCATGGGATCAGTGGGTCGGGCCAAGAGAAACCCGCCAAGAAAAAATGGCCTGGAAACACAATAACCCTCCCAATCTATGGCAGAACCTAACTAGCCCAATTGCAACCCTCTTGCACATTCTAAAAAAGAAACATTTTGAACATAAATTATACTAGTATGTGGCCAACTTTAGACAGTTGGCCTTTGTGGCAACTAAATATTTCAATATATATTGACAAAGTCTTTCTTGAAGTATGGAGCAAGGGCCACTTCCAGCCTATATCCTTATTGAAGTTGATACAAAACAGGATTTCAAATGGCTGACCAGGAGAATGTTGTAGGAAATGTGGGTCCTCCATAGACAATTAGCATCTCTGGGATTCAATGAACATTTTGAAGTCATCATCTAAGCCCTGAGTGGAATAAATCTAGAAATGTACATGGGAATAAAGAGTACATAAGGGACACACGAATAAGAGATTACAGATTTAGAAGTAGCTTTGTTAAAGGTACAACTCAAAAGATAAAGATTGGAGATACACAAGATCTGTGATTGTGATTGAGTATAGGATGGAAAACACTGTGTTTGTGGAAATACAGAATGCACCCAAGTATCTTCCCTACTTTTCACTGTTCAAGAGTGATCAGTGTATGCTGAACAGATTTGTTGGCTATACCTATTTTTTTTCTTTATATTTATAATGAACATTAAATCTTGACTTTTTTAGTTTTAATAGTCTAGGGATGTGTAAGACCTTCTGTCAAGTGTTTATTGCTGTGTCCCAAATAGAGAGATATCCCATTCAGATAAATGTCAAACATATTGCTTCAGGTGGATCTCAGCAATCATGTCCATCCGCCATGGCCGAGTGCTGGACCAGTTCATCTAGCTGGGGAATAAGAACCAAAAATGTATAGGATTTACCACACTACTGCACTGTGGAAAACTCTTTTTCTAAATTGTACAGAATTATACAAGATGCAGCTCTTATGTGCTTCATGCTTGCAAGTGCTTTTTTCAAACAGTATAGAAATTTAGCATTTCTGTCTGTCCAGTCCTCAGATTTACAAAGCCCTGCCAGACAGGATAACCATGCTGATGAACTGAATTTATCGAAGTTCAGAAATACAACTTCCCCCAACGTGTGACCGGACTGTAAGGCTCCATGTACACGGGACGTTTGGAAAACACTTCTGAACGATAGAAAATGACTGCTGGAAAACGTAGGTTAAAAACGTCTGTTTAGCCACGTTTGCATAACGCGTTTATGAGCGTTTATGCGCGTTTAGAATCGTTTTTAAAGATAACCTCATTAGACCTTCCAGAATGCACTGAAAAACAGTAAAAAATTAACTATTTCAGACATTTTGAGAGAAATAGAGAGAGCAGAAGCAGAGGAAGCAGTATTTGTTGAGATTAGCTGTCTTTTTTTTTTGTGGTGTTTGGATGTGTTCCAGCTCATTTCTGTGCAGAAATTATTGCAGCAGTGTCTAACATATTTTCTTTCATGCAAAACCTCAAAGTATGGTGTACCAGGTCCATTTGAGTACCGGGATAACGCTTTGCATGCATTTTTCATGATGAAAAAAAGGCTCTGGACAGCATTTGGAAATGGAAGAGTTAGCCGCGTTTAGCCACGTTTGCACGCATTTACAAGCGTTTGGCGTTTGAAATGCTGATAAAATCTACTCCTGAACGCAAGTTTGGTGTGTTCAAAAAAACAACTGAAAACCCAATTGCCTGTAAACAACTGTAAACGACTGTAAACGATGATGTGTACATGGACACATAGGAAAACAATAATGAGAGTTCAGGGGCTTCTGAAAAAAACACAGAAAAGCTCCTAAACGTGAGTTCATCAGCTGCAGTGTTCATGGAGTCTAAAGGATCAGCTGTGAAATGAAGAGCTCATCCCTCGGCTCACTCTGTTCTCTTCTAATATCTATATTCCTGGAAAGTACATGTGCGGAGTGCTGTACCCTCCTTCTCCAGCAGATCACAGGAGCCTAAATTCAGTTGAAATTCATATAATTACATTTGTTGCAATAACAAAATGGTGATTTCTTAAAGGGTTATTTTGGGTAATAAAACCCAAAAAAGAAACATTTGAGAAATTAGTTTAGCAGTCTTCAGGCTAGGTTCACACCTATGCAGGTTGCGTTTGAGTCATTTCTGCATTGCGTTTTGTATTGCGTTTTTGCCACATTTTTGATGCGTTTTGTGATTTTTTCCCATTTTAAAATGTTTCTTGTTGCTAGGCAGATTTAAAATGCAAAACGCAGCAAAAAAGTAATACATGGTTTTCTGTAGCGTTTCCATTGAAGTCTATAGAACAAAAAATGCTACTTTTTTTTCAAAAAAGTCCCTGACCCTTTCCAAAGAATGCAGCGGGTGAAAACGCGGAGATGTGAATGTGTCCCATAGGAAATCATGTTAAATGGACTGTACTGCGTTTCTATAAAATGCAAAACGCTGCAGAAACGCTTAGGTGTAAACCTTGGGTTAGATGTGATGGTTTCACTAGTTTTTACTTTTCATGCTAACAACATTTTCAGCAAGTACAGAAAATACCTGCTCTTGCCAGAAATGCAGTATCCTTGTAACTTTTTTTGAGTTAATTTGTATAGACTACTAATCCTATCATCCCAAGTAATAAATAAGAAGGTAGACAAGTTTGTGCAATCTGGGTGACAGCCATAGCTCCATAGATATAGTGAAGGCATCAGGACAGGAAGTGTACTATTCACACAATTACCGAGCAAAAATAAAGGCCTGAATAAAAATAAGCCTGAAAAAAGGAAAACTAATGCAGCCACCACCTCTAGGGACGGGCAAGCTGCAATATATTGAATGTTTGTTTTGTGTTTAGATACACTTCAAAAAATACATAACTTTTTTTTTTTTTTTGTTTATATCGGTCTAGAGTTCAGCTTCAGTATGTCTCGTGGTTCTTCCATTCATCACAGCCTTAGACTGAGGCTGTATCCAGTGTGAATACCAATGAGGAGGGTAACACAATTGTCCATAGAGTGAAGGCAACTAGTAACATTGCCTCCGGCAATAACAGAACCATGCGTTAACCCCTTCATGCCCAAGGCCAAAACAAACTAACATCCAAGTCCAATTTAGCAACTTTGACATGTGTAGGTATAATTGTACATATCATCACAACTACTTAGTATATCCGGGAGCATTAGACTTTTTTTTTCAGGGCAGACTGGACTTTCATTTGGTGGGAAGTATTAATGGATGTTTATAGATTTTTTTGTTTTTTATCGAAGGAAAACTGGCCCAAATTAAAAACCTTTTTTATTAAACTGTATATATTTATGCTGTATATATCATGCACCACCACTAAAAACCTGCAAAATAAATTCTCCTACTGTCGATCACAGCAATACCACATACAGTATGTGTGTGATTTGCTCTTTGTATTTGTACTCGGGCAAGAAACAATTGTACATATTTTTTTCTGTCCAACCTAAACACACTACACTAACATTCGCACTGACGCTAATGACCACTTTCACTGCCACTAACTGCCACTTACACTGCCACTAATGACCACTTTCACTGCCACTAACTGCCACTTACACTGCCACTAATGACCACTTGCACTGTCGCTAACTGCCACTTACACTGCCACTAATGACCACTTGCACTGTCGCTAACTGCCACTTACACTGCCACTAATGACCACTTGCACTG
Source organism: Staurois parvus (assembly GCF_062004578.1). NCBI lineage: Eukaryota > Metazoa > Chordata > Amphibia > Anura > Ranidae > Staurois > Staurois parvus. The sequence continues at coordinate 15,341,093 of NW_028317877.1, forward strand.
TCGCTAACTGCCACTTACACTGTCACTAATGACCACTTACGCTGCCACTAACTGCCACTTACACTGCCACTAATGACCACTTGCACTGTCGCTAACTGCCACTTACACTGCCATTAACTGATATTTATACTGCCACTGAAAGTAACTGGCACACTGCCACTAACACTGTCACCTACACTCACTAACCCCCACTACACATATATGCGGCTGTGAATGGACTCCTGTGCCTGTGACACGCAGGGAAGAAGTTCCTGCACTTCTTCCGAAAATGCAGCCCGTACAGGAACCTCGGTTCCCAGTACAGTTGTGTTTTCCAGTGCGGGCAGCGTGCCATCCGCGGGTCCGCATTTCTCTGTGCGGGTGGTGCAGCCGCACAGATGTGAACCTAGCGTTAACTAGGTAAAGAACTGAACAAGTTAAAGTGTTACTAAACCCACAACAGTAAAATCGGTCTGTTTATGCAGTAAAGCATGCTTGTCATACGCACTGTGGAACCTAAGGGGTTAATACTCCACATTGTATAAAAAGGCTGTCTGATCCTGACTTCTCTGATACTCCCCTTCTTCCACAGTCTCCAATCCATTTACTGATAGTACAGAGCTCTGGGAGTCACTCTGCACATGCTCAGTATTGGTGTGTATTGCATTTTTTTTTTTCTTGGGGGAGTGCATGTGATCAGCACAGGGCTTATAAATACTGTCCAGACAGAGGGTCAGGGGTCCTGCAGCCTCATAGGACATTAAGAAGAGAATGAAAACTCCTCCTACAAGCTTTAACCAGTGCTCTGCTGGACACTGATAACAGTCACAAGACTGCTTTATCTGCTGATGGGAAAAGGTATTTAGCAGTTTATATTTACTAAAATAATTGCACTTCCATGTTCTGTGTACTGTGGGAGACCAGATATAGTGAATGCTTTTTTTTTGTACAGACTTCTCATTAGGGGGGATGAATAGATACAATGTTTTGTTGCCTCACTAACACCCAGTCATCGGTCATACCGATCCAGGGGTGGACTGACAACTCATGGGGCCCCCGGGTAATAGGGGATCATGGGGCCCCTGTGTCCTTGTGCAAACTCAAAAAAGCTTATGGAAAAGGTACCAGGGGCATCTCATGGGGCCCCCTACTGACCCTGGGCCCTCGGGCAGTGCCCGAGTTTCCAAATGGTCAGTCCGCCCCTGGACAGGGGGAACCCCCCCACCACCACCACCAGAACACACTGGCTGCCAATACTGATCAGATGCCAATCGCATGTTGATTTTCCAGCATGCCCATTTGACAGAAGCCAGTGTACAAACTGGCTGGTTGTCAATTTTCAGCCCATGTGTACGTGGCTTTAGACCAGATCAGCAGGTAATTTCACAATTTGCAGAAAATGCACTTAGCCTGAAAAAGATAAATTAATACAGCCACCACATCTAAGGGCTGGTAAGCTATAATATATTACACCTTTGGTCCTGTGCTTAAAGTGGTTCTAAAGGCTCGAGATTTTTTACCTTCATGCATTCTATGCATGAAGGTAAAAAATCTTCTGTGTGCAGCGCCCCAGTGCCCCCCCCCAATCCTTACCTGAGCACCCTCCAATCCAGCAACGTACTTGACAGCCAATGCTGTCTGGGGCCTCTTCTTCCTCATTGGCTGAGAAAGCAACGAGAGCCCATTGGCTCCTGCTGCTGTCAATCACAGCCAGTGAGCCAATGAGTAGAGAACGGGCAGGGCAGGGCTGAGCCACGGCTCAATGTGTCTTATGGATGCATAGAGCAACAGCTCAGGGACGAGCATGCAGAGGTGCCCCAAGGGCGAGCTGTGGGGGCACAGCTCAAGAAGGAGGAGCCAGGAGCACCAGAGGGGACCTGAAAAGAAGAGGATCAGGGCTGATCTGTGCAAAATCACTGCACAGAACAAGTAAGTATGGGGCCCCCTACTGACCCCGGGCCCTTGGGCAATGCCCGAGTTTCCAAGTGGTCAGTCCGCCCCTGTACCGATCCCAACTTTGAAATTCTTCACTGTGAGTCGCACAATTTCAAATTTGGAGGACATGCTGATTTGAGGTGCAATTTGCAAGACATCTGACACAGATGTCTGTGCAAATTGCACCAAAACTAGTGCATGCAATTTGGAACTGCACTGATATGACCCCTGTAATTGCGGACAATAGGGTGCGACTTGCCATGCGATTTGCAAGTCGTATGGCATGCAAGTCGCATGCCAAATCGCACCCAGTGTGACCGGGGACTAACAGACAAGTCTGTTGTTTTTCCTCTTCACAGAGGAGAGACAACAGAGGGAAGGGCTGCACAGTGAGCGATCATTGTGGTAGCCAATCAGAGGCTATCACAGCGATTATATGATCGGGATCATGTGGTTAAGACAAAGTGTTAGCTCTCTGTCATTATTCTCTGTGTGCAAAACCATATGTAGTGGAAGATTTTTTTAATGATTGTGCTGAGGTTAATATGTGTCTGTGAGATGCTTGCTTGGGGGACAGGCAGGGCCGTGGATAAGGGGGTACCACCAGTCCTCCTGTACGGGGCCCAGGACAGCAGGGGGGCCCAGGCAGCTATGTGAATCGGAAGTGGGCAGGGAAGGTGATCAGCACAGTGTGGGGGACAGTTACTGGAACCAATCCCCTGTATGGCTCTCTCTTCAGCAGCTGAAAGCTGGCTTCTCCCACTGGCTTTCAGCTGCTGTAGAGAGAGTCGTACAGGGGATTGGTTCCAATAATTGCCCCTTCCTTTCTTTAATGAACACAATGAGTGATTGGTACTGATCACTCACTGTGTTCATTCGTAACTGAAGCATAGTAAACTGTGTTTTTTGGGGGGGCGGGGTGGGACCCTGTCAGGTTTGCTGTATGGGGCCCCGTGGCTTCTGTCAGCAGCCCTGGACACAGGAATCAAAGCATATGTCATAGGTTCAAGGAAGTCTGGGTTTTGTTAAACCATGCCTCTGAAGCCACTTCCACCTATAACAGTTTGGCCACAACCCCTTTTTTTTTTGCTGTGGTGCACTACTCACACTGCAGGGCACTACCTCCCAGAAGTTTCCCTCGTTCTCATGTTTCAAAGTTGGGAGGTATGTGAATGATGACAAATATGTCAGGGATGCTTGTGCGGAACGATCATCAGCACAATAAGTTGGAGTTGGTCATTTGAATATGTGCACTGCTCTTACCCAGTATACTATGAGTAAGGCTTTGTGAAGACGAAACGCGTCCGTTTGGGGATCCTGTATTTAAGTAACCAATAAAGATTTACATTAATAGGTTGTTTGAGTCCTCAGCACTCCCCCCCCCCCCCATACGGCTTTTTCAACTTCCGCCTACTGGGTAAGAGCATATGTCCACAATATAGGTAGCCGACAACTCGGAGAGCTTCTTAACCCCTTCATGCCTAAGGGTAAAACAAATCTTAATGCCTAAGCACAAATTTGCAACGTTAACATGTGTTAGTAAAACCGTCTATATCATCACAACTACTTTGTACATCCAGGTGGATTATGCCTCATTTTTTTCAGGACAAATTTGGCTTTCATTTGGTAGTAAATGGTAATGGATATCTCCTGGTTTTTTTTATTATCAAAGGCAAACTGGCCCAAAATAGTAAAAAAATATTTTTTTTAAATTTAGCTGTGTGTTTCTTGTGACTACCATAACCTACCACCAAAGAACTACCTAAAATAAATTTTCCAGCTCTTGACGATTGCAGGGATACCATATATGTGTATGTTATTTGTTGTTTGTACCAGTAGTACAGCCCAGAAACAATAGTGCACATTTTGTTTTTTGTTGTTTTTTTTTTACCCAAAACACATTGACACTAACTGACACTGATATCAATTTTTTTTTTTAAATCCTGACCTTTGACCCTGACATTTTGACCTTGAACTTTGACCTTGACCTTGACCCAAACACTTACCCTGGCACTGAACTAGATCAAACCTTGATCTAGGTATTTTTTATTTATTTTTTAATTTTATTTTTTAATATTTATTTCTTTTTCTTTTTTTTTTTACAAACATTTTTCCCCTCTATGCCAGGAGTTAGAGATATACAATGTATCTCTCTCCTCCATTCATAGAGAGGAAAAAAAACACAAGGGGGCCGAGCTTTACAGTGACTGATCATTGAGATAGCCAATCAGAGGCTATCACAGCAATCATGTGACCCGAAATCAGGAGTCCCTGGTCCCGATCGTTAGAACGGGACCCGGGGCTCTCAGTGACACTGCGGTTTTTTTGCTGGGAACGCACTGTGTGGTGCGTTCCCAGCAGAAAGACAGGTACGCAAATATGCGGCCCCATGGAAAAAAGCCCAGTTCTATGAGGCAGCATATTTGTGTTACGTCGGCGTCAAGGGGATATGGACCATATGCATACAAAACCATTGATAGAATCCTATGAGCTGTCTTAATGTATGAAAGATATCCATCTCAATAAAACCAGTGGACACCAGAAATATTCTGTCATAATAATTGTTCAAGGACCCATTTAGAACTATGCGTCTGCATAGAAGTGCGTTGTAGCATTAAAGTGGTTGTAAAGGTTGAAGGTTTTTTTACCTACCCCTTAATAGTTACCTCAGCCTCACCGCGATCCAGCAATGTGAATGACAGCCTCGGCTGTCCCGGGTCTCTGCCTCCTTATTGGCTGAGACAGCAAGAGCAAGCCATTAGTTCCTGCTGTTTTCAATAACAGCCAGTCAGCCAATGAGGAGAGAGGAGGGTGGGGCCAAGCCAAGGCTCCCTGTGTGAATGGACACACAGAGCAGCGGGTGCCCCTAAAGAAAGCTGCTTGCTGTGGGGGCACCCAACAGACAGGAGGAAGCCTGCGGGGGACCCAAGAAGAGGAGGATCCGAGGTGCTCTGTGCTAAACCACTGCACACAGCAGGTAAGTATAGGCATGTTTGTTATTTTACAAAAAAAAATGAATCTTTAAGCTGTCTATAAACAGATTTTTTTTTTTGTTTAGCAGTGAGCTGAAAACTAACAGACACAAAGTGGATGGAGGAATCCCCTTGCTGCGACATTGTATTCTGAGAGCTGCACCCACTGCAGTCAAAAAACACTGAAAAGTGGCTGTAGCTGATTTCCCACATGTCCCATCAACATAAATCGATCAAATGATTGACTTCTGGAATGGCCACAAACTGGTTGTAAGACAGGTGGGTTGTTGTGCATTAATGTACATTTCCTTAATGCATTGGGATGTGTTTTTGATGCATTTTTCACTTTAGGATTTGTAGTGGATACATTTATTGGCCATTGACCAAGGCTTGTTAACACCTTTTGCCAACGCACCAAAATGTATAACGTGACACTGACTTCTACATAGACTTTAAAAAGCTCTAAAAAGCAGAAACGGATCGTCTTGTATTTTTAAAAACACGCCACAGTGCTGAGATGAGAACAGGCACTATTTTTATTATGAGGTAGCTGGACACATGACATTTAATGTATAGCAATGAAAATGTATAGCAACTGTAAATGGGCCCTAAAAGTGGAAAACATTATAAAATTGATTTACTTAAGATGGCCATAGAAAGCAAAACATAATCTTCCCAACCACATTCAAATGTTCAGAGAATTTTCCTACAAATTTTCCCAATACTTTTCAAGATTCAAAAATTCTATCCATTTATGGCATAGATCCGGGGTCTCCAAACTTTCTAAACATAGGTTCAGTTTACTGTACATCAGACTTTCGGGGGGCCATTGGGAGTAGATATTGTCCCGGCATTAGTGGGAGTAAACAACGCATCTTTGGTGTTAGGGGGAGGAATAGTGCCCCTTCATTGCTGTAAGTAGGAAGAATTGTGCCCAATTGTTGGTGTCAGTGGGAGGAATTGTGCCTCATCATTACTGTCAGTTTGAGGAATAGTGTCCAATTGTTGGTGTCATTGGAAGGAAGTAGTGCCCCATCATTGGTGTCAGTGGCAGGAATAATGCCCCATCATTGGTGTCAGTGGAAGGAATAGTATCCTATTGTTAGTGTCAGTGGGAGGGAAATAGTGCCTCATCAATGATGTCAGTAGAAGGAATAATGCCCCATTATTGGTGTCAGTGGGAGGAATAATACCCCATCATTGGTGTCAGTTTGAGGAATAGTGCCCTACTGTTGGTGTCATTGAGGGGGAAATAGTACCCCATTGTTGGTGTTGGTAGCAGGAATATTGCCCTTTAATGGTATCAGTGGGAGGAATAGTGCCCCATCAATGGTGTCAGTGGGAGGAATAGTGCCCCATCGTTAGCGTCAGTGGGAGGAATAGTGCCCCATCAATGGTGTCAGTGGGAGGAATAGTGCCCCATCGTTGGCGTCAGTGGGAGGAATAGTGCCCCATCGTTGGCATCAGTGGGAGGAATAGTGCCCCATCGTTGGTGTCAATGGGAGGAATAGTGCCCCATCATTGGTGTCAGTGGGAGGAATAGTGCCCCATCATTTGTGTCAGTGGGAGGAATAGTACTCCATCGTTGGTGTCAGTGGAAGGAATAGTGCCCCAACGTTGGTGTCAGTGGGAGGAATAGTGCCCCATCGTTGGCGTCAGTGGAAGGAATAGTGCCCCATCGTTGGTGTCAATGGGAGGAATAGTGCCCCATCATTGGTGCCAGTGGGAGGAATAGTGCCCCATCGTTGGTGTTAATGGGAGGAATAGTGCCTCATCATTGGTGTTAGTGGGAGGAATAGTGCCCCATCATTGGTGTCAGTGGGAGGAATAGTACTCCATCGTTGGTGTCAGTGGGAGGAATAGTGCCCCATCGTTGGTGTCAGTGGGAGGAATAGTGCCCCATCGTTGGTGTCAGTCGGAGGAACAGTGCCCCATCGTTGGTGTCAGTGGGAAAAATAGTGCCTCATTGTTGACGTCACTATCAATAATTATACTCCATTGTTGGTGGGAGGAAAGGAATAGTGCTTTGTATCAGTGGGAGGAAAAGTGCACTGAGGGCCAGATAAAGGCAAGGAAAGGTCCACATCCAGCCCCTGGGCCGCAGTTTGGAGACCACTGGCATAGATGGATAGAATTTTAAATCTTGAAAAGTATTAGGAAAAATTGTACGAAAACTCACAGAACATTTGAATATCATTGGGAAGATTATGTTTGCTTTTAACAATTGATTTTGGAATGGCTGGACTGTACCAAACAAACGCCACATTCACTGCTAGAAATGTACTGTGCCTTTGGTTAGTTTACACTTGCAGTTGTGGGGGGATGACGGTCAAAATAGGTAGTCAAGCTGCTGTTTTACCACCCCCCCTTTCCTCTTGAAGCTACTAAAGCAGCCAGATATGCAGCGGCCATGATGCTTGTGAGCAATGCAAGTGAATGGGGCCGCTCTGCAAATGCAAATGCTAGGCTTACAGTTGTGCAGTATTCAAATTTAAGAAAGACATTCTTCTCAATTATTAGTAGATCGGCTCTTGCAGGTGTGACTATTTATTATATGGCAGATAACTCCATTTCTCCTCCCGAGGGTGTTCCTGTATACCCATAGTTATTTTCATGATGTCTCAGGTGAACCAGTTATTAATTAATAATTATATAACTTTTTTACTTTTTTCTTCCCTTTCTCATATATTAAAAAGGAAAGTACAAATTACTAGTAATTATTATAATAATTATACTAATTACTAGTCATTTGTACTTTCCTTTTTAATATATGAGAAAGGGAAGAAAAAAGTAAAAAAGTTATATATTGTCAAGGTGGCCATGGATCCTTAGATTTTTTGTTCTGTTTGGTCAATGCATCTGGTTTTTACAGGATCTGTGCATCCAAGTTGTAATCCTTTGTATTCTGATTGTACTTTTATGTTATTGAAGATTCTGTAAGCACTGTTCCACTTTTCCATTTTCTTGACAATAAGGCTCCTTGTACACTGCGGCTGATAAACTGACGTTTAGGAGCTTTTCTGCGTTTTTTCAGCAGCCCCTGAACTCTCCCTAATGTTTTCCTATGTGTCCATGTACAGGCAGTTGAGTTTACAGTCGTTTTTTTGAACGCACCAAACTTGCGTTCAGGAGTAGATTTTATCAGCGTTTCAAACTCCAAACACTTGTAAACGCGGCTAACCGTGTTTATTAGTGTTTGAATTTGGAAAATCTTCCGTTTCCAGATGCTGCCTAGGGCCTTTTTTCATCATGAAAAATGCATGCTAAGCATTTCCCCTGTTCTCAAATGGACCTGGTACACCATACTTTGAGGTTTCGCATGAAAGAAAATATGTTAGACACTGCTGCAATAATCTCTACACAGAAATGAGCTGGAACACATCCAAACACCAAAAAAAAAAGACAGCTAATCTCAACAAATACTGCTCTCTCTGCTTCTGCCCTCTCTATTTCTCTCAAAATGTCTGAAATAGTTAATCTTTTACTGTTTTTCAGTGCATTCTGGGCATTTTGGAAGGTCTCCTGAGGTTATCTTTAAAAAACGCTTGTAAACGCAAATGCTCATAAATGCGCATAAACACTCATAAATGCGGTATGCAAACGCGGCAAAACATACTTTTTTTAACCTACAGTTTCCATTGTTCAGAAATGTCCTGTGTACATGGAGCCTAAGGCCCCATGTACAAGGGACACTTCTGAATGATGGAAACTTACTGCTGAAAAATGTAGGTTAAAAAAGTCTGTTTAGCCGCGTTTGCATAATGCGTTTATGCGCGTTTGCGTTTAGAAGCGGTTTTTAAAGATAAAGACAGGAGAACCTCCTAAATGCCCAGAATGTACTGGAAAGTGGTAAATTATTAACTATTTCAGACTGTTTTAGAGAAATACAGAAAGGAGAAGCAGAGAGAGCAGTATGTGTTGAGATTAGCTTAGGTGTGAGTTGCTCAGTAACATTTCTTGTGGTTCCAAGGGTGGGAAAGGTGTCTGGTGGAGTGAGTCATTAAGGCCACCAGGCTGGGGGTCTTCATGAGGAATTTGAAGTGTGAATAGTCATTAACATATCTTTTGTTTCCAAGGGTGGGAGAGGTCTGAGGTGTGAATTGGTCATTACAATGTGTGACAAGCTTAGTAGGAACATCCTGTGTTCAGTGTTTTGTCTATTTGGGTACCTTGAAAATGCTTTGCATGCATTTTTCATGATGAAAAAAGACTCTGGACTGCATCGGGAACGGGAAGAGTTAAAAAAAATGTTCAAACACGAATGCTTTTAAACGCGATTTGCCGCGTTTATAAGCATTTATGAGCATTTGCGTTTAGAAGCGTTTTTTTAAAGATAACCTCAGGAAAAAAATTAACTATTTCAGACGTTTTGAGAGAAATAGAGAGAAAAGAAGCAGAGAGAGCAGTATTTGCTGAGATTAGCTGTCTTTTTTTTGTGGTGTTTGGATGTGTTCCAGCTCATTTCTGTGCAGAAATTATTGCAGCAGTGTCTAACATATTTTCTTTCATGTGAAACCTCAAAGTATGGTGTACCAGGTCCATTTGAGTACCTGGAAAACGCTTTGCATGCATTTTTCATGATGAAAAAAGGCTCTGGACAGCATCTGGAAATGGAAGATTTTCCAAACGCTTATAAACGCGGTTAGCTACGTTTACAAGCGTTTTGCGTTTGAAACGCTGATAAAATCAACCGCTGAACACAAGTTTGGTGCGTTCAAAAAAACGACTGTAAACTCAACTGCCTGAAAACAACTGTAAATGAAAATGTGTACATGGACACATAGGAAAACATTAGGGTGAGTTCAGGGGCTGCTGAGAAAAACCTGAACAGCTCCTAAACGTGAGTTTGTCAGCTGCAGTGTACATGAACCCTAAAAGTTGTTTGGGTTGGAAAAAAAAAAAAAAGACATTCAGGAGGGGGCATTGTCACCTCCTGATTGCCTGTCAGCTGCAGCTATATCACTGTTTGAAAAGTGATCACTCTGTGGATCACTCTTCAGGCAGCAAGGCAGGTATAAATGAGCCCTTACATCAGTACTGGGTGGATGATCATGAAGAAGTGTTGTGCCAATAGCAATTATTTTGTCCTTGGCACAGCAACCAGAAGTACTAGGTCACACCTGCAGCGGGGCACTCACAATACCATCAGCAGCACAATACAGCATGTGACTCCAGCAGAACTTGCTCAGGGAGACGTCTTCATTGAAGGGTACACACCCACTCTATGGATCTCCTACCCAATCAGAAGTCAGATCTGAGCCCAGCCCACTCCTTAGAGTGTAGCAACAGCACTGTCACTGTTATGAAAACTGCGGAAGACAATTTAACTCTGTAATTCCCTATTCTGCGTCCTGCTAGCCGTTCACACTGACGGTGCCAATCACATTACTACAGACCAGGGGCAGACTGACAACTCTTGGGGCCCCCAGGAAATAAGGGATCATGGGGCCCCTGTGTCCTTGCCCAAACTCAAAAAAGCCTATGAAAAAGGTACCAGGGGCATCTCATGGGGTCCCCCACTGACCCCGGGTCCTCGGGCAGTGCCCGAGTTTCCAAATGGTCAGTCTGCCCCTGCTACAGACAGGACAATCAGCTGATCTATGGCCTTTGATGGCTTTGCTTCACTTTAATTTATGAAGCACAGACATGATTCTGAGTGGACTGTTCCTTTAATCAGTTAATTGAAAAGTATGCAGACTATGAAGCCAACCACAAAGGATGTCTGTAGAAGTGCGCTGTTTACATAACAGAGGCTCTACCACGCTTTCACTAAATACTGACCCCGCTAAGATGAAATTCTATATTTGTAGCAGATCCCTGCTAGGAGCAATCCATATGGCATCAAGCCTGCCTGGGACGCCGCTGAAAATCAGCACGCTTATAATCTACAACCACGCAGCGATTCGGACGCACACTTGCGGAAGGAAGAGAGACTAGCAGCTGGTCTGTAGCGATGATGACCGTTGTGTGATGTCCAGGGGCGGACTGACAACTCATGGGGCCCCCGGGCAATAGGGGATCATGGGGCCCCTGTGTCCTTGCCCAAACTCAAAAAAGCCTATGAAAAAGGTACTAGGGGCATCTCATGGGGCCCCCTACTGACCCCGGGCCCTCGGGCAGTGCCCGAGTTTCCAAATGGTCAGTTCGCCCCTGGTGATGTCATACCCCTAGTAAATGTCTCTGCCATCATTTATGGCGTCTGTCTGCACATGAACACAATGATAAAACGAACATCAGGTTTGGCGAGCACATAGCTTTTTAACTACATGTTAATATAATTAATTTATTACTTGTTATTGTAATGTAAGGCTGACCATACACTATACAACCCGATTGTACAATCTTCTTCAGATCTACTATCAACTATGTAATGCAAGGGCCTGCCAGATCATTATTACATAAACATGAACTATTTAGAAGTGATCTTATATTACATAGTTGTGGTCACTCTTAAGGCCGGTTCACACCATAGAAACGCAGTCCAGATGCATTCCAGATGCATTTCTGCATTTGTGCATTTTTTATGCGTTTTTGACATGTTTCAGTGCGTTTTTGATGCATTTCAATTAATTTTTTCCCCTCTCTTCAACTGAAATAGGGAAATGTGCATTCCAGTTCGTTTTTGATACATTTTGCTGCGTTCCAGTGTGTTCTGGCGTGTTTTTAATGCGTTTTACCACGTTCCAGTACAGTTTAGTGCAGAAAAAATGCAGCCTGAAAATGCAGCCTTTTTTTTCTGCAACCAGAACGCTCTGATGTGAACTATGACATTAATAACCTTTCTGTGTGTTTTGGATGCAGAAAAAAAGCACACTGAAACGCATGTAGTGTGAACTGGCTAATTCATTCTAGGTTCACACCTATGCGTTTTTTTTTTGCTGCATTTTGCAGAAACGCACAGCAGTCCATTTAACATGATTTCCTATGGGACAGGTTCACATCTCAGTGTTTTTCACCTGGTGCGTACATGTACATTTTAGATAAGACCGCTTTAATTATGGACAATAGGGTGCAACTTGGCATGCGATTTGCAATTCGCATGGCTTGCAAATTGCCAATTCGCATCCAGTGTGACCAGAGACTAAGGCTGATCATACACTATACAATTTTCTGTCCAATTTCTGCCCAATTTCCTTTAGATTTACCTTCAACTATGTAGTGCAAGGGCTTGCCTAATTGGCTACAATTGAAAGCTTTGTTTAGGTTTGACCTCCTATTATATGGTTTTTGGTAAATCTAAAGCAATTTTTTAAAGAAAATTGCATAATGTACGATGAAATTTTGTACTTGTAGCAGGGGCGGACTGACGATTTGGAAACTCGGGCACTGCCCGAGGGCCCGGGGTCAGTAGGGGGCCCCATGAGATGCCCCTGGTACCTTTTTCATAGGCTTTTTTTAGTTTGGGCAAGGACACAGGGGCCCCATGATCCCCTATTGCCCAGGGGCCCCATGATTTGTCAGTCCGCCCCTGATTTGTAGCAGATCCCTGCTAGGAGCAATCCATATGGCATCAAGCTTGCCTGGGATGACGCCAAAAATCAGCACACTTATAATCTTAAACCACGCGGCAATTCGGATGCACACTTGCGGAAGGAATAGAGACCAGCAGCTGGTCTGTAGCGACGATGACCGTTGTGTAATGTCATACCCCTAGTAAAAGTCTCTGCCATCATTTATGGCGTCTGTCTGCACATGAACACAATGATAAGAAAATTGTATAGTGTATGGCCAACCTCAGAGTGAGTGCACACAGATGCAAAGCAGCTGCAGGAGATCAGCAGGAGAACGTTAAGAAAAATCGGCAATTGTTTATGATAAGCAAGCTAAAGTTTGGTTGGTTAGAGTTTAAATCTCAATGCAATCATAGAACTTATCACCACTCACCAGATACATTTAACTGACCACCAAGGAACCATCTCACCCGGCCTTGAGTGAAGTCACAGTCCTTCACTGTCTGATATGGCTTTACCCAAATCAGCCTCTCCCTGGCCAAGACCCCCCAAAATGTCTCGGGGTCCTCCAGAGAACACTGCACCAGGTCTTGGTAGGTGTGCACATTGGGTAAGGCAGTTGCTTCGGGCATGTAGGAATGGATATCCCACTGAGGTCCAAGAACATGCTGAGCTGGTTGGACCACCGGTTGGACCTTCTGTTTCTGGTAGGAGACACAATATCTGACCCCAAGTCTTCTCCATGTACAGATCCTTGAAGAAGTAGGCTGCTTGCTGAATAGCTGGTGCAGGAGTAGTCTATTTGCCAGGTTGACTGCCATGCTGACTGATGATGAGCAAGGATGTTCAAGGAATCAGAGAAACGCTGGCAGCATAACTCTCCAAAAGTGAGTGGAAAGTTTCAGCAGGCTCCTTGGTGGAAGAGCTCCTGTGCTGATGATCACTGCAACTGCAAAACCATCTGCTAGAGCAGTGCTGATAGAATTACACAGGCCAACAGCTCCTCCTCATTTCATATCCAGGAAATAGAAGCAACTTCTTTTCTCTGTACCTCTATTACAGTTCATGGTAATCTCTGTGTAAATGCCACATGTGCTCTGGCGTTGTCCCACTCGTCATAGTTTTGTCTAGTTGCCAGTTACCTCACATTCCCGCCTTCTCAGGGTTCTTTTCTTATCTGGATGCAGATGTTTCGCTTTATCAGGGTTGCTGTTTCTGCAGGGACTGTCTCTGCTCTATCAGTCCAGGGCCACAAGACATTTCTGCTTTCTACAGGGAAATGCAATCTTGCTTCTTGATAAAAAGAGACAAGTTTATTAATAAAGGTCTTGTTCACCAAGCGTTGACTGTGCAGATGGGCATTTAAATTGGACATTCTATGCAAATCGAGGGTCCACTTCCCTGCCAGCCCAACAAAATTCACTGCAAAAAACTCTAAGACCAGGGCGTTTTTGCAGCCACTTTTATGTGCGTCAAGCGTTTTTTTTTTTTTACTGCTTCCAAATGGCCCTTCATGTTATCCTGGTGAAAAAAAGGGGAGCCCTAAGGCTTGGGACTTTAAAGGCTTAGTTATACCAAGGAAGTTTTAAAAAAAAGTACAAACTTTTTATTTATCAAAAAATTGTTGTAACACATAGACATACAGTATAATACATCATTCAGAGTCACAGTACAGCATCAACATCAGAATGTGAACTTACATGATAAGGATACCCAGTATAACTGTGTTTGCCTGGTCATGAAAATATGTTAAAATATGTTGTATCACCAAGATACATGATTGCAGAGATACTATTCTAATTGTTCCAACGCATTTCAGAGTGACGTCACTCCTTTCTCAGGGAAAAGAGAACAACGCTTGAATAAGGAGTGAAGGCCCTTGAAACGTGTTTCATTCCTTCCTCAGGGAAAAGATAAGAACGCTTTAGGAAGGCGTGAAGTCACTCCAAAACTCATTTCACACCTTCCTCAGGGAAAAGAGAAGAACACTTGAGGAAGGAGTGAAGTCACTCCGAAACGTGTTTCACTCCTTCCTCAGGGAAAAGAGAAGAACGCTTGAGGAAGGAGTGAAGTCACTCTGAAACGCGTTTCACTCCTTCCTCAGGCAAAAGAGAAGAACTCTTGAGGAAGGAGTGAAGGCCCCTTGAAACGCATTTCACTCCTCCCTCAGGGAAAAGAGAAGAACGCTTGAGGAAGGAGTGAAGTCACTCCAAAACTCATTTCACTCCTTCCTCAGGGAAAAGAGAAGAACACTTGAGGAAGGAGTGAAGTCATTCCGAAACACATTTCACTCCTTCCTCAGGGAAAAGAAAAGAACGCTTGAGGAAGGAGTGAAGTCACTCCAAAACTCATTTCATCCTTCCTCAGGAAAAGAGAAGAACGCTTGAGTCATTCCAAAATGCGTTTCACTCCTTCCTCAGGTAAAAGAGAAGAACTCTTGAGGAAGGAGTGAAGGCCCCTAGAAACGCGTTTCACTCCGTCAGGGAAAATAGAAGAACGCTTGAGGAAGGAGTGAAGTCACTCTGAAATGCGTTTCACTCCTTCCTCAGGTAAAGAGAAGAACGCTTGCGGAAGGAGTGAAGTCACTCCTTCCTCAGGGAAAAGAGAAGAACGCTTGAGGAAGGAGTGAAGTTACTCCGAAATGTGTTTTATTCCTTCCTCAGGGAAAAGAGAAGAAGGCTTGAGGAAGGAGTGAAGTCACTCCGAAATGGGTTTCACTCCTTTCTCAGGCAAAAGAGAAGAACTCTTGAGGAAGGAGTGAAGGCCCCTTGAAACGCGTTTCACTCCTTCGTCAGGGAAAAGAGAAGAACGCTTGAGGAAGGAGTAAATTCACTCCGAAACGCGTTTCACTCCTTCCTCAGGGAAAAGAGAAGAACGCTTGAGGAAGGAGTGAAGTCACTCAAACGCGTTTCACTCCTTCCTCAGGGAAAAGAGAAGAACACTTAAGGAAGGAGTGAAGTCACTCCGAAACGCGTTTCATTCCTTCCTCAGGAAGAGAGAAGAACGTTTGAGGAAGGAGTGAAGCCAGTCCGAAATGTGTTTAACTTCTTCCTCAGGGAAAAGAGAAGAACGCTTGAGGAAGGAGTGAAGGCCCCTTGAAACGCATTTCACTCCTTCCTCAGGGAAAAGAGAAGAACGCTTGAGGATGGAGTGAAGTCACTCCGAAACACGTTTCACTCCTTCCTCAGGGAAAAAAGAAGAACTCTTGAGGAAGGAGTGAAGTTGGTATAATTAAGGCTTTAAAGTCCCAAGCCTTAGGGGGTCCCCCTTTTTTCAGCTATATTGCAATTTTAGGGATGGTGGCTTACGATCAGGAGCTTCCTTTTTTCTCCTCCATGTTATCCTGTGTTCATGCACATGTAGACCTTTAGAATACCGTATTTCAGTAGCAGTGCGTCCAGGAGCAGCAGCAGTTTGCCAAAAAAAAAAATGGTTGACGTGTTTAAACGTGTCTAAATGCATTTTAGCGCTAGGCACATTTAGAGCTTGAGCGTTAATTCATTTCAATGGCCAGAATAAATGATTAATATGGCCAGTAAAATGATTAATATGGCCAATAAAATGAATTAACGGCCAAGTGCTTGATGCCTGTAAACGCGCCTAAAGACTTGTAAAAGAATTAGACACTTTGACAAGCTTGAGGCGTTTTTTCTCCCAAAACGCTGCTGCCAAGAGGAGGAGCCTTTTTAAAATGAAGCCTAAAAATAAAGATGACATAAAAAAAGATTAAAAATATTAAAGTCCTGGCTTACGGGAGCCTTGACATCACAGCACCTCACGGCTACCTTCTGGGCCTTCAAAATTCCACGTAAGCACAAATTTTGCAGTAGGTTAGGACACACTCTTGTGGGATTTCAAATGCCAAGCTGTCCCAGGAGGCACGTAACTTCACCTGCCTTCCATCTTTATAAAGTTCCATTAGCTTGTTACGCAGGACTTTTGACAGTTCTTTTCTGATCCTCATGGCTCAGTATCTAGCCTATTCAGTGCTTCCACGTAAGAGCTAACAAACTCATTGACTATTTTATACACTGACACTAACTGCAATTTAAAAAGCCACAGATGTGGGACATTAAACTCTAATTGGCATTTTAACCTGTGTGTGTCACCTTGTGTGTCTTTACCAAGGCCAAACATTCCAGGGTATGTAAACTTTTGATCATTGTCATTTGGGTGATTTCTGTTATCATTAAGATTTAAAAAGGAGCCAAACAACTATTTGATAATAAATGGCTTCATATGATCATCATCCTTCAATAAAAGAGCATTTTTTGGTATGATCAGTCATATTTTCAATATTAATGCCAAAATGTCACAATTTCTGCCAGGGTATGCAAAGTTTTGAGCACAACTGTATAACAGGTTGTTTTTATTTTATCAAACCCCACCCACTTTGCACCCCATGTTATTACATTTTGAAAAGAAATATAGCATTTGTCAGTGCTAGGTTTGTGCTGTTTTGTGCCACGCCAAATTTTTATTTGTGCTGCTTTTATTTTTAAGATATTAGCAATTGTTTTTTTCCAGATGATGACATCACCCAGCCCCGCTACAACAGCTAAAAGACATGATACCAGGCTGGTTGGTTAGTGCCGCGTTTGTGCTAGTTTGTGCCGTTTAAATCTCCGTTCTATCGTTTATCGTTTTTGCATTATTACCGATTAACTAAAGGTCGCTAAAGGTCACCCAGCCCACCTACAACAGCCAAAAGATACAAAAC
Source organism: Staurois parvus (assembly GCF_062004578.1). Lineage (NCBI taxonomy): Eukaryota > Metazoa > Chordata > Amphibia > Anura > Ranidae > Staurois > Staurois parvus. The sequence goes on from NW_028317877.1 coordinate 15,358,150, forward strand.
CAGGCTGGTTGGTTAGTGCCGCGTTTGTGCTGCTAAAATTTCTATTTGTGCTGTTATGGTTTTTTAGTTATAACAGCTTGTTTTTATTTTATCAAACTCCTCCCACTTTGCACCCCATGTTATGAAATCTTGAAAACAAATATGCCATTTGTTAGGTTTGTGCTGTTTTGTGCCATAAAAATTTTAATATAATGACATCACCCAGCCCCCCTACAACACGAAAAAAAAGAAATAAAAAAGGGCTGGTTGGTTAGTGCCGCGTATCTACTAGCTTGTGTCATTTTACTCTCCGGTTTATCTCCTTTTGTTTTAAAGTTATAATTGATTTTACAATGGTCAACAAAGCTTACCCAGCCCCCCACAATCGACAAAAGACATGAAACCGGGCTGGTTAGTGCCATGTTTGTGCTGTTAATATTATTATTTGTGCTGCTTTGGTTTCTAATTGTAACAGTTTGTTTTTGTTTGATCAAACCACTTTGCATCCCATGTTATTAACCACTTGCCTACCGGGCACTTATACCCTGTTCCTTACCAGGCCAAGTTTCAGCTTTCAGCGCTGTCGCACTTTGAATGACAATTGCGCGGTCGTGCAACACTGTACCCATATTAAATTTGTGTAATTTTTTTTCACATAAATAGAGCTTTCTTTTGGTGGTATTTATTTGCTTATAACATTTTTGCAAACAGGTAATTTTTCTTCTTCACTGACGTGCATTGATGAGGCTTCACTGATAGGCAGCACTGATGGGCACTGATAGGCAGCACTGATGGACACTGATAGGCGGCACTGATGAGGTGGCACGGATAGGTGGCACTGATGGGCACTGATAAGCAGCACTGATAGGTGGCACTGATAGGCGGCACTGATAGGTGGCACTGATGATGGGCACTAATAAGCGGCACTGATGGCCACTGACTGGCGGCACTGCTGGGCATTGATGGGTGGCACTGATGAATGGCACTGCTGGGCTGCACTGATGGGCACTAGTGGGTGGCACTGGGGGGCACTGATGGGCACAGGTGGGTGGCACTGATGGGCACAGGTGGGTGGCACTGCTGGGCACTGATGGGAACAAGTGGGTGGCACTGCTGTGCACTTGTGGGTGGCACTGGTGGGTGGCACTGCTGGGCACCAAGCATCAGGGCACTGATGATCAGTGCCGATCCCTCCTCCGACAACTGCTGTGACAGCATGAGGAAAGTGCAGCCGATAACTGGCAATTGCATTTCCCAGTGTGTCATTGGACACGGCTGATCACATGGTAAAAGGCCGCTGTGATTGGCCTTTTACCCATATCATGTGATCAGCTGTGTCCATAGGACACAGCGATCAAGGAGATCACCAGGTGCGTGCCCCCGGGGGGTGCGCAGGAGAGCGTGTTCTTGAAGGACGTCATATGACCTCCACCCAGAACCGGCTGCAATGAAGCCGTCATTCAGCTATCTGCGGTTGGCAAGTGGTTAAATACTATAACAAATACACCTTTCATGCAAAAAGTAACATGTTTTAGTTATTAACCACTTGCCCTCCAGAGGATTTGCAACGCTACACCCAAATGAAATTTATGTCCTTTTTCTCCCACTAATTGGACTTTCTTTCAGTGGTATTTGATCGTCTGTGAGTTTTTAATTTTTGCGTTATCTGAGCCTCAGATGAAGTCTGAAGTGACGAAATGCATCAGAACATGATGTCAGATGTAAATCGGAGCGGCCATTTTGGAGAAGGTTTTTCATGCTGTTTGTGATTGGGATTGAATATAAGCTGAGACACACTTGTTATTTGTAAGTGCAATTTTACTATTAAAGAGCTATATTCCTACCATTGCCTACTACACTATCTTGATGTGTTTTGCCATATGTTATGATGCAATTGGGAACCGGACTATGTGGAGTAAGAGGAGCCTTTTTCTATCTATGTGAGTGGATTTAGCCGTCTGGTAACGTGCATGGTCTATACGTTGGCGGTTAGTGTGTTCACCAACACTGGGAATTTATGATGTGAGGGGAGTACGAGAGAGTGTGTGTATTGTTTTGAAGATATTACACTACAGTATATACAATTCCTTCGGAGGTACATTTCCTATGTGAAGTTGGATGGACCTAGGAGTCTAACTAGGGAAGAAGGTGGAATTTGTGAAAGCTTTTCAAATTTTTGAGAGGGTAAGAGTAAGGATGACAGATGGTTAGAGGTGGACGCACGGTGGAGTGTTTTTTTGCACTTATTAGCACTATTTTTGTAAGTGCGTTTTTTTGTGAAAGATATCATGCGTTGTGGATAATGCACTATATGAGATTTAATTTGTTTTTGAGGGTATTAAACCGGAAGAAGAGGAATTTATCACTTGCGGAGGAAGACTATTGAATAAGAAGATATTAACACTTTTGGGTGTTTAGGACACTAAGATGCTGATTAAGAATTGGACTGTGTGTTTGGACTTTCAGGGGAGAAAGCATATATGTTGGCATCTGGGGTTTATTGTGTTAGCACTTAGTATCACACCGATATGTTTTTTTATTTATGTGTTTTAAACACTGATGCATGGAGAATACTTAAAGTGTTACTAAACCCACAACAGTAAAATCAGTCTGTAGATGCAGTAAAGCATGCTTGTTATACTCACTGGGAACCTTAAGATGTTAATCCTCTGCATTGTGCAATAAGGCTGTTTGATCCTGTCTTCTCTGATCCTCCCCTTCTTCTACAGTTCCCAATTCATCTGCTGATAGTACAGAGCCCTAGGAGTCATTATGTTCATGCTCAGTTTAGTGTGTATTGCTAGAGAGGTTTTTTTGTTCCTTTGGAAGAGTGCATGGGATCAGCATAGAGCCAATCAGCACTGTGTGGACAAAGAGTCAGGGGTCATGCAGTCTCATAGGACAATCAGGGGAGATGAAAACTCCTTCTACAAGATTAACCAGTGTCATCCAGACACTGATAGACGTCACAAGACTGCTCTAACTGCTGATGAGAAAAAGTATTTAGCAGTTTATATTTACTAAAATAATTGCATTTCCATGATCTGTGTACTGTGGGAGACCAGATATAGTGAATGCAGGGTGCTGGGTTTAGTAACACTTTCAGTACAAGCCTGCAACAGTTGTAGCCTTTACTGATACATGGGGTACAAGGTAGGGGGGAGAATATTAAGATATAATATCTCAGAAACCAAACTGGCACAAATATTTTTAAGGCACAAAAGGTAGCATAAATGAATGGAACAGTTTAAATGTAAACTATAATATGCAATATCTCTAAAACTAAACCGTCTTTATATCAAGATCTCCAACTCATCAAAATCTCCAAGTAGCTGTACTGTGCATGCACTGGTTGGAAATGTTTAGAGTAGTCTGCAGTAGGGCGGCCCAGTGGCTTAGTGGTTAGCACATCTGCCGTGCAGTAAATGGGTCATGGGTTCAATTCCCAACCATGGCACCTCCTCCATGGAGTTTGCATGTTCTTTCTGTGCTTGTATGGGTTTCCTCCAGGTACTCTGGTTTCCTCCCACACTCCAAAGACATGCTGGTAGGTTAATTAGCTCCTGTCTAAATTGTCCTAGTTTCATCCCTGGCCATATGGGATCTCCTACATGGTAGGAGTTGGGGAAAGACCTGGCAACCTACCCTGTAATATAATTGTTAAGAGAATTCATGGGAAAAGTCACTTAAAAGTAATGGTCCATGCAATTGCCAAGGGTCAGAAACAGAGAGAGAGAGAGAGTCTGCAGTAAATGGCAGACCACAGTTCAGATCAAGCAATGCCTGTGCCCAGCCTGTCAGTCTGCAGCATACATTCACCACTGCTCAGTGGTCAGTTGCTGGGACCACCGGTATTCCTGCAACCAGTGACATAACCTGTGTGCCACCACTTATAGCAAGTTTTTCAGCCCTGATCCTGCCTCCTGAAGCTCCTCCCATCTCCCTATGCAAAGGAGTACTCTGGTGGGAACATATGATGTAAAGAGGCACTTCGGGGGGGCATATATGGTGTAAAGGGGCACTTTGGTGGGCACATATGATGTAACAGGGCACTTTGATGGGCATATATCATGTAAAGGGTCACTATGATGGGCCCATATGATGTAAAGGGCACTCTAATGGGGACATATGGTGTAAAAGGGTACTCTGATAAAAACATATTGTGTAAAAGTGCACTCCGATGGGCACCTGTTGTGCAAAGGGACACTCTGATGTGGACATACAGTGTAAAGGGACACTCTGATGGGCACATGTAATGTAAATGAGCACATATAGTGTTAGGGGGCACTCTGATGGCTGCATATGGTGTAAAGGGGCACTCTGATGGACAAATATTGTGTAAAGGAGAACTCTGGTGGGCCCATGTTGTGCAAAGGGACTCTTTGTTGAGGACATATTGTGTAAAGGGGCACTCTGATGAGCACATATGATGTAAAGAGGAACTAAGATGGGCACCTATGGTGTAAAATGGCACTCTGATGGGCACATATGATGTAAAGGGGCACTCTGCTGAGCACACATGGTGTGAAGGGGCACTTTGATGGGCACGTATGGTGAAAAGGGGCACTTTGACGGGTACATATAATGTAAAGGGGCACTCTGATGGACACATATGATGTAAAGGGTCACTCTGATTGGCACATATAATGCAAATGGCCACATATGGTAACATTATATTACTGGTCACAGTAATATAAGATACTGGAGAGTTTAATAAAAGACCACATAGATGAGTTCTTTCTGGATATATAAATAATTTAGGCAACAGACAGCACGGATTCATCAAAGACAGAAGTTGTCAAACAAATCTGATTTCTTTTTATGAGGAGGTGAGCAAAACCTTGGACAGAGGGGCGACAGTGGATGTGGTATACTTGGACAGAGGGGGTAGGCTGTGGACGTGGTATACTTGGACATAGGGGTGGCTGTGGACGTATGTAAATGGATAGAAAACTGGCTAAAAGATCATATTCAGAGAGTAGTGGTTAATGATTCATACTCTGAATGGTCTGGGGTTGTCAGTGGTGTACCCCAAGGTTCAGTGTTGGGACCCTTACTTTTTAATATATTTATAAACGATATAGGGTCTGGGATTATAAATCTCATTTCAGTCTTTGCAGACGACACCAAGCTGTGCAGTGGAATAACGTCCTTACAGGATGCCTCCAACGTGCAAGCTGACCTCAATGCACTGTTTAATTGGGCAACTATGTGGCAAATGAGGTTTAATGTTGATAAATGTAAGGTTATACACTTGGGGGCTAAGAATATGCATACATCATACATACTAGGGGGGGTACAACTGGGGGAATCAGTATTGAAGAACGATCTGGGAGTTCTGGTAGATCACAAGCTTAATAATGGCATGCAATGACAAGCTGCGGTTTCTAAAGCGAGCAAAATCCTCTCTTGTATTAAAAGAGCTATAGACTCCAGAGAGAGAGATATCATGTTACCCCTGTACAAATCATTAGTAACACCTCATCTGGCATATGCAGTTCAGTTTTGGGCACAAATTCACAAAAAGAACATTGGGGAACTGGAGAAAGTACAGAGAAGGGCAACCAAACTGATAAGAGGCATGGAGGAGCTCAGCTATGAGGAAAGATTAGAGGAACTGAATTTATTCTCTCTTGAGAAGAGGAGATTAAGGGGGGAAATGATCAACATTTTTTTTTTTATTAATGGTTGAACTGGATGGACTTTTGTCTTCTTTCAGCCAGACCAGCTATGTAACTATGTAACAACGTGTTATAAAAAATTATAAAAAAAAGAAAAAATGTAATAAAAAAAGTGAAGAATATGTTTTTTTTCCTCGTACTTTTTACAGTGCTGTGAACTGTCACAGCAGAAACTGATCTGTGATGCAGGTAGGAAGAGCAGAGCTCTACCTATGTTTACATAGGCACAGCTCTTTTGTGACAAGAGGTAGTGATCAATCTCGTGTCCTTGCAGGATCCATCACTTCCTCTTGTTTCAGCACCACCTAGTGTACATCAAGCACATAGCTAGGCACACACTTAAACCTTTGATCACGCTAGATGATAACTCCTTCCCAACCAGTGTCATTAGTTTAGTAATCAGTGTATATTTTTAGCACTGGTCACTGTGTTAGTGTCACTGGTTCCCACAAAGTGTCAGTTAATGTAAAAATGTCCATCGCAATATCACAGTCCTGTGTATGTCCCATAGTTTGAAGACGCTATACCTTTTGTGCAAACTAATGAATATACGCTTATTGGAATTTTTACCAAAAATATGTAGCAGAATACATTTTGCCTAAATTTATGAAATAATTTGTTTCTTTACATTTTTTTTTTGGATATGTTTTATAGTACAAAAGAATAAAAGCAAAAACCACAGAGGTGATCAAACATCACCAAAAGAAAGCTCAATTTGTGGGAAAAAAGGAACATAAATTTTATTTGGGTACAGCATTGCATGACCGGCAATTGTCAGTTAAAGTAACGCAGCGCCAAATCACAAAAAAATGGCCTGGTCAAGGAGTGGGGGGTAAATCTTCTGAAGCTAAAGTAGTTAAACCATTTCTATGTTGCCTGTACGTTGGGGCCCAGATCCATGTTGTAGCGCTCAAAATGAGATCCTAATAACCTAGGTATAGGTACCTGCACTGTGCCCCAAGCAAAGAAAATTGCTCCTCCTTAATGAGGTGTTGTAGGGTTTGGCCAGCGGCATCTCACCAACTCCTGGGGTGACAGCTGTCTCTCTCCATTCTTCTTTGGCAGGCCAGGGAAGTCAGCGGCAGCAGCGTTCTCCCCAGCGATCAGACAGGAGCAGCAGTCAGTGTCAGTGGCTTTCTTATGAACCATTTACTCCACCGTGTTGCGTCCTTTATGCAATAGGGAAACACTCTGCTAACAGCTTGCAGCACGGGTTGTCTTCCACAATGTCCTCACTACATTTGCCTCAACCTTCTATTTACTCTCCACAGAGCCCAGTATGCTGGTATGTGTAGTTTCACTGTCAATCTGTAATACAGGCTCTCTCTGTCTGGGGACTACATTTTCCCCAAGTCATAGCCAGGGGCGGACTGACAACACATGGTGCACCCGGGCAATAGGAGATCTTGGGGCCCCTGTGTCCTCGCCCACACACAAACCACACCCAAAAAAGCCTATGAAAGGTACCAGGGGCATCTCATGGGGCCTCCTACTGACCCTGGGCCCTCGGGCAGTGCCCAAGCGCCTGAATGGTCAGTCTGCCCCTGGTCATAGCTACAAAAAGAAGACTCTCCCCTTCCCACAATCCACAGCAGCTCCCTTTCCTATTCCTCTCTGTGATCTCAGGTGGTGGCTTGAGCTTTCCTCCAGATCTCTCTGCAGATACATTACAGTCCTGCAGCTACAGAGGGGGAGAGGAAGTGCAGGGCAGCAGTAATAGTAGCCCAGTCCCCGCTGTCAGAGCTACACTGTCATGCACTGAAGGTCAATGTGTTGTGGTCCTATTTTGCAGTGTCCGATGAACACGCAGAAAATGGTTTTGTGCCTTCAGGTGTACTAAGGAATGGGTGTGTCAACATTCTACATAAAAAAGAAACAAAAAAAAACTGTAAAGTTACAAGTGCCATGATTGTTCACTAAGGTATCTGTCAAAAATTACCTTTGACTATTTTCAAAGGAATGCATTACATTATTTTTAGATATATGCTTGGGTTTCAACTTCAAGGGCTCATTCAGACCGGCATATTAGCCTATCCTCCGTGCAGGGCTACCAGCAGCCTATAGGAGGGGATTATTATAGGTACTTGTATATCAATTTACACATAGACCTGCGCTAATAAAGTTTACAATAAGTGATCAATAATCAAAAATTAAAGTGTGTAACATAGAGCAGCTGAACACAAACACCCTGATACTAAGCAATAAACAATATATACATAAAAGTGCAGCGCTTAAAAAAGTGACAGATAATTATAGGAGAACAATGAAAAATGTGTCAAAATATAGTCAATCCAAAATAAAGAAAAGGTCCCAGAGGCTGTGATGAAACAAAGGAAATCCAAGGACAGTTGTTGTGTCACCAACCATTCAAAAAGGATTATCAAAAATATCATGATCCCCTGTTAAGAGTGGTCAGTTGTGCTTTATTAACCATTTGCCGCCCGGCCTATAGCCGTTTGGCAGCCGCAAAAATGCTGTAGCTTTCCGAGGTGTACGCCATTTGGCGTCCTCCTGGGCATGCGGTTTGCGCGCCTGCAGAGTCGCGCAGCGGCGTGATCTGTCACCGGCCGTGTACCTCGGACACGGCCGATGACAGATCTGAGTACCGGCCCCCGTTGCTGGTACCATGTGAACTGCTGTGACCAATCACAGCAGGTCACATGACAGTTGTATACAATGGATGGCTTCAATCATGCCATCCATTGTATACTAGTGCCTAGCTGTGAATGGTCACAGCAGGTCACATGCACATGTCATGTGATTAGGTGTGGCCAAATCACAGCTAAGCACAAAAGAAAAAAAAAAAAAAACCTGAATGAATCGATTTCATTCAGGTAAATGCTTGCTTATAGCAAAGTAATTCTTTGTTATAAGCAAATTGTGTAAAAAAAAAAAATTCTGGTCACTTCCCCAAAGTAGTACAATGTTACTATGGTAACATTGTACTACTTTGGTCATAGTAAAATATGAAAAAAAATCTTAAAAAAAATAAAAAAAAAAATGTAATAAAAAAAATAAAAATAAAAAAAAATAAAAAATATATATATTTTTTTTTTCATACTGTCACCAGTCAGTGTCCCTGTTCACCGCCATGCCAGTTATATGATGATGCTGTACTGCACTGGTGACAGTATGAAAAAAAAAATTGTGAACATTTTTTTTTTATTTTTTCATTTTCCGAAAAATGACAAAAAAAATACAACTTCAAAAAACTCGCCATTCCTCTTATGAAGTACGTCGGACTGTCTACTCTGCAAAAAGGGGTCATTTGGGGATATCTGTACTATTCTGACATTCTTGGACCTCAAGAAATTAGATTGGCTGTCAGTACTTCAGGATTGATCAATATTCAGATCTATACCAGAGTTTGAGAACTCTATAACTTTCCTACAAACTAAAAAATACATCCTAATTTGGGTTATTTTCACCAAAGACATGTAGCAGAATACATCTTGGCCTAAATTTATGAAGAACAATTATTTATTTGTAAACTTTTATAACAGAAACAAAGAAAAATGTGGGTTTTTTTCAAAATTTTTGGTCTTTTTTTGTTAATTTAGCAAAAAATAAAAACCCCTGTGGTGAATAAATACCACCAAAAGAAAACTCTAGTTGTGTGAAGAAAATGATAAAATTTTAGTTTGGGTACAATGTTGTATGACCGTGCGATTGTTATTCAAAGTGTGAGAGCGCTGAAACCTGAAAAATGGCCTGGGCAGGAAGGTGTAAAATTGCCCGGTATTGAAATGGTTAAACAACCCAGAATGCCGGTCACTCGAATCCTCCTCCACAGCACAGCAGGGATGAGAAACTTAAAGATCGCCTGGGACACTGACCAATCCATGTAGTAGAAGCTTCTACTACATGGATTGGTCGGCGTCCCATGCGATCTTTATGTTTCTCATCCCTGCTGGTTTTCTCGTGCCTTTCTGGTAAGCCTTTCTGAATGGTTGGTGACACAACAACTGTCTTTGAATTTCCTTTGTTTCATCACAGCCTCTGGGACCTTTTCTTTGACATGCAGTTGTGTACATGCAGCCACTGTGTGTGCATCCATTTCTCCTGGCTTTCTGTGCACAGCTCCAAGGTGGATGCACACACTTCTGCCAGGAACTCTGCATGGAGGATGGGCTATATCACCCGTTTGAATGAACCATAAAGTGAAGCTGAATTCTGGAAGCAGATATTCTCATAAAAGGCAGGTTGTGGGTAAAGAACTAATCACTCATATTGGCTGTGGTCTCCCTGCAGCTGATCTTTTCCCCATTACTTACATAGTTAGTCTGGCTGAAAAAAGACAAAAGTCCATTCAGTTCAACCAGTAAAAAAAAAAGTTATAATCCTATACCCACATTTGATCCAGAGGAAGGAAAAACAACCCAGCAAAGCACAATCCAATTTGCTCCTGCTGGGAAAAAAAATCCTTCCTGATTCCCCAAGAGGCAATTGGATATTCCCTGGATCAACTTTACCTATAAATGTTAGTATCCAGTTATATTCTGTGTATCTAAGAAAGAATCCAGGCCTTTTTTAAAGCAATCCGCTGAGCTGGCCAGAACCAACTCTTGCTCACACCAAAATCAGTGTGATCAGATGCTTTCCCAATTTAAAAATGGCGCTGATTACATCCAGCAAAATCAGAAGTGATGAATGCTCATCACAGAAGAAGGGGGGGGAGGGATGTTCCCTCCTGCTGCTTGTAAATGCAATCCAGAAGCTAATTAGCCACTAGGATTGCTTTTACAAGAAAGCTGACCACCAACTCTAAAAAAGCAATACCAGAATGATGCCTGCAGCTGGGACTCCATCCTGCATTCAGATAGGATGAGCAGCAACAAGCCTAAGCTTCAGTCCAAAACACATTCAGGCCCATTTAGGCAGATGGGCCTAAAGAAGAAGCTCCAACACATGCACTCTCCCCAGGCCACAGCTAGGGGGGAAATGAGCTTGCATCAGCCAGCCCCAAACATTAATACCCTTTCCCATCATGCAGCACTGGCACAGGAAACTCCTAGTGATGGGCTGGGAAAAGATATGCATAAGCAGAAAGGAGAACTGACAGCCAAACTTTAATTGGCATTGGCTGATTACAGCCAAGCAGAACTAAATTTAGAGACAGGGTGGCTACCAGGGGTGGACTGACAACTCATGGGGCCCCTGTGTCCTTTCCCACACTCAAAAAAGCCTATAAAAAAAGGTACCAGGGGCATTTCATGGGGCCCCCCACTGACCCCGGGCCCTCAGGCAGTGCCCGAGTGCTCAAATGGTCAGTCCACCCCTGGAGGCTACATTTAGTCTATGGAAGGAGTGAGATCTTTTTTCTGTTTATGCAAATCTATGCTTATTCATGTCTTTTTAACATAATCACCATCAATCCAAATGTGGTCAGCAACCAAACACTTTTTTAAAGCATTCTGTTTTTTTTTTTTTTACTTTTTATTTGTACTGTTCCTCTGTTTCTCTTACTAAACCATGCTTTGTGTTTTTTAAGTTCAGGATCCGGTGTTTGGAATGATCCGGTGTTTCACCATAGTGATGATGGACTTTTAAAATATCCATAAAGAGATCCCAAGGCGTTTCTTGTCTTTAGGCATGAACAAGATCAGATGAGACCTAATAAGGGTCACACCTATCTGATCCCTAAAAATGTTCAATAATTAACAAAGTAACAATGATCACAAGACAGTTGATATGTTTGGTTTAACCAATTGCCTACTGGGCACTTATACCCCCTTCTTTGCAAGGCCAATTTTCAGCTTTCAGCGCTGTCGCACTTTGATTTGCGCGGTTATACAAGATTGTACCCATATGAAATTTATATCATTTTTTTCCCACAAATAGAGTTTTCTTTTGGTGGTATTTACTCGTCGCTGGGTGTTTTACTTTTTGCGCTATAAACAAAAAAAATGCAAAAAATTTGAAAAAAAAAAAGTTTCTTTGTTTCTATTATAAAATTTTGCAAACAGGTAATTTTTCTCCTTCACTGATGTGCGTTGATGAGGCAGCACTGATGGGCACTGATAGGCAGCACTGATGGGCACTAATAGGCAGCACTGAAGGGCACTGATAGGCGGCACTGATAGGCAGCACTAATGAAGTGGCACGGATAGGCGGCACTGATAGGTGGCACTGATAGGCGGCACTGATGATGGGTACTGATAGAAAGCACTGCTAGGTGGCACTGACTGGCATCACTGCTGGGCACTGACTGGCACAACCGTTAGGCACTGACTGGTGGCACTGACTGGCAGCACTGCTGGGCTGCACTGATGGGCACTGGTGGGTGGCACTGGTGGGCACAGATAGGTGGTACTTCTGGGTGGTACTGCTGGGCACAGGTGTGTGGCACTGCTAGGTGGCACTGGTGGGTACTGCTGGGCACAGGTGTGTGGCACTTCTGGGTGGCACTGGTGGGCACAGGTGGTTGCACTGCTGGGCACAGGTGGGTTCACTTCTGGGCACAAGTGGGTGGAACTGGTGAGTGGCACTGCTGGGCACCGATCATCAGGGCACTGATCATCAGTGCCCTGATGATCGGTGCCGATCCCTGCTCTAACAACTGCCGGTTCTCGGCAGTACTTTCCTCACGATCTGACAGCGTGAGGAAAGTGCAGCTGAGAACCGGCAATTGTTTACCTGTGATCAGCGTGTCATTGGACACGGCTGATCACGTGGTAAAAGGCCGCTGTGATTGGTCTTTTACCACATCACTTGATTAGCTGTGTCCGTAGGACACAACGATCACGGAGATCGCCGGGTGCGCGCCCCCGGGGGCGCGCAGGAGAGCGCGTTCTGGGAGGACGTCATATGATGCCCTCCCAGAACTGGCTGGCCACAGTGTAGCCGTCATTCGGCTACCTGCAATCTGCAACTGGTTAAGTAGATATGCAGACTTTTTTAAATCCTGGCAGTCATGTTACCTTGTTTATTTGAGTTTCAGAGATTTCCATCTTTTGATTCACACTTGTCTTACAACTTGTCTCTTACTAGGACAGAGCAGCCTGTAGGATAGGCGCCCCCTATCACTATCCTTTTCCTGAGGGCTGCACATGTGCAGTGTGCTCTATTTCATCTTGGCTTGGATGAGCTCAGCTGCTGTGAAAGGAGTAAGAGGGAGCACACTACGCGGGTGCGGCCCTTAGGGAAAGAGCAGTGCTCCCTCCTGTAGCACTAGCAGGTGCTTGTGCTAACATCTGGTCCATCCTAGTTAGAAGAAAGACAGAGCCATGAAAAATATTTCCAACTTTTCCAGCAGGCTTCTTTCAGTGGTGAGGTGGCCTGAGTTGGAAACAGCACCTGTCAAGGGGAGTGGAGTGCGGCCATCACAGTCCAACCCAAAAGGGAGCTTGCTCAGTTGCAGACAAAGGCCTTAAGCTTTCCTTCCTACCCTGGAACCTCTCCCTGCCGTCCTGACAGATGGCTATTCTTTCTCTACACTAGCCACTCACAAAACCCTGGGGGTAATGACTTTAAAAGACTCTGCATGACCCAAAATGTCCGCCAGGGACCAAGGGAATTATAGAGAAACCCAGTTTTTGTTTTCTTCCTCAAGCTGCATTGCTTCTCCAGACCTCTGTAATAGGATCTTGCTCCTCTAAATTTGCCATTCCTGCTTTAATTAGGTGAAAAACATAAGCTAACTGTTTTGTAGAAAGCATTTTCAATTTTGGGGTTTCTAGGTCCTGGTTTTCTTCCCTAAATGCTATCATCTGCTGCTCTAGTTCCATAAGGTCTTCATTGGTTAGTTCTTTGCCATGGGAGTCAAGTAACTCTATGATATAATTTTCATTGATGTCCAACTGCAGTTAAATTACCAATATCAAACACAGCTTGCCTGGTTTTGGCGATTTCATCAACTGTAAACCCTAGAAATTCTTGTGTAAATTGGGGGCACAATTTGTTCCAAACGCCACTCATAGTTGTCTCTTTCACATCATCCTAAGCATTATAGCAATATTTTTTATGGCATTATAAATGTTTTAATTCTTCCAGAACTCTCTTAAGGTCATCTCATCCTTTTGGGTAGCCCTGGCAGCTTATGAGAATGTCCACAGTAAACAATAGGCCTTGACGGAGGCTATGACTCTCCAATCCATTGGCTGAAGTACTGATGTGGTGTAGGGGGTAGAAATACCACCTTTATTTTGGGGTGCATGGCATCTAAGGTGTTTGGATGTCCAGGGGCATTGTCAAGGAGAAAGACTATTTTGAAAGGAATGTTTTTGCGCAAGCAATAACATTGAACAGCAGGGACAAAATGGCTTCAAATCTATTCTTCAAAGACAGCAACTGTAACCCAAGCCTTTGAATTTGCCCTTCAGATAACAGGAAGAGATGCCTTAGTGACATTACGTAGTGCCATCGCTTTGAAGAAGTGATGCACTAGCAAAGGCTTGAGCTTTAAATCCCCAGATGCATTACCTCCAAGTAATATAGCCAGCCTGTTCTTTGATGCCTTACGTCCTGGTACACTTTTTTCCTCTTTTGAAATGTAGGTTTTCTCAGGCATTTTTTCCCAAAAGAATCCAGTTTTGTCTATATTAAAAATTTGTTCTGGGAAATAACCTCAATTGTCAATAACATCTTCCAATATCTTGGGAAAATCACTTGCAGCACTTACATTGGCACTCACTGCTTTACATTGAACTTTGAACCTTGATATTATCCAAATTAGCTCTTTTTTTAAAGCAATTGAAACAACCCTTACTTGCAAAAAAATTCTTCATTGCAGTCACCTTCACTTTTTGGACAAGCAGATTCTAAATCTATGAAAAGGCTTCAAGCCTTTTATTGGACTGAAGAAAGACTGATAGGCATATTACACTGATTTTGATCTTCTATCCAAATTGTCAACAGCCTTTCAATCTCGATAATTAAACCTCTGTGTTGCTTGGTAATAATTGTAACATGCATTGGGGTATGGTCCTTCACATGCTGCATTATTCTACATTTATCTTTTGAAATTGTTGAGATTGTTGACCGATTGTAGCCAAATGCTCTGTCAATGGATGCTGGACTTTCACCTTTCTCTGATCTCTTTATTGTCTCTACTTTATTTTCCATGGTGATGGTTTTTCTTTTCTTTGCTGTATTACTAGCACTTGCATCAGATTTGTTTTTCGGAGGCATCATTGCAGGGTGAAGACAAAAAACGTGGAGTGGAGTGCACTCTAGAAGTGAACAAGAAGAAAGAAAGTATAGCAGCCAGCCGATGTATGACCAATGTATTCTAATAAAACAGGTATTAAACACTAACTGAGGTGTCAAGAAATAAGACTCATCATTTGGATATGTCGTGCATTCTCAGCCTGCAGCAGCAGCAGTGGTCCCAAACCCTCAGACCTGTCCAGCACTGTTGGATCCAGTACAAAAGCAGGGCTAAAAGAGTCCCAGAAGGATAGTTACATTCAGGACCAAATAGCATAAATTCCCCAAAAAAGGCTCTGTTGACCAAGTATAAACAGTACAAAAACAGATGGTATAAAAACAGACACATGGTTGAATGGGAGCTTCACATACGCAGCTGACATCAGCTCATTCTGGAACACAGGTGGAAATATTGTGCAGTAGCATAGTCCTGTTATAGAAGTTAGAGGTACAAAGACAGGTCATACTTCCAATAGTAGTGGGCACAGAGAACAGCATACCTCCCAACCTTTGAACTTGACAATGAGAGGCAATTAAAGAAACAATGTGTGGAGAGCACAGCACACCATGCTGAGAGGTGGGCGTGGCCAGCAAAAAAAGGTGTGGCCATTTGGTTGTGGTATAAGAGGTGTGGTCATATCATAATGGAGACATGTTTACATCACTGTAATATTAAGTGCCACGGATTACATTTCTGTTAAATCCTGTATAACATACAGTAGCTACCTATTTTAACCCATTCATACCTAAGGGTAAAACAGATCCTAATGTCTAAGCACAATCTTGCAACTTTGACATGTGTTAGTAAAACCGTACATATCATCACAACTACTTTGCACATCCAGGTGGATTATACCGCGTTTATTTCAGGACAAATTGGACTTTCATTTGGTGGTAAATGGTAATGGATAGCTCCTGATTTTTTTTATTATTAACCTCCCTGGCGGTATGATTATTTCAGATTTTTGGTGCTGAAAGCGGTACCATTTTTTTGCATGGAAATATGTATTTTTTTAATTGTAGGCCTGTAATTTTTAGGAAAAACTCACTGAAATCTGTCCGAACAAGAGTCTAGTAAACATCCCGGGTATGATAAAATTTGAAACACGAAATCATAAATTATAATTTAATAAATAATCATAAAAATAATATAATAATAATAAAAAATTTAAGTCAATAATATAATTAGAGATGAGCGAATTATTCAAAAATTCGATTCGGCTGATTCACCGAATTCGCGGAATAAATTCGATTCAAGGCGAATATATTCGCTGCGAATTTAACTTATAAAAAGGGTGTTTCTAGGCTTCAGAGAGCCTTTATATTAGTGCAGAACACTGTACCTTTAATTTAAATGCCCTTGGAGTCTGCTGGGGAAGAGAACTAATACTGTCAGTCAGTATGACATGCAGATGAGTGCCGTCGATCTTAGAATCACCGCACACTTCACTCATTTGGGCAGTCACGGGGCCAAAACCAGAGTGTGGAGCCACAGTGTGGCGGTGGAGGCAGCAGCAATGGGAGGCCATACAGCACCCTATGACAAAATGGAACCCACCAGCAGTGTGAGGAGACCTGAAAGTGGCACATGGCAGAGTGTGGCGATGGAGACAGCAGCAATGGGAGGCCGTACAGGGACCCATGACACACTCTGGACCTGGCAGCAGCATGAGGAGGCGGTACAGGGGCCCATGACAGATTACGGGCCTGGCAGCAGCATGAGGAGTCGGTACGGGGGCCCATGGCAGATTACGGGCCTGGCAGCAGCAGTGGGCGGGCGGTGGATGCAGCAGTATTCGGAAGCCAAACACAGGCCTCGGTTAAAAAGCGGAAGCCGTCAGCAGCGTGAGCAGACAACAGAGACACATGGCGCAGGGTGGCGGTGGAGGCAGCAGTATTCGGAAGCCATACACAGGCCTAGGTTAAAAAGCGGAAGCCGTCAGCAGCGTGAGCAGACGACAGAGACACATGGCGCAGGGTGGCGGTGGATGCAGCAGTATTCGGAAGCCAAACACAGGCCTCGGTTAAAAAGCGGAAGCCGTCAGCAGCGTGAGCAGACGACAGAGGCACATGGCGCAGGGTGGCGGTGGAAGCAGCAGCAATGGAAGGCCATACAGCACCCTATCACAAAATGGAACCCACCAACAGTGTAAGGAGGCCTGAAAGTGGCACATGGCGCAGGGTGGCGGTGGAGGCAGCAGTATTCGGAAGACATACACAGGACTAGTTTAAAAAGCGTAAGCCGTCAGCAGCGTGAGCAGACGACAGAGGCACATGGCGCAGGGTGGCGGTGGAGGCAGCAGTATTCGGAAGCCATACACAGGCCTAGGTTAAAAAGCGGAAGCCGTCAGCAGCGTGAGCAGACGACAGAGACACATGGCGCAGGGTGGCGGTGGAGGCAGCAGTATTCGGAAGCCATACACAGGCCTAGGTTAAAAAGCGGAAGCCATCAGCAGCGTGAGCAGACGACAGAGACACATGGCGCAGGGTGGCGGTGGAGGCAGCAGTATTCGGAAGCCATACACAGGCCTAGGTTAAAAAGCGGAAGCCGTCAGCAGCGTGAGCAGACGACAGAGACACATGGCGCAGGGTGGCGGTGGAGGCAGCAGTATTCGGAAGCCATACACAGGCCTAGGTTAAAAAGCGGAAGCCGTCAGCAGCGTGAGCAGATGACAGAGACACATGGCGCAGGGTGGCGGTGGAGGCAGCAGTATTCGGAAGCCATACACAGGCCTAGGTTAAAAAGCGGAAGCCGTCAGCAGCATGAGCAGACGACAGAGACACATGGCGCAGGGTGGCGGTGGAGGCAGCAGTATTCGAAAGCCATACACAGGCCTAGGTTAAAAAGCGGAAGCCGTCAGCAGCGTGAGCAGACGACAGAGACACATGGCGCAGGGTGGCGGTGGATGCAGCAGCAATGGAAGGCCATACAGCACCCTATCACAAAATGGAACCCACCAACAGTGTAAGGAGACCTGAAAGTGGCACATGGCGCAGGGTGGAGGTGGAGGCAGCAGTATTCGGAAGCCATACACAGGCCTAGGTTAAAAAGCGGAAGCCGTCAGCAGCGTGAGCAGACGACAGAGACACATGGCGCAGGGTGGCGGTGGATGCAGCAGTATTCGGAAGCCAAACACAGGCCTCTGTTAAAAAGCGGAAGCCGTCAGCAGCGTGAGCAGACGACAGAGGCACATGGCGCAGGGTGGTGGTGGAGGCAGCAGCAATGGAAGGCCATACAGCACCCTATCACAAAATGGAACCCACCAACAGTGTAAGGAGACCTGAAAGTGGCACATGGCAGAGTCTGGCGATGAAGTCAGCAGCAATGGGAGGCCGTACAGGGACCCATGACACACTCTGGACCTGGCAGCAGCAAGAGGAGGCGGTACAGCGGCCCATGGCAGAGTGGCGAAGCGTAAGCAGCTTAAATTGAAGGCCATACAGAGGCCTATGTTAAAAATAATAACATGTTTGGGGCATGATTCATGGCGGATTTAGTCAGTTGTGTCAGGAACTGGTGGTTTGAAATCCAGACTAATCCACGCCTGATTCATTTTCACAAACGTGAGTCTCTCCACACTTTGGGTGGACAGTCGTGTCCTCCGCGGAGTTACAATACCTCCTGCCGCACTAAACACGCGCTCCGATGCCACGCTACTGGCCGGGCATGACAGCCTTTCAAGGGCAAATTCAGCTAGTTGGGGCCAAAGGTCAAGTTTCGTTGCCCAGTAGTCAAGGGGATTGTCTACCTCGGTTGGCAGGGTGCTGTCCAAGTAGGCCCGAGCCTGTTGTTTGAGGTCCTGCTCCAGGTCCACCTGATGCTGCTGCTGCTGCGGCTGGTTAGTAGTTTCCTCACTGCGCTGGTGAAGAAAGCTACTCATCATCGACTGCAGACTGAGGCAGCCGCTGCTGGTGGAGCTGCCACTGCTCCTACCACCCCACCCCTCCCCTGCTGCCATGGCAGCGGAACGCGAGCGCACAGGGCCCACAGTGTCTGAGGATGGACGTTGGCGCAGAAAGGCAGAGACCAACTGACTACATAGGTGGTTTTTATAGTACTTTATTTTGGCCTCCCTCTCAGCAGGTGTGAAAAAGGCCACCATTTTTGAACGGTAGCGAGGGTCCAACAAGGTGGACAGCCAAAAGTCATCCCTCTGTCTGATGGTTATTATTCGGCTGTCGCTACGCAAGCAACCGAGCATGCTATGGGCCATTTGTGCCAAGGAATGCGAGGGACTCCCTGCCTCCATCTTCACAGCATACTGCCACGGTGCGTCTGGGTCCTCTGTCTCCTCCTCCTCTACCAGATGCTCCTGCTCCTCCACTCCTGTCCGCTGAGTGGAAAAACCACCCATTTCACTCAATAATTCCTGAGCACCAATGTCCTCCTCCTCTTCTTCCTGTCCTGCCCCCACAGGGGTCATGTGGCGTTGAGATCTGTGCGCCACGTCTACCGCACCCTGACCAGCCATTGTTAACAGCATTTGTTCCAGGACGTGCAACAGAGGAATGACGTCGTTCATCCCATAGTCCTGCCGACTCACGAATAGCGTGGCCTCCTCAAAGGGCCTGAGCAAGCGGCAGGTGTCACGCATGAGCTGCCAATGGCTGACATCTAAGTTACACAGGGGAGTACCTTTATCCGCTTGTAACATCAGGAAATCGGTGATGGCCTTTCGCTGTTCGTAAAGGCGGTCTAACATATGTAGGGTTGAATTCCACCTTGTTGCAACGTCGCAGATCGGGCGATGCTGTGGAATTCCCTTCTGCCGCTGCAGCTCAAGGAGGGTGTGCTTTGCGGTGTAGGAATGGCTGAAATGCATGCAAAGTTTACGTGACATTTTAAGGATGTCTTGCAGTGGGATGGTGGATTTTAGGAACCGCTTGACAACCAGATTGAACACGTGAGCCATGCATGGCGCATGGCACAACCTTCCTTGACGCAGAGCAGACACCATGTTCTTTCCGTTGTCGGTCAACATGGTTCCGATTTTCAGTTTGCGCGGAGACAGCCATCTGTCGATTTCTCTGTTCATTACACTCAGAAGTTCCTCCCCTGTGTGACTACGTTCGCCAAGGCATACCAGGTGCAGCACAGCGTGACACCGTTGCGCCCTGCACATGTGATATGCCGGTCGGGTAATGGGACTTGGCACGGGGGTGGCGGCTGAGGACACGGCGGAAGAAGAGGTGGTAGAGGCGGACATCTTTGCTGGACCAAGGACATGCAAACGTGGAGGCAAAAGCGGCGTGACCTGTCCAAGTTGCTGGTGCGGCTGTGACGGCACCACGTTCACCCAGTGGGCCGTAAATGACATGTACTGTCCCTGACCGTAGTTACAGCTCCACATGTCGGCGCTGCCGTGCACTTTGGCAGAGACCGACATGCTCAAAGACTGGCCCACCATCTCTTCTACATGTGAATGCAGGGCTGGCACTGCCTTTTTGGCGAAGAAATGCCGGCTTGGCACTCTCCACCGCGGCTCGGCACAAGCCATCATTTCTCAGAAAGGTGCTGAGTCCACCACTTGGAAAGAGAGGGACTGCAGCACCAGCAACTTGGACAGGAGGACGTTCAGCTTCTGCACCGTCGGGTGCGTGCTCGCAAACTGTTGTCTCTTGGAAACGGATTCCAAGAAAGACTACTGACGGAATCCGTGAAGAGGAGTAGCAGGAGAAGGAGCATCTGAACGAGCGGAAGATGCCAACGAGCGACAACTCCCCTCAGCAGAGGTGTTGGAGCCTTGACTGGCTGATAGAGGGCGATTGACGTCGGGTGACGGAGCAAGTAACGGAGCGAGTGATGGAGCGGGGGCTGGGGCAGGCAGAACCGCCTTATCTTTATCACGGTTTTCCCAGGCCACCGAATGGCGACGCTGCATATGCTGACGCAACGCTGTAGTCCCAACATGGGCCCCCTGGCCACGCTTGACTTTCTGGCCACATAGTCGACATACGGCTACGTTTACTTCCTCGGGCGGCTTGACGAAAAATTGCCACACCGCCGAGTAGGAAACTTTGCCCCCGCTACTCCTCACTGGCTGACTGCTACTTCCTCCGTGCACACCGGCACCACTACTGGCCGTGGTGGTAGGCTGCAGTGGAGCTGGTGCTCTACTCCGTGGCCGTTTGCCTCCACTGACACTGCTGCGACCCTGCTGCCTCCTGGGCAACCCACCGACTGTTTTGCTCGCTGGCAAGCTGGCACCCTCTTCTCCTGATGATGCGGAAGCAATAGCCTGATGACGACGAGGCTGCCAAGTGCGATCAGCCTCATCATCATCAATTAGGGTCTCTGCGTCACTACTAGCCCCCTCGGCTGCGTGTGGGTCAGGAGGCAGACCTGTCTCTAGACCGGCTACCGAGCCACTCTCCTCGCCAGTACTTCTTCGCCTGGCTGCTGAAGAGGTGGATGTCTCCCCCCGTTCCTGACCGCACTCTGTTAGCTCTTCCTCACTGTACAGTGGGGCTGAGCCCACAGCATGCGATACTTCGCTTGGTGAGGGAACACCAAAGGACAGGGGCATGTAGAGGACACGTGATTTCAGTGGGCTTGCTCCCGGGCCATGCCAACTAACGGTTGTGTCTGACGTACCCACCGACCGTTGGCTGTAGGTGTCAGAGGTGACCTGGGAAGAGGAAGACGACCGAGTCAACCAATCGATGACGGCAGGGTTGTCGGTGGAGACACGACCGCTGGATGACACCGGGAGCACTGGCCTCTGGCTGCGACTAGTGCTGCCTTGACCCCTTCCTCTGCTGCCACATCTGCTCGCTCCTGAAACATTGCCTCCTCTGCCACTCCTCTGCGTGTTGTCTGACATACTCTTTAATTCAATAGTGGTTGTGAAGCAGAAAGTAACGATTCTGTGTCCCTGAGTAACAATTCTGTGTCCCCGAGTAACGATTCTGTGTCCCTGAGTAACAATTCTGTGTCTCCGAGTAACGATTCTGTGTCCCTGAGTAACGATTCTGTGTCCCCGAGTAACGATTCTGTGTCCCTGAGTAACAATTCCGTGTCCCTGAGTAACGATTCTGTGTCCCCGAGTAACAATTCTGTGTCCCCGGGTAACGATTCTGTGTCCCTGAGTAACGATTCTGTGTCCCTGAGTAACGATTCTGTGTCCCTCAGTAACGATTCTGTGTCCCTGAGTAACAATTCTGTGTCCCTGAGTAACAATTCTGTGTCCCTGAGTAACGATTCTGTGTCCCTGAGTAACGATTCTGTGTCCCTGAGTAACGATTCTGTGTCCCTGAGTAACAATTCTGTGTCCCTGAGTAACAATTCTGTGTCTGTCCCTGAGTAACGATTCTGTGTCCCTGAGTAACAATTATGTGTCCCTGAGTAACGATTCTGTGTCCCTGAGTAACAATTCTGTGTCCCTGAGTAACAATTCTGTGTCCCTCAGTAACGATTCTGTGTCCCTCAGTAACAATTCTGTGTCCCTGAGTAACAATTCTGTGTCCCTGAGTAACGATTCTGTGTCCCTGAGTAACGATTCTGTGTCCCTGAGTAACAATTCTGTGTCTGTCCCTGAGTAACGATTCTGTGTCCCTGAGTAACGATTCTGTGTCCCTGAGTAACGATTCTGCGGCCCTAAAGTCTCTGTGGCCCTAACTCTGTCCCTAATACAGACAGGTCTGTCTCTCTTGAATGACCGGAGGCTAATGGAGAATTCTAAGATGGCCGCGATTTATAGCTCCACCATTACACAGTGCTGGCTGGCTGGCTGCTGATTGGCTAATGCGATCACATGTCATGAATGAATGCATTATGGGTCAGCGCGCCTTGTCTGCGTGCCTTCCCAGAGATCCCCGCTCCGTCGCCACACATGTCGCCGCCATTTTTGGGAAAATTCGATTCGTGCATCCGAAGTTTGCTAATTTTCGGATTCGGCGCGAATCGAATTTTTCCTAATCTTCGAAACGAATTCCACTTCGCCATGTTCGATTCGCTCATCTCTAAATATAATCAAACCAAAAATACTGAAATTTGAAATATAGCGCCAACTTCGCAGATTGCTGAGCTCAGTCGCAAAATCGTTTTCAGTGTCTGATGATGAATTTCCCCCACGAATCATTATCACTCAATTCTGCAAGTGGTTCTGATTTACTATCGCTGTTCTCTAGCCGGTCTAAAACCGCATCTGACCTAAAGGGACACTTTTTGGATGCATGGACGTTTCTCAGTTTCCAGGCAGAAAGAACAGACAAAATGCAGGCAGGGCACAGGACAAAGCACTCGGGACAAAATGTATGTGAAATTGGTTGAGACAGCAATGTTTTACTATGTAAAATGTAAAAAAAAAAAAATGACATTTTTTTAAATTTTTAAATTTCCCGCCGCCGCCGGCGGCGCCCGTACGTCCCGACGTCACAGGGACAGGACACAGAAGCCGGATGCCGGCATTGGCCGGAGGAGATGGCCAAGGACGCTGCAGGGGACACATCGTGGGAGCGCAGGGTAAGGTAAGTGAAGAACAAATGCCGGAGCAGTGCCGCATGGTAAGCCCGAGTGTAGCTCGGGGTTACCGCTTTTGGTACTGAAATGTTACCCGAGCTACACTCGGGAATACCGCCAAGGAGGTTAAAGGAAAACTGGCCCAAAATAGTAAAAACAAAATCATTTTTTTTTAATTTAGCTGTGTGTTTCTTGTTACTACCATAACCCAGGGGCATATTTGCCTCAAGGCAAACAAGGCGTTTGCCTAGGGTGGCACTTTTCAGGGGGGCAGCACGGCGACACGGAAGAGACACATCCGTAGGAAAGGGACAGGGACTTCTGTGTTTTACCAGTGTCCGCAACTCTGTGCCCACTTCGATACGGTCCTCGAGGCGTTGCTGGAGGAGGGGTGCAGAGGGTGTCCGTCCGGTGTGTTCATCTTCCTGGATCTTGATCATGCCCCCGGAATCACTGGGCAGCCTATGGAAGCCTGTCCCTCCCTCTGCAAGCTCCGCCTCCTCACCAGTGATTGGCCGTTGGATCTGTAACTCAGAAAAGGCACACAGGCGGCCAATCACCAGTGAGGAGACAGAGCTTGGAGAGGAGGCGCTGAATGGCAGCACGAATATCGAAGATTGAGTGAGGGACCAGCTGGAGCCAGTGAAGAGGAGAGCGGCCAGAGAAGGAAGAGAGCTGATCGGTGAGGTAAGTGTGGGCGGGATCTGGGCAGAGCAGGTGGTGCTGCTGCAGTCGGGTATGCTGGCTGTGGATGGGAGAGGAAGGGAGCCTGGGCTGGAGCAGGGGTCAGCAATGTAAGTATCATTGGTGTCAGTGGGAGTAATAGTGCCCCATCATTAGTGTCTGTGTGGGAGGAATAGTGCCCCAACATTGGTGTCACTGACACCAATGAGGAGGCACGTTTCCTCCCACTAACACCAATGATGGGGCACTAGTCTACATTATGCTTTTTAACAAAAAGCATAGGCAGGCCCTTTTCTAGACTTCAGAATTAATGGATGGCCTTTCCTCCAGAAAAGAGCCTTTTAGCTTTTTTCTTTGGTGATTCAATTGGCTTGTCAGGCATGTTTATAGCAATATGTAGGCTGATATGCAGAACTACTGCAAAAGCTATCATTTTGGAAAGACAAGCACAAAGACGATACCATTCATCAATTATAGAAACTTCCCAATTTAAAGCGGTGCTCCACGCAAAACGGGAAGCTCCGCTTTAAGGACTGCTCCTCCGCTCCCCATTAAGGATTGGCACCTTTGGGGGGGCGGGGGGGATTGGGGGGGAGTGGGTACCCGAATTTGACAGGTACCTGCTCCCAATTGCAGTCGGACCACCTAGGCCGGGTGTCGGCAACCCGCGGCTCCAGAGCCGCATGCGGCTCTTTTTCATCTTTGCTGCGGCTCCGGAGCACACTGCCCACCAGGTGGTCGGCAAGCCGCAGATCGCGAGCCACATGCGGCTCTTCTGTGTGCCGGGCGCCCGCTCCCCTCCCTCCTCAAAAATCCGGCCCGCGGAGCGTGGAACATTGGCTGTCAGGATGTAGGCGGGGCAGAGTGACGAACTCCTCTCTCAGTCTGCCCTGAAGACCAGAACGGCGCGGGAACACAGCGAGAGGAACGCGCGGAGCAAAGGTAAGTGAATTGAGACAATATGGGGGATGAATTACTATGTGGGGGATGAATTACTGTGTGGGGGATGAATTACTATGTGGGGGATGAATTACTATGTGGGGGATGAATTACTATGGGGGATGAATTACTATGGGGGATGAATTACTATGGGGGATGAATTACTATGGGGGATGAATTACTATGTGGGGGATGAATTACTATGGGGGATGAATTACTATGGGGGATGAATTACTATGGGGGATGAATTACTATGGGGGAAGAATTACTATATGGGGGATGAATTACTATGGGGGAAGAATTACTATATGGGGGATGAATTACTATATGGGGGATGAATTACTATGGGGGATGAATTACTATATGGGGGATGAATTACTATGGGGGATGAATTACTATGTGGGGGATGAATTACTATGGGGGATGAATTACTATATGGGGGATGAATTACTATATGGGGGATGAATTACTATATGGGGGATGAATTACTATGGGGGATGAATTACTATATGGGGGATGAATTACTATGGGGGAAGAATTACTATATGGGGGATGAATTACTATATGGGGGATGAATTACTATGGGGGAAGAATTACTATATGGGGGATGAATTACTATATGGGGGATGAATTACTATGGGGGATGAATTACTATGTGGGGGATGAATTACTATGGGGGATGAATTACTATATGGGGGATGAATTACTATATGGGGGATGAATTACTATATGGGGGATGAATTACTATGGGGGATGAATTACTATATGGGGGATGAATTACTATGGGGGATGAATTACTATATGGGGGATGTATTTTCAGTTTTAAAAATGTGGCTGTCAAAATAAATTTCAATCGTGGTTTTGGCGAGATTTGGCTCAGTTGAAAAAAAAGGTTGCCCACCACTGACCTAAGGCTATGATTGTGATTATGAAGATACACTGTGGCCCTGATTAACCCTTTGCTTACTGGGCCCTTAAACCCCCTTCATGACCAGAGTGCTTTTTGCAATATATGCAGTGTCGGATTTGTTATAAATGTTGCAATGGTTTTGCGGCTCCTAGTCTTTTTTTTCCCTTCGGAAACGGGTCCAAGTGGCTCTTTATGTCTTAAAGGTTGCAGACCCCTGACCTAGGCGATCGGAAACGGAAGGTGTCCTCCCTCCTTCTCTCCCCTTGGTCTTCTGGGACATGTGACAGGTCCCAAAAGACTACAGGACCATTCATGAAGCGCAGCGCTACTCACGCATGCACAGTGGGTACCCAGCTGTGAAGCTGCAAGCAGTCACAGCCGGGTACCCACACTGAAGATGCCGGCCTCCAGGAATCCAGGACGGCAGGTGAAGCGGACTGCGGGGGACACACCTTGGGACTGAGGGACAGGTAAGTGGCTACAGTTTTTGTAGATGCTGACTTTTATTTTTTGACAGGATGAGTGGAACTCCACTTTAAGTAACTGGAACCATATCAACAAACACCAACAAACTGGAACTGTGCAAACAGAGAAAATACAAAACAGGCATACAGTATACTTGCAGTCTGTTGCTTCATTCTGAAGTCTAGCACCACTATTTTCAGCACCTAAAATCCACCTGGCTCAAAGATCTAGGCAGAGTTCAGGAAGTAGATTCTGGTCCCACTGCACCAAGTATAGCTTCGGGCAGGAAGATTTTTTTATTTTTTATTTTTTATGTTTTTAGCAAACAAGATCGGATGTCAGCGGGTGTCAACGGACACATGTCCATTGACACCTGCTGCTCCATAGAGGAGACTGGCAGCTCTATGATGGTATTGGCTCGTGCATTTCGTACACGAGCACGTAATCATGAGGGGATGTGCATACCCCTCATGATTACATGCTCGTGCGCGAAACGCATAGAGGTGGAGCCATACGCGGTGATGTCACGCTGCCGCCGAGACCACGAGGAGGTCCGGCAGCCATCTTTATTGCTGTACATGGTCAGTGTTGATTCCTATGCTGTTCATATTGAGTTGCTTTACCCTGAATAAACGTTTCTGCTGTAAAAGTACTACACTATGGGCATTCTTCTTTTTGGCTCTTTATGAGCCAATACCATCGTAGAGCCCATACCTGGAGGACGATAGCTCTGTGGCAGAGAACCAGGGAGGAAGGAGATCTCTTGGACCTGACCAGGCTGACCACCTCTTAAGGGGGACCTCCAGCTATATCTCCCATACCAGGGTCCTCAAACTATGGCCCGCGGGCCACATGCGGCCCGCCGAGCACATTTATCCGGCCCGCCGGCAGGGGACACTAAGTACAGGGGCGGGCAGGGGGCTGCTGTCTCTTACCTGGCTCCAGTCCAACGACGATCCAGTCCAGGAAGCGCAGCTCCTTCACTCCAGCCACTCCCTCATTCGATGTCCCCGCTGCTGCTCGGCTCCGCCTCCTCACCGGTGATTGGGCGCCAGTACTGTAGCTCAGGAAAGGCACACAGGCGGCCAATCACCGGAGAGGAGGCGGAGCCGAGCGGCCCCACGAAAATCAAGGGAGGGAGAGGCCGAAGTGAAGGAAGGAGGACAGCTGACCGCCCGGTAAGTGTGCCGTGCAGATGGTACTGCTACAACCAGGTATGCTGGCTGCAGCAGCACCATGCTGGAACAGGGGTCGGCTAGTTAAGTATCATTGCTGTCAGTGGGAGGAATAGTGCCCCATCATTGGTGTCACTGATAATAATGATGGGGCATTATTCCCCCCACTGACACCAATGATGGGGCACTATTCCTCCCCCCACTGACACCAACGATGGGGCACTATTCCTCCCCCCCACTGACATCAATGATGGGGCACTATTACTCTCACTGACACCAGTGATGGGGCACTATTCCTCCCACTGACACCAATGATGGGGCACTATTCCTCCCCCCACTGACACCAACGATGGGGCACTATTCCTCCCCCCACTGACACCAACGATGGGGCACTATTCCAACCACCCCCCCACTGGCACCAATGACGTACTATTCCTCCCACTGACACCAATGATGGGACTCTATTCCTCACACTGACACCAATGATGGGGCACTATTCCTCCCACTGACACCAATGATGGGACTCTATTCCTCACACTGACACCAATGATGGGGCACTATTCCTCCCAATGACACCAATGATGGGGCACTATTCCTCCCACTGACACCAATGATGGGGCACTATTCCTCCCACTGACACCAATGATGGGGCACTATTCCTCCCACTGACACCAATGATGGGGCACTATTCCTCCCACTGACACCAATGATGGGGCACTATTCCTCCCACTGACACCAATGATGGGCCACTATTCCTCCCACTGACACCAATGATGGGCCACTATTCCTCCCACTGACACCAATGATGGGCCACTATTCCTCCCACTGACACCAATGATGGGGCACTATTCCTCCCACTGACACCAATGATGGGGCACTATTCCCCCACTGACACCAATGATGGGGCACTATTCCTCCCACTGACACCAATGATGGGACACTATTTCACTCCATAAGACACACTTGGGGGGAAATGTCTGTGCGTCTTATAGAGCGTCCGGCCCAGTATTCCCACCGCCGTTGTATGTCCGCAGTCTCTGAACAAATGCGGACACAGTACAGGAGATGACCATAGTTTTTTTTTTTTTTAACTTTAGTCCGACCCTCCAACGGTCTGAGGGACAGTGAACTGGCCCCATGTTTAAAATGTTTGAGGACCCCTGGTTTAGGAGATATTCCAGCTAGCAGCAGTCAGTGCCATTCCTTCAGAGCTCTGTGTCGTGCCTAGGGCTTCCCTGTGCATGCAGTGCATACTAGCACATTATGGCTTAAGCCTGCAGGGGGGGACCCTTTTTTTTGCTTTAACCTCCCTGGCGGTATTCCCGAGTGTAGCTCGGGGTAAACTTTCAGTACCAAAAGCGGTAACCCTGAGCTACCCTGGGGCCTTCCCTGCAGCGTTGCTCCGGAATCCCTGTTTCACTTACCTTGTCCTGCGCTCCCGCGATGTCCCCCCTGCAGCGTACCCGGCCATCTCCTCCGGCTGATGCCGGCATCCGTCTTCCGGGTTCTGGTCCCTGCGAGTGTCGGGACGTATGGTGGGCTGGAATCAGCGGGAAATTCAAAAATTTTAAAAGTGACATTCACTAAATACACTAAAATCACATAGTATAACATTACTGTATCAAACCATTTCACATACATTTTGTCCCTAATGCTTTGTCCTGTGCCCTACCTGCATTTTTACTGTTCTTTCTGCCTGGAAACTGAGAAATGTCCATGGCGTCCAAAAAGCATCCCTTAGGTCAAAAGCGGTTTTAGACCAGCTAGAGAACATCGATAGTAAATTAGAACTACTTGCAGAATTGAGTGATAATAATTCATGGGGAAATTCGTCATCAGACACTGAAAACAATTTTACGACTGAGCTCAGTGATGTGCAAAATTGGTGGTATATTTCAAATTTTAGTGTTTTTTGGTTTTATTACATTATTTAATTAAATTTATTATTATTATATTATTTTTTATGATTATTTATTATATTATAATTTATGATTTCGTGTTTCAAATTTTATCATACCCGGGATGTTTACTAGACAGTTCGGACAGATTTCTGTGAGTTATTCCTAAAAATTACAGGCCTACAATAAAAAAAGACATATTTCCATGCAAAAAAATGTACCGCTTTGAGCACAGAAATATTGACATAATCAGACCGCTAGGGAGGTTAACATTACTAATGCTTTAACTCAGGAATCAGCATTTATGATTTCATAGATTTGGCTCCCACTGATTTCAGTAGGGTCTGACATTGGCATTTGAATTACTCTGAAATTTGCTGAACCCTGCTTGAACTGAACCCAAGGAAGTGCTTTTCATTCCTATTCTCAATCTTTCCTTTTCATAAAATGACTGAAACATTACAAAAAGTAAAGGTGAAGCAGTAAAGGAGAAAATTGTCAAATATTTCACTATAATACCTTTTACAAGTGTTGGTTTGAGTTTTAGGTTTATTGGGCATTTTAAATTCACAAAAAAGTTATTTATTCTTTTCTGTCTTACAGCCCTTTATCATAAGACATTTACAAACTCATTATGCCTTAGTGCATTGCTTTTATGGGTTTTATACATTCTGGAGTTTATCCGAGACAAGGTCGCTGGCAGCAATGGGACAGCTTAAGTTTTCCTGATTGAATCAACACATGCAAGCTTAATTGAAATCTTTTTGCAGGCTGACCTAAGGCGACCATTAAACATCTCTATAGGATATTCGCCAGGGACAGCTGATAAGAACAGAAAATAGTTCAAGGCATTATTAAGATCAGGGGATGTGTGGAGGGATCACGTCCATTAAAGTCAGCCCTTCTTCAAGTCTATCTGGGTTAAAGAGTTTAGACCACTAAAAGCCTCGATGATCACAGGATTAGCTACAGGCATTTGTTTATTTTCTCACTCCAGTGATTAAAAAACTTACTTTTGCTTATCCATCTCTTAGGAAGTGATTGAGGATTCCATTAGGACATTTGGCTGTTTAACTCACTGGCAGAAAACGGGAGTCCTACACATCAGATTGCCTTTGTTTATTGATGCAATTTGCTTGTAACATAGAATTTCCAAATTCTGTAAAAATGGCATTTAAAAAATAAACAATCTAAAAGTTCAAACAATTACTAAATTGTTTGGAATGCCTAGAGCCCAGAGGTGATGCTGCTGTATGGAACCTCCAACACTTGTGTTAACTGGACAGCCAGTGGTGGCACTCCAGGTTACCTGTGTCCTTGGTAAAATCTTCCAAGTCCCTGTTAGACACATTCTTGATGGAAGATGGCACTAGATCTAATAATCAAAGCTGTGACGTTCACAGCCATAAAGTGTAACCGCACTATCCATAGAGTGTGGCATGTATGCACAGGCCCAGCAAAGAAGATTTTGGCAAACCACTGTGCTGCTCCAGAGAGGTCACACAGCTGATATCTTGCTGGATCAGGGATCGTTGAGTATAACACTGGGAGGGGAACTGGGGTTGGGTTCATCAAATAAATTGTAACAGCATAATGGTGCTATACAGCAACAAAGAACAAAACTTACCCGTAATAAAGTCTGTCCCATTTCTAGCTTGCTTCTGCTTAGTGCAGAAATCTCCCCACTGCAGTTACTGGGAGTGTGAAAGTTGCACCTCTTGCCCTCCCTATCTGCCCCCCCCCCCTTCCATTCACAGAACCCAAAGTATTCTTTCCCAGAATGCAAAGCGGAAGGCAGGGAGATGAATGACATAGGATCCCCTTCCTCCAATCATAGAACATTTTGCATTCTGAAAAAAGAATACTACAAGTTGTAAGAAGGGTTGGGTGAGTGGCGCATCTCTTTCAGTCTTGCAGTGGTTTATGTTAACCCAGAAAGGCTGGGAGATCTACACTATGCTGCAGTCAGCTAGACATGAGACACACTTCATTAGAGGTAAGTTATGGCCCTGCAAAAGTTTAAGTAAAGTTTTGATGATGAGAATGTTGTTTTAGTCCTCAAATACCAGTCAGATATGTGGAAACCTCAGATGTTACATAGTTACATAGTTAGTCTGGCTGAAAAAAGACAAAAGTCCATCCAGTTCAGCCATAAAAAACGTTATAATCCTATACCCAGAGTTGATCCAGAGGAAGCAAAAAAAACCAGCAAAGCATGATCCAACTTGTTCCTCCAGGGGACAATATTCTCTCCTGATCCCCCGAGAGGCAAACGGATATTCCCTGGATCAACTTTACCTATAAATGTTAGTATCCAGTTATATTCTGTGTATCCCAGAAAGAATTCAGGCCTTTTTTTAAAACAATCCACTGAGCTGGAGAGATCCAACTCTTGAGGGAGTCTATTCCACGTGTTCACAGCTCTTACTGTTAAGAAACCTTTCCTTATTTGGAAATTACATTTCTTTTCCTCCAGACGTAAATAGTACCCCCTTGTCTTCTGTGATGACCTCAAGGTGAATAGCTCTACACCGAGTTCACTATATGAACCACTGATGTATTTATACATGTTGATCATATCCCCCCTTAATCTCTTTTTCTCAAGAGAGAATACATTCAGTTCCTCTAATCTTTCCTCACAGCTGATCTCCTCCATACCTCTTATCAGTTTGGTTGCCCTTCTCTGTACTTTCTCCAGTTCCCCAATGTTCTCTTTGTGAATTGGTGCCTAAAATAGAACTGCATATTCCAGATGAGGTGTTACTAATGATTTGTACATGGTTAAAAGTATATCTCTCTCTCTGGAGTCTATACCTCTTTTAATACAAGAGAGGATTTTGCTGGCTTTGGAAACCGCAGCTTGGCATTGCATGCCATTATTAAGCTTGTGATCTACCAGAATACGGGAGAGGAACGCACGGAGCAAAGGTAAGTGAACTGACACAGGGGGGACTTGGGGACTTAATATGGGGGATGAATTACTATAGGGGGGATGAATTACTATATGGGGGATGAATTACTATGGGGATGAATTACTATGGGGATGAATTACTATATGGGGGATGAATTACTATATGGGGGATGAATTACTATATGGGGGGTGAATTACTATATGGGGGATGAATTACTATATGGGGGATGAATTACTATGGGGGATGAATTACTATATGGGGGATGAATTACTATATGGGGGATGAATTACTATGGGGGATGAATTACTATGGGGGATGAATTACTATATGGGGGATGAATTACTATGGGGGATGAATTACTATATGGGGGATGAATTACTATATGGGGGATGAATTACTATGGGGGATGAATTACTATGGGGGATGAATTACTATATGGGGGATGAATTACTATATGGGGGATGAATTACTATGGGGGATGAATTACTATGGGGGATGAATTACTATATGGGGGATGAATTACTATGGGGGATGAATTACTATATGGGGGATGAATTACTATGGGGGACGAATTACTATATGGGGGACGAATTACTATATGGGGGATGAATTACTATGGGGGATGAATTACTATGGGGGATGAATTACTATAGGGGGGATGAATTACTATATGGGGGACTAATTACTATGCTTACTATGGGGGAATATTACTATACTTACTATGGATGACACATACACATCATTCATCTACTCTTGGTCCGGCCCCCGGGTCCAATATATGAACCCTTTGCGGCCCTCAAGTCAAAAAGTTTGCCCACCCCTGGTCTACATGCTCGGACCTGACCTTTTTACTATTAATATACAGTATTTGAAGACGTTTTTGGGGTTGGTCCTGCTTATCTTTTGCAATCTGCCGTTTTCAATTTTTGCAGCCTTTATTTCCTTTTTGCATTATCTGGAATGTCCTTTGTAATGTTTAAATGATGATAGCATTCTTTCATTTTTATATTAAATAAAAGCAATTTTCTTATTATCTATAGCTTTATTAACTTTAGCTGTAAGCCACATAGGTTTGATTTTTTAAAATGTGATCACAGAGGAAGGAAAGGTAGAGCGCCAATAAAAAAAATCTAGTGAAAAATAAAACTTTGCAATGAAGAACTTCAAATCCATTTAGGATGTCTTATTAAACAGACAATAATCAATGGACAATAAAACAAAACAATTAAAAGACTAGTATATATTAGTATAATACTGTACATTACAATAGCATATTACAATTAAATTACAATAGTGAATCCCTAACTTACATTTGCATATTGATACTGAAACCAGAATGTAGGTGAACTCTAGTTCCTTCTGTCTGTTTTGTTTTAAGATACAGCCAAGTATCATAAAGCACAATATTTTACTGTGAAACTTGAGGATCCATGCACACTGGGCATTTTAATAACGCTGGTAACATTAGCTGTGTAAAGTCACAATAAAAACTTGACTTTTTCAGCTTTTTTGCATTAGCGTTAAGCGGCATTTTGCTGTATTTTTTCGTGTTTGCATTTTTAGCTTTTTGTTGTTTACTCAAAAAAGGTCCAAAAACACCGCTTTGCCGCGATTTACCACGTTTTGCCACATTTTTCAGTGTTAGAGCATTTTTGCAGCTAAAAAAACTTATCTAGAAACCCACTAGTTCTGGGTTTCTTTTTCCAGCCAAAAAACACCCCAGCCAAAAAACGCCCCTGCCAAAAAACGTTGATTACAGTCCATGTGGACACATAGGATAACATGCTGGGGAGTTTACCGGCTGTAGAAAAAAACATCAAAAGCAAAAAACAGCAACTTTAAAAACGTCCAGTGTGCATGAGGACTTAGGCACACATCTGTTCCACCATGTAGCTGAAATACAGAATACAGCAAAGGTAAAAATATTTGAGATATTATCTCCCATTGATTTCCCATACAAATGCAGATGTAGATTTTATCATTATCTCTGTATTCTTGCATTCAGGGATACATGCACTTTAGTGCACCAGCTAACGTTGTTGCATTGCCTCTTACTCACAGACAGGGGCGAACTGACAACTCATGGGGCCCCCGTGCAATAGGGGATCATGGGGCCCCTGTGTCCTTGCACAAACTCAAAAAAGCCTATGAAAAAGGTACCAGGGGCATCTCATGGGGCCCCCTTACTGACTTCAGGCCCTCGGGCAGTGCCCGAGTTTCCAAATGGTCAGTCCGCCCCTGCTCACAGATGTAGACCCAGAATTCTTTCAATCTTCTGCCAAGATTCAAAAAATGTGAGTATCCTTAGATAGACTTACAGCAAAAATGTAGCTGTTATAGAGTTAAAATAGCAGTAGGCTTAACAGCACCAATAGTCAATAACAAAGGTTACATAAGGATACATCCAACACACAATAATAATAACAGTTTTCAGTGAGTTTCTATGCTGAGCATTTCCTTCCTATCAGATCTGAGCAGCCCATGTGACTACAGAGTCACATGTTTGGAAGTATACACAATGGTAAATGGCAGCCAACTCCCTCCCTTCTCCTCCATGCCCACTAACCAGCTAAACACAATGGGGGTAGGATATTACATCCTGAATGATGGAGGCTTCATCTCCTTGTTATTCTAAGACATAGGCTGGAAGGGCATAACACAGCCTGTGACTCATAGAAACCCACCCACACCATATTACTGGCAAAAAATAAAACATTTGATTTCAAATATATATGTGTGTGACAATTTAAAACAGTTTATTGATATGAATGATTTATTTTTACTCTGTAGTTCAAAGACTGCTTTTTTTTATCTTGATCATGTGACTGGCAGCAGAGGACTAGAAGGAAAAAAAGGTACTTTTCTTTACATCATCCACATACAGAAGGAGAAGGGATAATGTAAATTAAACAGCTTAGTATCACTTTAAGTCACTGGCTTAGAACAATCATGCAGATTAGGAGTTCTGTCTTTCCAAATGTATGTCTCCAAGTTGACTGTAAATTGCCAGGCACCTAGCATTTTTCTAAGGTCAGTGGCAACCTCTGTATTTCACAGATCTCTCCACCACAGTTCCTGAGAGACACAAGGAACAGCTAGGTGATCTAAAGCTGGCCATACACTGGTAAATTTTTAGGAACATTCGTTCTACTTTCTAAAGGCTGTTTGGGTCAAATTGACATAAATTTTTTACCACATTGAGAAAATTCAAAATGGAGATTGTTTTTCTTGAACAAACATTTCTGAATGATTGAACGAACATCGGCCACTGCCTGCCCTCCCGTAAATACATCTGATATCTGTATGGAGTGTTGTTGGGTTCCTAAAGGGAAGAAGTACTTGACTGAAAACAGGGCCGTGGATAAGGGGGTACCACCAGTCCTCCTGTACAGGGCCCAGGCAAACAGTGGGGCCCAGGCAGCTATGAATATAGCTTGAATATGCACAAATGAGGGGGGACAATTACTGAGCTTGATCCCCAGTATGACTTTCTCTGCAGCAGCTGAAAGCTGGCTTCTTCTCCTCTCCCTCCTGCAGGCTTTCAGCTGCTGCAGAGAAAGCCATATAGGGGATCAGTTCCAGTAATTGCCCCCCCCTGCCGCACCCATCACCCTCCCTGTACACCATACATTTCACCCAGCTACCCAGGCCCCCCTGTATGCCCCCAACCCCGCAGTGCTTCCGGATTCCCTCCTCTCCTTTGCACCGTTCATGCATAGAATGCATGAAGGTAAAAAATTCTTCAGGAGTACAAACAAATGTAACAGTTATTATTCACATCATGAGTTAAACAGTTATACTGATGGATTCATTTTACTTTAACGCTGAAATAAACCCAATGATTTAACTGTTTTCCAAAGCAGTTACATTGTGGGCACATTCAATTCAATAAGTTAAGGATTTATTTTTTAAAAATCCATTTTTAGCCCCCAAAAAATTAAAAATTACAGTCACCGGGCTACATAAAGATCCTTATCCATGTGGTAAAACCTTATTGATCCAGCCTATTATATGATGACATGACCCCAAATAAGCAGAAAAGCATACGTCCAAGGTTGCTCATATTTGTACTCCAGTTCTTGGTTCTCAATCAAAGAAACAAAACTACAATGAAGTGGCTGCTGCCCAAATCTAGGTTCCATTTCTGATTTCCAACCTCTGTTCTCTTCTGTCTAGATAGTTTGGGTCAGCCTTTCTCAACCAGGGTGCCTTGAGGTTTCTTCAGGGGTGCCTTGGCAAAATGTCTAAAAATTATATACAAGCTAACGGGTGGAACAAGCCTGCATTTTAGTTACACAAAGCCACAGGTTTTCATTGTGCACCTTTACGACCTTCTAGCCGCTGGCGTCCTGACAACCAATGACATCATCAGTTGATAAGGAGGATGTCAGCTGCCTCCACAGCATCCTAGTTTGACCCTCCCCGCCCCTCTCCATCAGTGTTGGGGTCATATTAGCTCAGTGATGGAGAAAAACTGAGGGAGAAGAGAAACACTGGAATACTAGTCAGTACCAGTGTACAAAGGTGTGCTTTGGAAGAATAAATAATGTTGGGTGCCCTACATGTGTGGATGTTGCTGCATTATATAAAACTATTAGAATAGTTTTTCACATTTTAGAATGGGGTGCCTCAAGACTCCATAATTGTAAAAGGTGCCTTGATTGAAAAAAGGCTGAGAAACACTGGTTTAGGTAACATGATCTACCCTGTGTGATAGTACTGTCTGTTAAAATGGATTTGTGCCCAGACTATGCAAACTAAATTATTCAAATACACTGAACAAGCAGTATAAGCATTTCGAAAGTTAGCTCCCATTTACCTCTGTAGCTATTGGCATTGTGTGAAATTTCTCATCAAAGTACACAATAGAGGCGCAGGAATCTTCATTTTATTTCTAAGGACCTCTTCTGTTCTTGATATGTCAGGACCCTAGACTGCTAGAGCGTGGGGGTGCAGAAGCTGAAGGGACCGGTTTAGCTGCAGGAAGGAGCGGAGGATGAGGTAAGTAAATCTCTCTTTAATGTTCCCCTAGACCAGGGGTCTCCAAACTTTCTAAACAAAAGAGCCAGTTTACTGTCCTTCAGACTTTAGGGGGGCCGGACTGTGGTCTGTGGCCATTGGGAGTTGAAATTGTCCTTGTTGAGAGTAAACAATAAATCTTTGGTATTAGGGGGAGGAATAGTGCCCTATCATTGGTGTCAGTTTGAGTGCCTCATCATTGGTGTCAGTGGGAGGAATAGTGCCATGATGTTGGTGTCAGTTTGAGTGGCTCATCATTGGTGCCAGTAGAAGGAATAGTGCCCTGTTGTTGGTGTCAGTTTGAGTGCCTCATATTTCGTGCCAGTGGGAGGAATAGTGCCCTGTTGTTGGTGTCAGTGGGAGAAATAGAGCCCCATTGTTGGTGTCAATAGGCCTCATTGCTGATATCAGTAGTGGGAATTATTCCTCGTTGTTGGTGTCAGTGGGAGGAATAGTGTTTTGAATCAGTGGGGGGAAAAGTGCTTCAAGGGCTGGATAAAGTCAAGTAAAGGGCCGCATCCTGCCCCGGGCCACAGTTTGGAGACCACTGCCCTAGACATAGACCAGCAGTGGGGCTGAACCTGCACTGCAAGGATTAATTTTTTTCTTTGCTTGGATTGGGCTTTAAAAATTCCTAAAGTGATGGGTGCCCAATTTCTTCCATACCAAAAAGAGCTGAGCATTCTTCTTTTAGGTGGAATGCTAGCTCAACGTGCCACCTGTGGGTTCCTAACCGCTTATGTAGCAATTGGCTGTGGATGAATGGGCAACCCCATTTGCAAGTGTGGATGGGGCCTTATAGGCAAAGCTTCAGCACTCCCTAACAGTGCCAAAGCTTGGCTGGCCTTTCCTGCCTACTCCTGCCAGTGAGA
The DNA here is from genome assembly GCF_062004578.1 of Staurois parvus. NCBI lineage: Eukaryota > Metazoa > Chordata > Amphibia > Anura > Ranidae > Staurois > Staurois parvus. The sequence continues at coordinate 15,396,292 of NW_028317877.1, forward strand.
AAGCTCATAATAGTGATGGGCCACTTCAATGTAGGGGAAGGAAGTAGCAGCAATCTCTGACACTTCCTGGAAGTGTCAAAGTTTTGCCTGTCTGCAATCCTGCATGTGGCCACAGTGTTTTCAAGCCTACTGCAGGTAGATGCCTGTATATTATACCCTCATTGTTTTTTCTTTTTGTTTAACTGCTTGCTGTTCGCCTACTGTAGTTTATTGCGAGTGGGCGACAGCTGCGGGCCAGGTGATGTACTGGTACGTCGTGACCTTTCTTCTGGTTTTGGGGCACGAGCAAGCTTGATTGGACACAGCACGAGTTTGGCAACTGATTTCAGCCAATGATTTTGACTGATGTCAGCTGATCAGATGTGGCCAATCATACACACACAGTGCTTGTTCACAAAACACAGAATTCTATGTAAAGGGGAACCGCTATCTACACAGCAGGGAGAAAAACAGACAGAGAGCAAAGTAAAACCAGCACATATTACACACATTACACATTGTTGGTTACACAGTTAACTCCTTGATTGCCCCTAGATATTAACCCCTTCTCAGCCAGTGCCAGTGTACAGTATTATCACTATTATTAGTGTCACAAGTGGTGTCAGTGTCAATTAGTGACCCTCCTAAATAGTGTCTCTTAGCACCAGATTGCCTGCCACCTTATCACAGTCACGCTATAAGTCGCTGATTGGGGGGGGGGGGGATTTGTGTTAGGAGAAGGAATGGGGGGGGATATGTGCTAGGAGTAGGAGAGAAGTTTGGGGGGGATTTGCGTTAAAAGGGGGTGGGGATTTGGGTGAGGTCAGAGGATTTTATGCTGGGAAGGGTAATTTGTGTTCAGAGAGGGGATTGGGGGGGGGGTAATTTGTGCTAGGAGAGGGGATTGGGAGGGGTAATTTGTGCTAGGAGAGGGGATTTGGGAGGGGTAATTTGTGCTAGGAGAGGGGATTGGGAGGGGTAATTTGTGCTAGGAGAGGGGATTGGGAGGGGTTGTGCTAGGAGGGGGGATTTAGTTGGGGAGGAAGGATTTGTGTTGGGAAGGGTAATTTGGAGGGGGTTGTGCTAGGTGGAGAGATTTAGGGGGATTTTTGATAGGAGGCAGGATTGGGGGAATTTATGCTAGCAGGAGGGATTTGGAGGAAAGGATTTGTGCTACGGTGGAAAATTTGAGGCGAAAGAGGATTTGTGCTAGGAGGGGTGAAGTAGAACTACAGGTGAAGTTTTTTTTTTTTGGGGGGGGGGGGTAGCTGGTCTTGCCTAGGCTGTAAAACAGTCTAACACTGGCCCTGCCTGAAATTCAAACTTTGGTTGGAACCACCTGACCTAAGAAACTTCACTTTGAAAATTGAAGAAGCCCAGAAGAAAATCCTTGGACTGAATTGATTTCTGTTGTTTATCCCACCAGGCTGATGTAGGGAAATCCTAAGGCCTCTTTCACATGGATGTTTCTGATCGGGTCCGCCTGCCCATTTTTCAGGTGGACCCGATTGGACCCTCCATTCTCCTCTATGGAGCCTCCATTCTCCTCTATGGAGCGGTGGGTGTAAACGGACTTGTGTTCGTTTACACCCGCCGACATTCAATCCGATCTGACCCGCAAAAAAGGGACAGATGGGGATCCAATTACCCTTCTGTCTGTCAGATCGGGTCAGATGGAAACGAACAGGAGGTCTGTTTGAATCCGACTGCCCAATGAGGAAAGCAAGCTGCTCTGTGTCCACTCTGCAACAGTGGAGCAGACACAGACCTGCCATCCGCTTGCTCAGTGGGGATCAGTGGAGAGATCCCCCACTGAACAAGCGGATCCACTAAACGGGTCAGATCCATGTGAAAGGACCCTTTTGTGTACCCTTTAGTGTATTGAAAAGATCCAGATTCAATTCAAGCAGAGTAACACAACTAAGGGTCCTTTCACACGAGCTTTCCAGTTTTTTCATCAGTTCAGTCATGTTTTTTCAAAGAAAAAAACGGATCAGTTTACATCAGTTTTTTCATCAGTTTCTCGTCAGTTTCTCATCAAATTTTACATGAGTTTTTTTACATCCTTTACCAATGCAAAAGCAGATGCAAAAACAGACCGTATGTCTGTTTACATCCGTTTTTCATTTGTTACGTTGTTTTACAGAAGGAAAATAGGGTTTTCTTCCATTCAAAAAAACAAATGTTAACAGATGTGGACATTAACAGATGTAAACAGATCATCATCCGTTTACATCTGCTAGTCCATAGAAATACATGGGTTTCCATTTTTCATCTGTAAACGGACAGATGAAAAATGGACATACGGAACACCTGTGTGAAAAGACCCTAAAAAGTTAAAACAGAGGCCTCTAGGCTCAGATGAAAAACTCTTGTAAGAGGGTCACACTGCAATCTGATTGCACAATCCCTGTTCAATCTCATTTAAAAGTATCGAAACTATGTAATATGAGAGGAAACTTGTACAATTCAATCAATTTCTATTCAATGACACGGTAGGATTGCCACCTCATCTCTTTAAACCCCAACACATATTAATTACACAGGTTCTGAGGGTAATTTAATGCAAATAAGACACTAAGTGAGTTTAACACCTTCCCGTCCGGCCTATAGCAGATTGACAGGGCCAATCACAGCCCATCTGTATCATGTGATCAGCGTTGCCTAATCACAGCTAATCACAACAAAAGACTGAATGAATCAGTTTCATTCAGTAACAATGATTGCAAATATCAAAGAAATACATTAGTATTAGCAATTATAATGTGTTAAAAAAAAAAAATCGTGATCACTTGCCCAGAGTAGTTCAATGTTACTATGGTACCATTGTAGTGCTTTGGTCACAGTGTGCTGAAAATTAAAATAGTAACAAAAAGAAAAAAATTTAATAAAAAATAAAAAAATGATAGAAACATTTGAAAAAAAAAATACAAATTGAATTATTATTATTTTCACTAAAGAAATGTAGTAGAATACATTTTGATGTAAATTTATGAAGAAATGTTATTTATTTGCAGAAAGAGAAATGAAGAAAAGTGTGGGTTTTTTTTCAAAAGTTTCAGGTGTTTTTTGTTTTATTTAGCAAAAAATAAAAACTCAGTGGTGATTAAATACCACCAAAAGAAAGCTCTATTTGTGTGATAAAAATGATAAACATTTCATATGGGTACAGTGTTGCATGACCGCGCAATCGTCATTCAGAGTGCGACAGCGCTGAAAGCTGACAATTGGCCTGGGCAGGAAGGGGGTATAAGTGCCCAGTAGGCAAGTGGTTAATTACCACCTTAGTCAGCCACAGAACCTGTGTCATTTACACCCCGGTCACATCAAACCTGATTTTGAAATCGTGCGACTTACAGTGAAATCACATGATTTCAAAGTCGGGTTAACTGCCGATTTTAGGTGAGATTTGCAAGACATCTGACACAGATATCTATGAAAATCGCACCAAAAGTAGTGCATCTCCTAGATTGTAAGCTCGAAAGAGCAGGGCCCTCGAACCCCTCATGTACTGTTTTGTTACTGTATTGTCTCATGTTCTGTCCCCCACTATAATGTACAGTGCTGAGCAAACCTTTTGGCGCTATATAAAAACTGTATAATAATAATGTACTACTTTGGTAATCGGTGCAGCTCCGACCAAGTCAGAACCGCATCGATGTGACCACTGTAATTGCAGACACTGGGATGTGACTTGGAATGAGATTTTCAAATCGCATGGCATGCAAATCGCATGCCAATTCGCATTCAGTGTGATCGGGGTGTAATATGTGTTCGGTTTTAAAGGGATGAGGTGGCAACCCTATGACACAGGTCCTTGCATTACAGTTGTTGGTAGATCTATAGGAAGCTGTGCGATCAGATTGTATAGTGTATGGTCAGTTTAAGATGAAGCTTTGAGCACTTGTTCCTGTTGACCCCAATTTTTGCTTTGTAGGGCCTGTATATAGAGAAAATATTGCATACAAGAATTTACTATTGTTAGACGTTGAGCATTGCACATAGTCTGCCAGCAGAGGGCGACCTTCACCAGTCATAGTGGCTTTACTTTTCAAGTATGTTATGGTAATCTTCCTATCTAAAGCTGCTTAACAAGATAAGATGAGATAAAATGCATGTTTAAAAAAAGTAGTACAGAGCTATTCAGTAATGAGGAGTGCAAGTATCTCTTAAAGCAACAATCAACATATTTTACCAGAATGTTGTCACCTTACATTGCAGTATTGATTATTATTTATTTATTTCAGGTACTTATATAGCGATGTCAATTTACGCAGCACTTTACATATATATTGTACATTCACATCAGTCCCTAACCCTCAAGGGGCATACAATCAAAGGTCCCTAACTCACATTCATAACCAAGGGCCAATTTAGACAGGATCCAATTAACCTACCAGCATGTCTTTGGAGTGTGGGAGGAAACCCACGCAGGCACAGGGAGAACATGCAAACTCCAGACAGGAGGTGCTGTGGCTGGGATTCAAACCAACGACCCTAGTACTGCCAGGTGGAAGTGCTAAACATTTAGCCACTGTGCTGCCCATTATTGGTGCTACTATTAGGTGTGTGTCCAGCCAATGCGTGTTTTTTTTTCCATATATATATATATATATATATATATATATATATATATATATATATATACATATATATATATATATATACAGGGGCGGACTGACCATTTGGAAACTCGGGCACTTCCCGAGGGCCCAGGGTCAGTAGGGGGCCCCATGTGATGCCCCTGGTACCTTTTTCATAGGCTTTTTTGAGTTTGGGCAAGGACACAGGGGCCCCATGATCCCCTATTGCCAGGGGGCCCCATGAGTTGCCAGTCCGCCCCTGTATATATATATATATATATATATATATATATATATATATATATTAGGTTTTAGATAAAGGTTGGCAGGATTAGAACCTCTGTATGTTTTTCACTGTTATCCAGGGCTGTGTTAGAGATATTTCCCCTCACTTGCTGTCATGGTCACAATGGTGTCACCACTCGGGAAGGACAAATAGACAAAAAGCTGACAGTTTCTAGTCCATCTTTAGTCCTCTGGGCCAGTTCACACTATGAATGGCACAGGAATACGCTGTGTGTTCCTTTTCCATTCACATGCGATCCAGATGCAGTGTGATTTTAGCCCATTTATTTGGAAGGGTTGAAATTGCTCCAGACCACACTAAAAGTATTGTATGCACTACTTTAAAAAAAAGCACAGCAACCCGATTGCATGGCACTACTGTACAACCTGCGTTTGGGGTGTCATTAGGTTAATACTGACAGCCACTGCAGTGCATTTTGAACATTGTGCGGGTAACGTGCACGAAACGCAAGTTTCTTACCCCAGGTTCTGGTGTGAACTGGCCCTCATTCATGCTGACACTTCTGTGTTTGGGCTCTTTCACACAAACATTCTGATCGGGTCCGTATGCCAGTTTTTTTAAGTGGACCCGATCGGAACCTCCGTTCTGCTCTATGGAGCGGCGGGTGTAAACCGACATTCGTCCGTTTACACCCGCCAACATCCGATCTGCCAAAAAGGGACGGATGGGGATCCAATTCCCCTTCCATCCATCGGATCGGATCTGATTAAAACGGACAGGCGGTCCGTTTTCATCAGACCACTTAATTGAGGAGAGCGAGCAGCTTTGTGTCTGCTCTGCAGCAGTGGAGGGGACACAGAGCTGTCATCTGCTTGCTCACCGGGAATCAGCGGCGAGATCCCCCGCTGAGGAAGCAGATCCGCTAAACAGGTCCATCCCGTGTGAAAGAGCCCATTAGCTTTTCTAATTGCAGGAGAAGTGGTCTAGGAAGTATAAACAACTTTTATTCTTCACAGATCACTTTTTTCTGCACCTACTTTCCTGCTTTAACCACTTACCCTCCAGAGGATTTCCCCCCCTTCCTGACCAGGCCCTTTTTTGCAATGCATTACCTTAACTGACAATTGCGCAGTCATGCAACGCTGCACCCAAATTAAATTTATGTACTTTTTTCCCACAAATGGAGCTTTCTTTGGGTGGTATTTGATTGCCTCTGCGGTTTTTATTTTTTGCGCTATAAACAAAAAAGGACAGACAATTTTTAAAAAAAATTAAATTTTTTTTTTTACTTTTTGCTATAAAACATATCCAGTGAAAAATCTAATTTTCTCATAAATTTAGACCAAAATATATTCTGTTATATGTCTTTGCTAAAAAAAAATCCCCATATGTGTGTAAATCATAGCTTCTACAAATGGCGGTATATATACTGGAATTTTTTTTTATACTAGTAATTGCGGCAATCAGTATCTTATAGAGGTACTGCGGGACTGCAGCAGGCATTCTAACACTTGGGGGGAACTGACTAACTGCCACTGACATCCCCAGTGACACTAATACAGTAATCAGTGCTAATAAAAATCACGGACCCTGTACTAATGACACTGGGCAGGAAGGGGTTAACATCTGGGGCGATCAAAGGGTTAACTGTGTGCTGTTTTACTATGTTGTCTGTGTGTGCTTTATTATGTAAGCATGCTTCTTTGTATTGCTGTGCTATGCAGAGCAATACAAAACAGCATGCTGGTGCTGACAGGGGAGAGATCTGTGTTGTTTATATACAGACCTCTCCCCTGCTAGCGTTGCTCGGTGATCTATGCAGAGCAATACAAAGCAGCATGCTGGTGCTGACAGGGGAGAGATCTGTGTTGTTTATATACAGACCTCTCCCCTGTTAGCGTTGCTCGGCGATCTATGCAGAGCAATACAAAGCAGCATGCTGGTGCTGACAGGGGAGAGATCTGTGTTGTTTATATACAGACCTCTCCCCTGTTAGCGTTGCTCGGCGATCGCTGGGTGCCGGCGAGGAATCTCCAGCCGGGACCCGGTGATCGACAGCTGTATATATGTGTGAATTAGCACAGCCCTGCCATCATGTAGCAGTAGTTATGCTATACAGCGGTCGGGAAGCGGTGGTTTAGCCCTGCGCTTAGCTGTGCTTAAATGACTATAGCCACGTTTAGAGTTTCTAATGAGATTCTGGATGTACCAAATTCTATTTTTACTAAATGCAGCTAAGCATCCAATCTGAATGAAACCATTGAGATATCAGTAACTGCTTTTATATGAGTTTAAGAATATGTCCTAAACACATATAAATGCAGGTTTGACACTTAGTAGGTCTTACACTACTAGGAAAATAAACAAAAAGTATTTTATTTCAGTCTGCATTGCCCTTGGATATGTTCGCTCACTTGCCTGGTAATACCATTGTCACTAAAGCCAGCCATACATGGAGCAAAATATGTCTGGTTCACCATGGACCAGCTGAATTTTGATCCATGTATGATCACTGTCGGTAGGTTGACTTCTGTGCAATCACCCTGTCGGGTGTTCCCGACTTGATCACACCACTGGCTACAGCCAGCAGTGCTGAACATTGTATTCTGACAGCAGGGAAGTCTCCCCACCACCAGATTACTCGGTAAGAGGATTCCTCCTTTCCATAAATGTGTGGATAGCGGAATTAGCAAATTTTTTTTTGGTTCGACCTGCTGGAAATAATCGTCCCTGTGCAGTGCTGGGGTGTCACTAGCATTGGGCACTTGGATCGCTTGCAGGGTGCCCCAAGCCCCGACATAACCACCTGACTTTTTTTTTTTAAGTTTCAGCGCTGCAGTGAAGTGTGCACTTCAGCCACTGGCTTGTTTAGATCTCATACACAGGTACTATAGAAAGCTGAGGAAGGCTCCACCAAAGCTACGTCTTGGCTCTGATGTGAATGTATGGAGGGTAGGACAGATGAGTGGTTGTCAGGTCCTCCATGCTATAAGAGGCCTACCCCTGGGGAGGGTTCTTTGGAGCTACTCTAGTCACCTGAGACAGGATCACTCTCCTACACATGGCGTACCTTTTACCTTTGCTGTAGTGCCATTCCATCAATGCCCTGGGACAAGGTTGAGGTTGCTGTCAGAGAATACTCTATCTCAAGGCGGGCCTCTGACTTTAGAGATGACAGATACACTGTGTACACTTGTACAACAACCATTTACTCTTGGGTCCTTGTGTAAATGGACATCTTCCCACAGTAGCTTGCAGTTAGGCAGGCCATTCCGAACATTGATCACAGCCAGCTGTCCAGATGTTTCCACTACCAATCCTGGTAGCAGCATGGAACCCCGCCATGCAAATAGCGCAGGCTCCAATGTGCACTTGACTTTTACTCTTGAACTTCCGTACCTCTGTATAGGATGGGGACCTCTGCAGTGCAGTTCCGATTGCTATAGGAGATGGAATGCAGCGTAGGGCATGCCGGCAACATCTCCCTCGCTGCAAGAGGCAATTCCACCTATAACTGGTGTACGTTTCTACCAGGCTGCTTGTTGACTGTACCTTCCATTGCTCGTGGAAACAACATGTATAACTTGCATTAAGGGATGTGAAATTGACCCAAGCTGTAGACTAAGAGTGCAATAGTGCCGGTTACTTGCAATGACCAGGCAGGAGGCAATGTTTCAACATTTTACTGTGGGCACAGTACAAAAGAGTCCAAAGCAAACAAAACAGTCCAGCAGAACTTCAATAAAACAGTCAATATCCTTGAGTTCCTAGTCCCTACTCCTAACCAGGCACTGCCCCTGTGAACCTGCACAGGTAGAGTCTATGTGAAGGTCCATTAGTGGCATTCCCCAGCAGCTTGTACCATTGGGGTGAAACCCCACGTTGGATGGCTCTCACATCCTCCAGGCTCCGAAATGGCTGCAATCCTCACAGAATACTGCTGATGGACCAACCACAAGTCTCTCTGGCTCCTACTGGGGAAACGGGGGAAAAGGAAGGACTTCAGACTTGGCCCACTGTCCCTTTTTGTATCCACAGGAGCAGTGGGTCGGATCCAAAGATCCTGCCAAAAACTAAAGAACAGGGAAAGGTATTAACCCTTACCCTCCCTTCCAGTATCTAGCTACTTTTAATCTGCTTACATGCAGTGTAACATGACACTGCTGAGGATTTTCCCTTAATTTGTTCCTGCTGCTGTTCCTGAGATAGATTAGTGGATTTCAGGAGGGTCTCTGGTCTGTACTGGAAAGGAGAGAGGCCTGTATTGGGGGCTGGTGAGCTCTGTACTTGGTGGTAACGTCTGTACAGGAAAGGAGAAGTCTGTGCTGGGGCGTCTGTAGTCTGTACTGGGTAAGGAGGGACTGTACTGAAGGGGAGATGTCTTTACAGGGAAGGAGAGGTTTGTACTGGGGCGTCTGTGGTCTGTACTGGGTAAGGAGGGACTGTACTGAAGGAGAGAGGTCTGTACAGGGAGAGGGAGGTCTGTACTGGGGCATCTGTGATCTCTACTGAGTAAGGAGGGTTTGTACTGAAGGGGAGAGGTCTGTACAGGGAAGGGGAGGTCTGTACTGGGGTGTCTGTGGTCTGTACTGGCTAAGGAGGGTCTGTACTGGGGGGAGAGGTCTTTACTGAGATCTTGGGAGGAGATCTGATTTAGGGGAAAACAGTTCAGTACTAGAAGAGATTTGGGAGGGATTAGTACTGGGGGGGGGGGTAATTTTTCTTCCTAAGGTGTACACTGGCTAGTACATAACATAGTCTCAAATATACAGTGGGTCCCAGGTATTCTGATCAGTGGTGAATGCTCAGCCTGTACAATGCAATGGCAAGCTGGAAGGAGCCAAAGCAGTCTGTGGCTTTAAGCATGCATTTATATATCTAGTGGTTACCTGTTGTTAGGGACAGATGATCGGTTCTAAATGCAAACAGCTTGTGCAGATATATACAAATATACATCCTTTCAGCCACAGACAGCTCTGGCTCCCTTAGACCTGTCAATGAGCTCCACCACTGATCAAAACCCCAGGATCCTGGTTGCAGGTATTTGCAGTATACACTGCTCAAAACAATTAAAGGAACACTTTGAAAACACATCAGATCTCAATGGGGAAAAATATCATGCTGGATATCTATACTGATATGGACTGGGTAATGTGTTAGGAATGTAAATATGCCCCATTGTTTAATGGAAATGAAAATTATCAACCTACAGAGGACTGAATTTAAAGACACCCTGAAAATCAAAGTGAAAAAATGATGCAGCAGGCTAGTCCATTTTGTTGAAATTTCATTGCAGCAGCTCAAAATGGTAATCAATAGATTGTATGGCCCCCATATGCTTGTATGCATGCCTGACAATGTTGGGGCATGCTCCTAATGAGATGACGGATGGTGTCCTGGGGTATTTCCTCCCAGATCTGGACCAGGGCATCACTGAGCTCCTGGACAGTCTGAGGTGCAACCTGGCGGCGTCAAATGGACCAAAACATGATATCCCAGAGGTGTTCTATTGGATTTGGTCAGGTGAGTATGGGGGCCATTCAATGGCATCAATTCCTTTATCCTCCTGAAACTGCCTGCACATTCTTGCCACATAAGGCTGGGTATTGTCGTGCACCAGGAGGAAACCAGGACCCACTGCACCAGCGTAGGGTCTGACAATGGGTCCAAGGATTTAATCCCGATACCTAATGGCAGTCAGGTTGCCATTGTCTAGCCGGTAGAGGTCTGTGTGTCCCTCCATGAATATGCATCCCTAGAACATCACTGACCCACCACCAAAACGGTCATGCTGAACCATGTTACAGGCAGCATAACGTTCTCCACGGCTTCTCCAGACCCTTTCACATCTGTCACATGTGCTCAGGGTGAACCTGCTCTCATCTGTGAAAAACATAGGGCGCCAGTGGATGACTTGCCAATTCTGGTGTTCAATGGCAAATGCCAATCAAGCTCTATAGTGCCAGGCAGTGAGCACAGGGCCCACTAAAGGATATCAGGCTCTAAGTCCACCTTCATGAAGTCTGCTTCTGATTGTTTGGTCAGAGACATTCACACCGGTGGCCTGCTGGACGTAATTTTGTAGGGCTCTGGCAGTGCTCATCCTGTTCCTCCTTGCACAAAGGAGCAGATACCAGTCCTACTGATGTGTTAAGGACCTTCTACAGCCCTGTACAACTCTCCTAGAGTAACTACCTGTCTCCTGGAATCTCCTACATGCTCCTGAGACTGTGGTGGGAGACACAACAAACCTTCTGGCAATGGCATGTATTGATGTGCCATCCTGGAGAAGTTGGACTGCATGTGCAACCTCTGTAGAGTCCAGGTATCGCCTCATGCTACCAGTAGTGACACTGACCCTAGCCAAATGCAAAACTAGTGAAAAACAGTCAGAAAAGAGGAGTAGAGAAAAAATGTCTGTGGCCTCCACCTGTAAAACTATTCCTGTTTTGGGGGTCATCTCATTTTTGCTCATCTAGTGCACCTGTTCTTAATTATATTAACACCAAAACAGCTGAAACTGATTAACAACCCCCTCTGCTACTTAACTGACCAGATAAATATCCCAGGAGTTTAATTGACTTGATGCTATACTCTGATTAAAAAGTATTCATTTAATTTTTTTGAGCAGTGTACTTGCTTGGCGATGGCTGATTTAGGACATGTGAATGAGGCCTTAAAGTTTTCTTTTTTTGTATTAAAGCCTAAGGAGGGAAACCTGTCCCTTCCAATCATGCTGTACAGTGCTGCCCTTACTTTCTGTATAGAAGTAGTGATCTCTCTAATGAGGTTCAACCCGCTCCCTGCTGAATCGAAGCCAGAGCTCTCTAATCAGCAGAAGCATGCACTTGGATGTTTGCAGAGCTATAGGCCTACACTGTCTAGTCGCAATTATGTGCCAAATCCAGCAGGGCACTGATATTTGTTAACACTGACCACACTGAGGATGGCCACCAAAGGTCACATAGTGTTTCGGACAACTCAGACAACTGCTCTCCTGGTGACAACTATGAAACATTGTTCCTCCCAGGCTCCACTCCATCTGCAGACCAACACGGCAACACAGTGCCACTTACAGGATAGAGAACAAACTACACCTGTCTAGTAATTGAATGTTATCAGGGGTGGACTGACCATTTGGAAACTCGGGCACTGCCCGAGGGCCCGGGGTCAGTAGGGGGCCCCATGAGATGCCCCTGGTACCTTTTTCATAGGCTTTTTTGAGTTTGGGCAAGGACACAGGGGCCCCATGATCCCCTATTGCCCGGGGGCCCCATGAGTTGTCAGTCCGCCCCTGAATGTTATTACTAGGCTGCAGGTAGAGGGAGGGCTAATGATTTGTAGTATGACTTCAGGAGACTAACAACAAATAAGCTCAAACCTGGAATGAACAAATGAGCAACGTGTTCTTCATACAGGTTAGACACATACAGGTTAGACACACTTGGTTTATGCTATCTTTGTTCGGTTTTGTGTTTGCTCTGACATTCACTTTCTCTGGTGTCCTGTATGTTAGTAATGGTAACTCAGGCTTTTCCACGTGGCCTGCATTGCCACTATAAATAAAGTAATTATCTATATAATGTGATCGATTTCTGTTTGTCACATTAAACTCGGAACGAGCAAGTGAGCAACATGTTTTTTCTATTCTCTTCTTGATACAGATGCCGCAGGCTTCTTTGTCATACCTTGCACTCAGATCACGATGATCCTGTAACATCTACAACTAGGGAAGATGTTTGACCTCTGCAGAAAGACCACCGCTTCCCCACAGAGTGCAGTGGTTTTACTCTGCATTTGCTGATAGAGAAAAGGCTTTTCTACTTAGGCGGTAGCTGCTTCAGAAGGAAAATGAACTGTAGGACATTGACTACCTTTTTGTTTTGATACACATCAAATGGATTTAGCTGATTTAAATGCATTTGGATTGTAAAACAAAGATGATTTACAAACAAATGAATCCAAAAATGACATCACCTACGTCTTTCAAAAGAATTAGAATCTGGAGACACTGTAAATATTTCTTACATTTCTTTTTTGTGAAAGCTTCACTTTTAGCAATTTTTTAATGCTATTTCAGTTTGGCAGAGGGGCACTTCTTATGGAAGGTCCACTTTAAAGTCAAGGCAAAGTCTGATTCCTGACCTTCAGCCCCACCTCTTGTCAGAGCTTCTACTGCCTACTGAGACTCTGGCATTTGACATTTAGTTGACATGTTATGGAGCTTGGTGCTGGGAGAAAGTGAAGCTTAATCGTAACCTGGAGAGATGCCAGAGACCTGTAGTGCTATGCTTCTAAATTTCAATGCTCTATCCACGTTGCACTGGCGAAAATGCTGCTGGTTATCTACATTTTACATGCTCAATCTCTTGCATTCTGCAATTGTTTTTCTCCAGTATCACCCTTACCTGCTCTCCTTTTCATTTCTTTCCACTCCAATTTCTTCCCTCTCTCCTCTCAGTGATAATTCTTTCCTACTTCCATAAATGTCTACTTCCCTACTTCTGTTCTATAATCATTCTCTTCCTCTTCTATTGATGTCTGCTGCCTTCTGTTGTTCTTCATTTATCCGTGTTTGAGCTCCTTACCTCTAAAATAATTTTTATTCACTCCCACACATGCCAGCTCTATCTCACACCATTCTCCCTCTATTTTATTAATTTCCATTATTCCCTTCTACACTTGTCCACTTTTTCAATGACTGGACTCCTTTCTAGTCAATTGTCCTCTCTTCCATCCATGCCCACTCTCCTTTTTTCATTCTCTGTAACTTCTACCCTGTCAGCTCTTTTCTTTCACCATTCCCCACTATTTCAATCCATTCCCATCATCACATCCTACACTGCTTGTCTACTCTCTTCCGACCATGGATGTCGTCCTTCCCCTATGATCATTCTCCTCCACTGCCGTTCCTGACTGATAAATAATTTTACAAAGAAATAAACAAATGAAATATATTTGTTACATTATACATTACACTAGAAGTCCTCAAACTATGGCTCACAGGTTGCCGTAAACTTACTTCTGCAATTTGAAGGCCCTGCATGCAGGTTTTTCTCATTGCAAGCCAGAGGAAAGGAACAACTAAATTCTGAGTGATCTCCTGCCTCATGGTGCCTATATAGTCCTGGCTGTAACATAATCATGAGGAATGGCATAGGATGGTAAGTGTCACTAAACACTGATGATGGGGCACCATTCCTCCAGCTGAACACCATTGATAGTGCACAGTAGTTTGATCATTGACCACCTATAATGGGTCACCATTCCTCCAGCTGAACACCAATGATTGGGTACTATATTCCGATGACTAAATACCAATAATGGGGCACTAAATTCCTCCCATTATGGACTAAACAACATTACCCCCCCTCAACACCAATGTCAGTGCATTATATCCCCCCCCCACCTTACTTCAATGATGGAGCACCATTCCTCACACTGATCACTGACCCTGGAAAATGTATTACTCCTACCAACACTGGGAAATGTATTACTCCCATTGATATTGGGACATTTATTACTACCACTGACACCAGGGTGTTTATTACTCATACTGATGATTGACACTGAGTGCATTTTTTTACACCTAGTGGCCACAATCTTTGCCCCAAGCAGACCCTAAACTGGCCTTTTGTTTGATAAGTGTGAGAACCCCTACACGAGGGAATGAACAAAATGATTACCGAAGAAAAAATGCAGCAACTTCCAAAATGACTCTTTTAATGATTGGTCATACCTTTGCTAGTAACATGTTAGGCATTTGTTAGTCAAGATCAGTAAATTAATTGTAAAATTGTATATACAATTTAGTTTTATGGGATATTGAGTACCTAATTTACAGAGAAAACAAAGCTGCATGGCCAGTAGTGCTAGAATGATGTTTATGCATCACTGCAGGCTGAAAATTAACAAAAACGTTAACACCTTTAGACGAGCTTTCAACTAACATCGGCCATTTTTATGAAAAAGAAATGGGTGATTAGACTACTTTTCAAGAAAACTTTTGAGCAATGGAGTGTGAAGTTGTTAGATTTGAAAAGCTTGCTATTTATTACTTTGCTGGTACTGAGTAGTATTCCAAGGTTTCTCTTCTCCCTCAGTTTTTATACACCACTGAGTTAATGTGACCCCAGCGCTGATGAAGAGTGGCACAGCAGGATCAAACTAGGATGCTTTGCAGGCAGCCGACATCCTCCTTATCAACAGATGATGTCATTGGTTGTCAGGATGCTGGCAGCTAGAAGGAAACCTGTAGCTTTGTGTAAATAAAAGGCAGGCTTGTACCACCCGCTGGCTTGTATACAAGTTTTGGGCAATTTTTAGACATTTTGCTAAGGCACCCCTGGGCGCCTGGGCTCCCTGGTTGAAAAAGTCTTTTCCAAGTCATTGACCTCTGTGATAGAAATATCCTCTGCTGCATGAGGAAGCAGAATTTATCTTCAAATTTTCAGTTTAAAAATATCTGGTATCCACTCCAGAAGAAGAAATCCCTCAAAAGTGAGAGAATCCCTGGTTGTCACTATGATCACCAGACCTGGTGTCCTTATTGGAAGATAACAGTAAACAGGACAAACAGAGGATGTGAGATTCTCTAACAGGGATACAGACAGCAATACAAACCTGACTGGTGTTCTAATCCCTCTCCTCTCTATCTGAAACTAAAATTATACTTTAAAGCGGAGTTCCACCCAAAAGGGGAAATTCCACTTTAAGCCTTTGTCCCCCGCTCCCCATTAAGGATTGGCAACTTTGGGGAGTTGGTACCTGCATTTAACAGGTACCCACTTCCACTGCGATCGCCTAAGGCGATCGGAAGTGGAAGTTGTCGTCCCCCCATAGTCTTTTGAGACACGTAACAGGTCCCAAGAGATTATGAGGTCATTCACAAAATGCAGCACTTCTTGCACATGTGCAGTGGGCACCTGGCTGTGAAGCTGCAAGCTGTCACAGCCGGGTGCCCACACTGAAGATGATGGCGCCGGGGAGAGAAGACTGGCGGTGAAACCAGCCGTGGTGAGGGCACCGCTGGACTGAGGGACAGATAAGTGTCTGTATTATAAAAATCAGCAGCTACAGTTTTTGTAGTTGCTGACTTTTATTTTTTTTTTCAACTGGAACTCCGCTTTAAGTAGGGATCCCCATTAACTTGAAGATCTGGGAAATATTTAATTTTCCCTTGCCATTCTAATAGTTTGATGGACTGACTGATCAAATTTTGATTGTTTTGAGGGCACATAGGCACATAAAGCACAGAGCACTGTTTAAAGCACAATTACCAGCCCTGTACACTGTGCCTGCTTATGAAAGGTTCCAGTTTATGTGACGAAACCCAAAGGCAGATGGGTCAGTTTATTAATATGCAGGTCATGTGTGCAACTGTTTTGGGATTCATTCCAAATGGGAATTACCCAGATTTCAATTAATAAATCTTTTGTCCTTTATTCAGTTACAAGTTGGCCAGCAGATTCTTTTGGAAAGATTTCAGGGCTGCTGTATTGTACTGTCAGTCTAATTACGCCTTCCTTTCCTAAGGATAACAAGGCACTTTGTGGATTTTTTTCTCTGTTGGACTTGTTTTTCTCATCATCTCAGAGATGACATGAAAGTGTGCACCATGCTCAGAGAAACAAGTAAAAAACAACATCAGCCTAATCCATAGTGTGTTTCATTGAGAACTAGAATCAGAACATATTGGGGCTGATTTATGAGAATTGAAAAATAATTAAAGTCTAACCCGAACAATTCCTAAAAATGTCCCCTACCCCCTCCTCCTACCTATCCTGCTTTCCCTCTGTACACTTAGCTTCTTGCAGTCTGGTCTGGTCCATTCACGTGATCCTTCAGCTTGGGCTCCCCTTAGTAAGGGTACAATTCAAACGCCCACGTTCCTGCATTAAAAATGGCTGTGTGTATAAGTGGGTGCTGCAGCGACCGTCGTCTGGAACCGAATAGAATCAGCAAGAGAGAATATCAGCAGCACATCGAGGATCACCAACATGGTTCCAAAAATTTTAATGAATGATCACATAGTTACAGCAAGGCAACGTTTAGGAGTCTCGCAGGACCCCTTCATCAGGCATGTGACCATGTGACGTCATATGCCTGATGAAGGGGTCCTGTGAGACTCCGAAATGTTGCCTTGCTGTAACTATGTTATCATTCATTAAAACTTTTGGACCCATGTTGGTGATCCTCGGTGTGCTGGTGACATTCTTCCCTTAGTAAGGGAATGCTTGACAAGGACTGGGAATTATTGGAAGTCTCCCATGGCTGAGCTGTTGCTGGTACTCCCTCCTCTCACCTGGAGGCACCACTCGCGGACACACGGGATCATGTAACTGGCCCAGAGTGGACTAAAAGAAAGGTAACTAAACAGATCTTTTTTTACACAAGGTCTGAAATGCAAGAACATAGAGAACAGCATAGGTTTATGTTCATCGATGCACATACACACCGTACAGCAATGCACTCATGTTTTGAGCATAGTGGTGGTGTGGTATGAACATAGCCTAAATAAATGCTGGTTGTTACAAACCCAAACACTGGTACTGTGTTAAATAAATGTAGCACTACTTCCTTAAGGCTTGCTTAGTAATTTCTTTTGGGTTCTCTGTCAATCTGAACCTCTTGTGGTAAACCTAACGTCTGCTGAAACCACCATGCTCCTGTGACCAACGTAAATCACAGCTGTAAAATGGACACAAGTTAGTGTAAACCAATATGAAGTTTATATTGCAATCAAAGGTAACTTGGTCAAAAAGAACAAAATGACATTGATATATGCTGCAAATATAACCACTCTTAGTAATTGTGAGCAAAAGTAATGGCATTCACCATAAAGAAACAACTGTTAGCAGGCCTGCTTTCAGAAATAGTCCACTGCCTCCAATCTGAGGGGACTGCTGAATCCCCAGTGAGCAGAAAACAACTAACAAGAAACAGGTATGCTTACTGTGGGTCCTCAGAACTAGATGACAAGGATTAGATGTGAAGGAAAGAGAATTCTCATTGAAAATTGAGCACTGTCCCTTTAAGTACACTACAGAGTCTTCTGTGCACTTGTTGGGGTCCAGTGGGGATGAAGTTGAGTTGAGGTGTGTAATATAGTTCCTTGGGATGGTGACATGAAGATAGTGAAAGAACAAGGGAAGACTTAACACTTTTCCTCTTGATGGTAGCGAATTAAACCAGTGTCCCCTTTAAAGCACTAAACATGGGGCAGGTTTAAAGTAATTAATAGCAACAATTGACATAAATGTCTGTGAGCAAAGACAGCTCCCTCTGTACATCAAAAACAGAAATAAACAGTAAAGGAAATCCTACTTTATTGAAGGAGAAAACGTGTTGTTTCAGTTGGCACTGCTTTATCCTGGTGACTGTACATCCTGTGGTCAGCTTGTAGAATAACTGTAATGTAAAGGTATCCCAATGATGGTGGTTGTGAGAACTAGGCCACGAACTGAGGCAACTATGCGTATTGTTCACAAATGTGTGTAGGTAGATGGCTAAGGTAGCAAACTGTCAGTATTCACTTGGTTAGTGGATGCATGGGTCTCTCTCACCAGATTAAAATAGTCCGGCAAATCGTAGCGGTCTGTCTTTCTCTACAAATGGGGTCTGTCCACAGACTCTCCAGCTCAGACTCGGCATTCCGTCTTGTCTCCTGCTGTCAGATTGGCCTGCTGGGCAGCGTGGCAGACTGGGTGGTCAATAGGCTCTTTCCACTCTTCCTCTCTCTCCAACTCTGGCTCCACAGCCTGGTTCAGCACTTCAGGCGTCGGCACACTTCCTTCAGTCTCTCTCAACACTTTCCTGACCAATCTTGATATTGCTTTGATATTTATATGCCCCCGCACACATGCTACCTCTTGGAAATGTAGTCCCTGACTGCCCTGCTCACCAGCTAAGTCCTGCTATACAGCATACAAGTTCAGGAGACCTGTTCAACCCATGAAAGTGAACATACAATGTTATAGACAGGGGCGGACTGAAAACTCATGGGGCCGCCGGGCAATAGGGGATCATGGGGCCCCTGTGTCTCAAAAAAGCCTATGAAAAAGGTACCAGGGGCATCTCATGGGGCCCCCTACTGACCCTGGGCCCTCGGGCAGTGCCCGAGTTTCCAAATGGTCAGTCCGCCCCTGGTTATAGATTCTTTCTAACACAGTTATTATTATTCAGGCACCATAACTGTTTTTGCTTAGGTTCAGAAATCTTTCTTACATTTTTTTTACAAGGTTAAAAAGCTCTGTCATGTAACCAAGCATCTCTTTTTCCTGACAGTGGGGGCGGAGTTACAGGACATTGTGCAGAGGCACAGTTGGGGAGATTTACTGGTTCACTCTGAATCTGGTGCAGCTGTGCATGGTAGCCAATCAGCTTCTAACCTCAGCTTGTTCAATTAAGCTTTGGCAATAAAACCTAGAAGCTGATTGGTTTCTATGCAGAAGTGCACCTGATTTTGCACTCTTTAGTAACTAAACCCCACTGTGCCTGTATTCTATAGTCTGTTCAGCCCAAAGCAAGATGCATGCAGTGCTTGAGCAAGAGGGGGGTTCAAATTGCAGGCTGTTATTGGGAGGGGGTGTGTGCTAGAGACAGGCTATGAATGTTTGGGGGATGGGGTGTGTGCTAGAGGCCAGTTATGATTGGTTAGGGGGTTTTTGTGAGCCTGAACAAACTACCCAATACAGTAGGGGTGCCAAACATGTGGCCCACAAAGCCCTCTGATGTGCCCTCGACCTCAAACCAGGGAGGCACAGCCCTGGGGTCGGCAACCCATTGATCGTGACCTGGGCTTGCTGACTTTGCCTGGGACCTCTCTTGCAACCTGGAGATCGATGCCAGCAGAAGCCGGAAGAGGAAAAAAAAGGTCAGTGCATTAAACATCACATACACTGTGCTTTTGCAATGGGCATACATGCACCTATAAAAGACTTAACAACTAATAGGCTGCTTTCACACTGATCCTGTCAGGAATGGACTTGCCAATAATGGTGGGACTCACCTGCCTTGTGGGCTGCAGTACCAGGGCTGGCCAGCGGGTGCTCTCAGCAATCAGAGACTCAACCCTGCAGTCAGCCAAACACCTGAAGCTGATTACGGAGGTGTATTTAAGGGATGGCCAGACCTGCAGTCTGGGCCTTGGTGTGTGTTTTTCCATGGGCCCCTGTACCTTGTAACCTGCATTCCTGTTCCTGCCAGACTGACTTGTTGCCGACCCTGCTTGATCCTGACCTCTGCTGACTTCTCCTGTTTGATCCCTGGCTTGTGACCCCGACCATTCTCTGCCTGACCCCCTGTACCTACCTGCCCGTTAGTTGCTGTGCCCGACTCATGACCTGATTACTCTCTGCCTGCTCTTCCTGTTCCTACCTGCCCGATTGTTATTGACCCGGCCTGCCTGACTACGCTTGCATTGTATGTATTGTTATCTGTGGGTGGTTTGGTTTGGTTCGTTTGCACTGTGTTTATGTTTTAGTATTGCACTGCGTTTTGTATTGTTAGTATTAATAAAATATATTGTTTATAACATATCTGAAGCCTGCGTTTCCCTGCGTCAGTTCACATACCTCTGGTCATACCCGGAGCCCTGACAGATCCCCGGGTGCAGTGCAGTGCACTTGTAGCTTTCCTGTGGGTTAGCGGCACTGAGCCATAGGCTTTTATTTTCAGAAAGTGCACCACATCCGGAAGATATAATAGAAGTCCATGGCAAATCACAGCTAACCCACAGGAAAGCCGCAGGTGACACATCAGTGTGAAAGCAGCTTTATAGGGGGCTCAGGGCAGTAAGGGCTCGTTTACATTTGCAGTTTGGGGGTGGGCCCAACCACTGGTGTAGCGTCAAGAGTTGCAATGGCAAGCCTCCCCATGCTCCAGGAGGCCTGTGCGGCCTCCATGTCACATTCTTTTTTACACTTGGACAGAAGGGGTGGCGGGTATGGCATGTAATTTACAGGGACTGATCTTCTCCATTTTCCTCCTGCAGACTCTGAAAGCCAGCTGCTCCTCCTCTCCCTCCTGCCAGCATTCAGCAGCTGCAGGAGGAAAATCTTCATTATGCTATTAAAAATAAAAAATTCTAAATTCTGAACCATTTAATTTTATTGTGGCCTGTGACTGGTTACCAAATCACTTAAGTGGCCCTCGTACTTTAAAATGTTGAGCGCCCCTGCAATACAGGAAT
Organism: Staurois parvus; assembly: GCF_062004578.1. Taxonomy (NCBI): domain Eukaryota; kingdom Metazoa; phylum Chordata; class Amphibia; order Anura; family Ranidae; genus Staurois; species Staurois parvus. The sequence goes on from NW_028317877.1 coordinate 15,417,293, forward strand.
GCTGTGTGTCTGCACAGTGCCCTGTACCTGTGAATGGCCAAAGCATGAAAACTGACCACACTAATACAGATCAGATTCTTTACTTGTGTGGTCAGTTTAGAATAAGGAAGAAAGGTGACTGGCAGGATCAACCAGGCACTTCAGATGGAAGAAGCAAATGAAAATAACAAAGTCTATGATTTATAAATTACACATACTGTATGTGAACACACAAATATAACACAAAAAATATTTAGGGTCCATTCACATCTAGGTGTTTTGTATCATGGGAAGAATAACTGTGATTCTGCACGTGAACCCAAAACGCTCTAGAAATCGGACAAATCGCATCACACTTGCTCAGGTGGCGTTCATCATGCTGCAGTCGTGTAAACTGCATTGTGCAAAGCTTGTTGCCCCAAAGGAAGCCCTGCTCTATTTGTGGGCAACAAGCTTTGCTTGTGAACAGAGCCTTAGGGTAAACCTCTGTTCTCAGCTGCATAAGGAGTTTAGAGAGCTAGGGGTGGATACTGCAGGGGGACGTGTCAGCAGAGGGAGAAGTACAGCAGTACACTGTTCCTCCCAGTGAAGAGCTGTGTGGAGTGGGAGGGATTTGTAAGTATACATACACTATATTGCCAAAAGTATTGGGACACCCCTCCAAATCATTGGATTCAGATGTTCCAATCACCTCCATGGCCCCACAGGTGTATAAAATCAAGCACCTAGGCATGCAGACTGCTTCTACAAACATTTGGGAAAGAATGGGTAGCTCTCAGGAGCTCAGTGAATTCAAGCATGGTACTGTGATAGTTTGCCACCTGTGCAATAAGTCCATCCATGAAATTTCCTTGATACTAAATAATCCACGGTCAACTGTTAGTGGTATTATAACAAAGTGGAAGCAACTGGAAACAACAGCAACTCTGTCATGAAGCAGTAGACCGCGTAAAATGACAGAGCGTGATCAGCGCATGCTGAAGCGCACTGTTCGCAGAAGTTGCCAACTGTCTGCAGAGTCAATAGCTAAATTCCTCAAAACTTTGTGTGGCCTTCAGATTAGCAAACAACAGTGCATATAGAGCTTCATGGAATGGGTTTCCATGGCCAAGCAGCTGCATCCAAGCTTTACATCACCAGGTGCAATGCAAAGCGCCGGATGCAGTGGTGTAAAGCATGCCACCACTGGACTCTAGAGCAGAGGAGACGTGTTCTCTGGAGTGATGATTCACGCTTCTCTGTCTAACAATCCGATGGACTTGTCTAGGTTTGTCGGTTGCCAGGACTGCAAACGGTACTTGCCTGACTGCATTGTGGCAAGTGTAAAGTTTGGTGGAGGGGGGATTATGGTGTGGGGTTGTTTTTCAGGGGTTGAGCTTGGTCCCTTCATTCAAGTGAAGGGAACTCTTAAGGCATCAGTATAGCAAGACATTTTGGACAATTTCATGCTTCCAACTTTGTGAGAACAGTTTGGGGATGACCCCAGCCTGTTCCAACATGACTGTACACCAGTGCACAAAGCAAGATCCATAAAGACATGGATGAGCTTGGGGTAGAGGAACTTGACTAGCTTGCACAGAGTCCTGACCTCAACCCGATAGAACACCTTTGGGATGAATTAGAACGGAGACTGCAAGCCAGGCCTTGTTGTCTGATATCAGTGCCTGAGCTCACAAATGCGCTTCTGGAAGAATGGTCAAATATTCCCATAGACACACTCCTAAACCTGGTGGACAGCTTTCCCAGAAGAGTTGAAGCTGTTAAAGCTGCAAAGGGTGGGGCCAACTCAATATTGAACCGTACGGACTAAAACTGGGATGCCATTAAAGTTCATCTGCGTGTAAAGGCAGGCGTCCCAATACTTTTACTTGTATAATTACAAATCCTTGTGAAGAAAGATTATTAAAAAAAGTAAGATTGCAGTTTATCTGGAAAGGTCCTATCCACCCAGTTGTTTTTCATAACTTCATACTTGAACGGCAAAACGTTTCCAACAAGCATATATTTCGTATATATTCTGGACCACCTAGGCTGAAATATTTGTTATGTTTGTAGCATTTTATGATATAATCTTTCTTTAGTATTATTCTCTTTCCTCTTATTGGTGTCTTCCCATTTCTTGTTGCACTGTATTAGAACTGAACCATTAGGCCTCATGCACACTGCTGCTCATAAATGAGAATTCAAGAGCTCAAGGTGGCATTTTGCCAGAGTCCTTGAACTCAACTCATAAAAAGCCTATGTGTCCATGCACACATAGACTTTTATCAGAGTTTAACAAAGCAGAATTTATGGCCAGTTAAACGTCCCTCTCCTGAATGCAAAAGAATCAGATTCAGGAGAGGAACGTCTTGGCCAAAAAACGCTAAACACGACAAAATGCAGCGAAAACATGTGTAAATGTGTCCAAACATGTCTAAAAGCGCCTAAGCGGCATTTATCGCTTGAGCGTTTATTTGTTGCAAAGGCAAGTACACAGGCCAATTAAATTAATAAATGTCCAAGTGCTAAAGGGAGCACGTGTTTTTGCCACATTTAGCGTTTTTTTTGCTGCCAGCAGAAAACTTTTCCAGTGTACATGGAACCTTAGCATTATGGTCTTTTGCTGAGAGTGGTCCCAGGCCTGAAAAGCAACACAGCTCTGCTGGGGTGCATAGAAGTGAATGAAATGTTATTTTCTGACTTTTCAGTACAGTTGAATAAACAGTGCCTTGCTTTGTAACAACGAAAGTATTGCCCCTACACAATGGACACAAGCCCACATTTGTTGTAGCGTGCAGGCTGGTGTGAACAAACCTTAACACTGCACTTTCCTATTTTAGCCATAAGATAGGAATGTCTTTCACTGGTTTAAAAAAAGCAAAACATATTTCTTTGAATATTTCTGTTTCTTTCATACTGTATATAATGACATGACTGAATGTAAAAATGAAAAGTGGATAAACAATATGTTTCACTGGTGATTAATCAGTATTTGGACTTCAAAATAGCTTAGTAAAAAAATGCATATCAACGCATGTTCATTTAGTGCAGATTAAAGCAAGCTCCATGATAAAAAAAAACAAAAAAAAAAGAATCGCTGCACTTTGGGCACTATGCAATAAACCCCCATTCACAGTGTGCACATAACCAGGTAATTAGGAGGCTTTTTAGAAACATAGAAATGTGACGAGTGGTCCATTAAGTCTGTCCTTTTTTTGGGGGGGAGGGGGGGTTGTTTTTTTTGTTTTGCTTTTTGTTTTTTTTTTCTTTTTTTTTCTTAATTGTTAACTTATTTTGTCTGAGTATAGATCTATGATTGCCCCACGCATGTTTGAAGCTATTTACTGGTGACTTGCTCACTACCTATAACTCTTGTAGTAAAATAGTACTTTCTGAGATTAGTTTTGAACTTTCCTCCAGATAGGTTAACCGCCTCCCGCCCGCCATATAAGGTAATGACGGGCGCAAGGCGGTTCTCTCGTTCTGGGAGGACGTCATATGACGTCCTCCCACTGTAATCGCGCATGCACGGCTCCATATCCCTGCGACGCAGCGGATCACCGATCAACGGAAAGAGCCGAAGATGTCAACTCGGTCATGTGATCAGCTGTGTCCAATCACAGCTGATCACATGTAAATAGGGAAATGCCAGTTATCGGCATTTCTCTCCTCACGAGCTGTCACGGTGACAGCTCGAGAGGAGAGGAGAGCTGGAAATCGGCATTCCTTGGAGGGGACATCTACACAGATTATCAGGGCACTGATGATCAGTGTGCCCTGATGATCAGTGTAGCCCAAGCAGTGCCACCTGTCAGTGCCCATCAATGCTAGCTTTCATTGCCCATCAATGTCACCTGCCAGTGCCCATCAGTGCCTCATCAATGCCACATATCAGTGTCTACCAGTGCACATCAATGTCACATATCAGTGCCCATCTGAGCTGCCAAGCAGTGTCACCTATCAGTGCCAGTCAGTGCTACCTATCAATGCCAGTCAATGCCACCTATCAGTGCTGTCAATCAATTCCACCTATCAGTGCCAGTCAGTGCTGCTTATCAGTGCCCATCAGTGCTGCCTATCAGTGCCAGTCCGTGCCGCCTAACAGTGCCAGTCAGTGCCGACTATCTGTGCAAGTCAGTGCCACCTATCAGTGCCACCTATCAGTGCCGCCTATCAGTGCCATATATGAGGGCTGCCTTTCAGTGCCCATCAGTGATGCCTGTCAATGCCCATCAGTGCCACCTACTAGTGCCTCCTCATCAGTGCCACCTATCAGTGTCCATCAGTGCAGACTATCAGTGCCCATCACTGCAGCCTCATTAGTGCACATCAGTGAAGGAGAACATTTTTATAACAAAAACTAAGAAAAAAACATTTTCTTTTTAAATTCTCAGTGGTTTTTGGTTTGTTTAGCAAAAAATAAAAAACCCAGAGGTGATTAAATACCACCAAAAGAAAGCTCTATCTGTCTCAAAAAATGATAAAAATTTCATATGGGTACAGTATTGCATGCCAGCGCAATTGTCATTCAAAGTGCGACAGCACTAAAAGCTGAAAACTGGCCTGCGCAAGAAGGGGGTATAAGTGCCCTGTAGGCAAGTGGTTAAGGTCATGTTCCCGTGTTCTTGATTTTGGTTTCATGTTGAAAATACCACCCTCCTGAACCTTATTCACCCTTTTGATGTATTTAAAAGTTTCAATAATGTCTCTCCTTTCCCTTCTTTCCTCCAGACTGTACATGTTAAGTTCCTGAAGTCACTGATATGTTTTATCCCCCAGACCTTTCATTATTTTTGTTACCTATCTCTGGACTCATTCTGTTTTATCAATATCTTTTTGTAAGTGAGGTCTCCTGAACTGGACAGTATCCTAAATGAGGTCTGACTAAAGATCTATATAGGGGAATCAGGACTTTCTTCCTCCTGCTGGTGACCCAACTAGTGATATGAAGATCTATATAGGGGAATCAGGACTTCCTTCCTCCTGCTGGTGACCCCTCTAGTGATGCATCCTAGAATTCTGTTAGCTTTCCCCGCTGCCTGGCCACAGTTTGCTCATTTTGCAATCATCTGCAATAAGTAAGCCAAAGTCATTTTCCTCTGAAGTGCTGGCCAACAATGTACCCCCAATGTTGTACTCTCTCAAGGGATTCTTTTTCTCTAGGTGCATTTTTTACATTTAGAAACATTGAACTGCAATTTCCATTCTTCTGACCAGTCTTCCAGCAATGCCAAATTATGCTCCATGTTACAAACACCTCCAGGGATATCAAACCTATTACACACCTTTGTGTCATCAGCAAAAAGGCATACGTACCTTACCCAGCAAACCTTTACTCATATCACTTACATATAGATTAAGTAGAACAGGACCTAGTACAGAGCCTTGCGGTACACCACTAGTGACTGGTCTCTTTTCCGAGTGAACTCCATTTACAACCACACTCTGGTATCTATCCTTTAGCCAGCTGCATATCCACTGAACCACCCAAGGGCTAAGTCCTAGCTTGTACAACCTTTGTATTAGATCGTTATGTGGAATTGTATTGAATGCCTTGCTGAAGTCAAGATATGCTATGTCCACAGCACCACCCTGGTCCAAAACATTGGTAATATAGTCAAAAAATCCAATCAGATTAGTTTGACATGATCTGCCCTTAGTAAAGCCATGCTGCTTTGGATCCAGCAAGTTGTTTGTTAAGTGACCAATGATCCTTCTTTTCAGGAGTGATTCCATTAGCTTGACTACAACCGATGTTAAACTCACTGGCCTGTAATTGCCAGCTTCCACCTTGTTGCCCTTCTTACAGGCCAGTGAGTTTAACATCGGTTGTAGTCATCGGTTGTAGTTTTTTGTGCAGTTTCATGTGCAGGTTTTCCTTTTTTGTAAGTGTGACATGTAGAACAGGAGCAGAATCTCCTTTTTTGGCCCTATGGGGCCAAAAAAATGAGAGTAGCTAAAACATGCTTGAAAAACATAGGTTTTCGCATGTTTTTTGGTGGTGCCATTAAAGTCTATGGGGCCAAAAATTAGCAATTCTGCCTCAATCCATTGATATGAAATAACAATTATTCTATGGAATAGAAACATAGGGGCTGATTTACTGAAATTGGAGAATGCAAAATCTGGTGCAACTCTTCAAAGAAATCAATCAGCTTCCAGGTTTTTTGTGAAAGCTTAACCTCCCTGGCAGTATTCCCCAGTGTAGCTCGGGGTATACTTTCAGTACCAAGAGTGGTAACCCTGAGCTACACTCCAGAATACACTGCAGCGTTACTCCAGGATCCCTGTTTCACTTACCTTGTCCTTTGCTTCTGCGATGTCCCCCCTGCAGCATCCCTGGCCATCTCCTCCGGCCGATGCCGGCATGAGTCTTCCGGGTTCCGGTCCCTGCGAGCGTCAGGACGTACGGGATGTACAGGAAACGGAACCGGTGGGAAATTCAAAAATTTTAAAATTGACATTCACTCAATACACTAAAATCACATAGTAAAACATTACTGTTTCAAAGCATTTCACATACATTTTGTCTCTAGTGCTTTGTCCTGTGCCCTGCCTGCATTTTTACTGTTCTTTCTGCCTGGAAACTGAGAAACGCCGATGGCGTCCCATAAGCTTCCCTTTAGGTCAAAATCGGTTTTAGACCAGCTAGAGAACAGCGATAGTAAATCAGAACCACTTGCAGAATTGAGTGATAATGATTCGTGGGGAAATTCGTCATCAGACACTGAAAATGATTTTGCGACTAAGTTCAGTTATGTGTGAACTTGGCGCTCTATTTCAAATTTCAGTGTTTTTGGTTTGATTACATTATTGAATTAAATGTATTATTATTATATTATTATTTTTTATGATTATTTATTATATTATAATTTATGATTTCGTGTTTCAAATTTTATCATACCCAGGATGTTTACTAGACTCTTGTTCGGACAGATTTCAGTGAGTTATTCCTAAGAATTACAGGCCTACAATAAAAAAAACGACATATTTCCATGCAAAAAAATTTACCGATTTGAGCACAGAAATATTGACATAATCAGACCGCTAGGGAGGTTAAGTGAACAAGTTGAAGTTAGAAGCCGACTGGCTACCATGCACAGCTGCACCAGATTTTGCACTCTCCAGTTTTAGTAAATCAGCCCAAAATATTTATTGTGAAAAATAGAAACCCAGTACATTAAAAATGACAGGTGCTCAAATGCCATTTTCAGGGATTGTAAGGTTAAAACTGCTGATGAAAATTGAAAACGTTTTCAGAATTAGACAATTGTAGGATGTTTGTTTATAGGATCATATTTGAAATGACTTTAACAGTTACTGTAACAAGACCCGTGGGCACTCAGTTAAAGACTTATGGGCATGTATCCTGGGTGACAATGTCTAGACCTGGGGCATGTGCCCTCGGTGCCCTAGACACTAATTCACTATAACAAGGAAAAAAAAAACACGTAAAAGTGGAGTTGTTGCCCAGAGCAACCATCCAGAATTCACATTTTTTCAATAAAATGAATAAAACTTGAATGGTTGCTATTGGCAACAACACTTATCTTCTGATCTTCTTCTCTAGTTTGACAAATCATCGCTTACATATTTCCAGCAGTTGCAGCAGGTCTTTATTGTATGTTATTTTTAATACTTCGTGAAATACTGTAGCTGCACACAGTACTGTAAATCATACTGGCATGACATTTTCTCTGTTTTTTTATAACTGCAAAAACAATATATTAATTATCTGCAAATTTTTACAACTTTACATATCTGCAAATTGTGTCAGCTGACCACTAAGATTCCTAGAACCATCATATCGCAAGTCCATTGGAGCACAGTCCAGATAATATTGTGAATTTCTGATGTATTTCTCATGTCTACGCAGGGGCAGACTGACAGCTCATGGGGCCCACGGGCAATAGGGGATCATGGGGCCCCTGTGTCCTTGCCCACACTCAAAAAATCCTATGAAAAATGTACCAGGGGCATTTCATGGGGCCCCCTACTGACCCCGGGCCCTCGGGGCAGTGCCCGAGTGCTCGATTCGTCAGTCCGCCCCGTGTCTACGTTATAAAATATTATGCAGTTTCCATCATAAAAGCTATTCCCCATGCAAAGAGTGAAAATAGTACTCACTATATCAGAGGCAGATGAGATACAGCAAGCACAGTTTGCAGAGTCCAGGTACTGAAGTCCCTGAGCTTTTAATACTGAGGGTGATTGAAAAGTTGTCACTAGACAACTGATAAGACGAAAGGACAATTTTTTTACAAGTTCACACTTGAATTACAAACACTTTCCACATATTCTTTCTTTTCGTTGCTGTTTCTGTTCCTATGTTGCCCTATCACTTGCTCTATCATTTTACATTTGTGTACAATATATATGTAAAGAGCTGCACACGTTGACAGCGCTATATAAGTACCTGAAATAAATAAATCTCAAATGCTTACAGTGTATAGTATATTTTTTACAGGTATTTACCATTTTAAATTTTTGCAGGTGTTAACTGAAAAACAGCAGCCAATAACATTACATAATGAGCAAACAATGATGCCTCTTCTTGATCAGTAGTATGTGTAATGCTATGGCAGCCACTAAACACTAAACTGCATTTGAATATCATGAGTCACTCTATGCTGCAGGGTTCTTTAGACTCTTAGAAGTAAATATGTTCTGTATCTTAAGTCAGACCATGTAAACAATTTGTTTGCATTGAATTTATATTGTTTCTTATGCTGTTTATAGTTCCTCTGTTGTTATACTTAAAGATTAAGGTAACATTTCACTTTAATTCCTGCCAGGCCACTGTGGCTGCTGACAATCACATTTCCCTTCACTTAGCTGTCTTCACTTTTGTGATCACCCATTGGAGTTCTCTAAACAACGGGGTTCATTCAGCACAGCTGAAAATAATCATACTAATGATGTGAAAAGGACACTAGAGCTCCCCTGCTGGCTGGATAGAAGATTAGATAATATTAATATGTAATATTTTATAGATACCTAACTAAAGAATAAAGAAAATATGTACAAAACCAACTGATAATAAATAATTGTTACACTATTGAAAAAGATTCTTCAGACTTAAGAATTGCTTATTGCTATCGAATTCCTGAATGGTCGTATTAAACTGAAAGGGTATTGACAACACTGACAAATTATAAAATATACATTTATACTGTTTGGGCTTTTGTGGTCACAGTGCCTGTAGCCTGTATAGTAAATTTTTGTTATACGTTTTGTGCAACAGAGAGTAATATAAAACATTCTGAACTCTGCATAATTTACTATGTAAAATGATACTTGCTTATCTGTGGTTTTGTTAATTTAAGGGACTAATCACATCTATGAAATATTCACACAGTAAAGCATTTATGATTTTCTATGTGTACAACATAGTAAAAAATGCAATGGTTTCTGCTTGTTATTGGCCCTTCAAAAATAAAATTTAGCAAATTTCACAGATAGTGGTCTTATCTATTTTCCTATACATTGGTTGTTACTTACTAAAACTGGAGGGTGCAAAATCTATTGCAGTTTTGCATAGAAGCCAATCATCTTCAAGGATTTATTACCCAAATATAATTGAACAAGCTGAAGTTAGAAGCTGGTTGATTTCTATGCAGAAATGCACCAGATTTTCCACCCTCCAGTTTTAGTAAATCTTCCCCTATATGTCAAGAATGCCTGTTTGCATATATAAAAACATTAAAATGCACATCCACACATGTTAACACACACTGCTTGGCATGGTTGTGAAGAGAGCAGTATGTATTGCTCTCAACTTTAGACCCTTATCAATTAAGATTTCTTTTTGATTGTGATAATAAAACAGAGCACCATGTCCCTATCAGCCCTCTTATTTTGTTTTATAAAGTTCCCTCAAAGACACAATATGCAAGTTAAATATACATAATGTTTTATTGGTTTATGCATAATAAATATAGGATAAAATATAGCCAACAAATTAGAAAAAAACTGACTACCAAAGTGCTTCAATACATAAATATAAAATTCTGAAAGACAAGCCTAAAATGATACCAATGTTTTACAGACAAACCAAATAATTACAAAACATTGACTATTGATTCTTCACAAAATATAGTATTTTCTCTTTAAAAACATATGTCATCTAGTCCAAATGTTCAGTGTCTTCTATCTTGTGCTATGCATAGGCCATGTAAAATAGTGTGTAAAACACACTCATTATTTCTATACCAGTTGAATACAAATTCAAATTTATTTACAAAATACACAAATACAGTAAGGCTGCAGCTTTTTTTTAATATAGGTTCCTGCACTAGAGAAGAAATTGAAGTATATGCTTTAATCTTTAAATATTGATCAGAGGAAGTAAAAAAAAAACACTTTTTAAACTTCAAAAGTATTCCTTGTTTGGAACATTATTGCTTTATTTTTACTGTAAGTAGATATTTTGGAAGTGGAAATGTGGAGTAAATTATTATAAAATCAAAAAGAAAATGTTAACGCAACAACAATTGCATTAACATTAAGCAATACAACAACCATTGTTTCCCTAAAATAAATGATATATTTCTTATTTGTTGTTAAGTAAAAAATAAAAATAATATTTTTTATGAAGAATTATAAAATTATAAATAGAATTTCCTTTTTTTATGTGAGGAACTGACTCTACAACATGTATGTTATAAGTTTCCCCTCTTATATGTATACAATGTTAGGAATTCTTTAAAATGATGTGTTCTTTTAAAGGCTTATTTTTTTTGTGAAAATATTAATCAACATGTATATTATACATTTGCCGTCTTATATGTATATAATAGGACCCTTTTAGATTATTGGTTGTTGTAAAGGCTTGATTTTAAAGCTTAAAATTATTTGAAGCAAACATGGGCCTGAATGAATTTGTTCAAAAACAATTGTAGTACAATTGCTTTCTTCTTTTGGAAGACATCATCTGATACAACTCTAAACCGTGATAAATGTGAGCAGAGATAAAATTTTGAATTCAAATGGTTAAATGTAAAATAAATGCCAACATTGAGATTGAAATGTGTTCTTGGAATTACCAAATGTAAACATAAAGCTGAACAAACTATAATGCCCTTGAGCTTCATAAAAAAAGCACAAAACGTTTTGTTTTTTTTTTTACATTTTTTTACAATCAGAATCAAGTAAAATGTGATCCGATTTAATTGTAACCATATGCAAATTGTTCAAAACTAACCAAGACTGCTTGCATCAAAAATAAAGGAATACATTTTATTACTATTAATTCTATGATAGCTTTTCTATGAGCCTTTGTATGGTTGACATATTTACATCATTTTTTAAATTCATAATTCTACAGTGAAAATCTGGACCTGCATATGTTTTTTTTTGAGGGGGACAGGATAAAGTTAAGAAACAAATGAAAACTGTAAATACTTTACATAATTACATTGTTAGCTTATAGTGCTGTGGCAAAGACGTTCATAAAAATCTCTTGCTATAAAATTGCATTTAAAAAATGTTCAGAAAATGCTTATGGAAATATTTCACAATAAGTTAAGTCTATGATTGTGATGCCAGTGCTTCATGGCTTTGCCATGTTTTCCTATACGAACACCTCACTACTTGCTTCTTCTGTTGATGCAAGAAGCAGTTTGTTCAGTGCTCGCTGTCAGTGAGGTCATTCTGACTGTCTCTAGACAATGATATGTGCTTTATACTGCATGGTGCCTCTTGTTTTGCTGTGCTTGAGAGATCAATAGCTCTGTCTTCTGAAGTGTCCATTGCATTGTTTCTGTCATGTGTGCTTCTTTGGGATTCTGCAGTCTTGGATAAAACTGCGTCAATGGAATGGTCCCCTCTGCAGTTCTCCATTGTCATTTCATCCATGTCTGATTTACGCCCGAGGTCTACAGACTTTTTGTGCATACCTGAGAACATAATAAAAGAAAAAGTCTATGGTCATTATTGTATATGTAAAGACAACTTGCAAAACATAAAAATATTGAATGCTTATCAATGGTTTGATAGCTGTATTCTTACATATAGTTTTTGTAGTTTTAATCAGTAATTCATATAGTAATTTACAAAGTATGATCCTTTCTGTTACTGTCAGCTTGTCATTTTATCCAGAAATAATTGACAATTTTGTACTGGTTGCAAATATACAGGTGGAGCAGTTTTATTGTTATACACATAACAAAGTGAGGATATGATACCTTGGGTCCACCCTATAGTTTCGTGGGTCTTTGATCTACAAGTGGCTCATGATAGCCTAATCACCTTTCTAAGCCATAAAAAAAATGTTGTCAACCAAATAACAATTAATATCTTCCTCCATTTCACCTTTGTCAAAGATAACAAGATAGTGTGATATGTAGAAATCTGTGACTTTGCTGCAAAGATAATTAACATTTCATTTCACAGATCATCCTACAAGCAAACATGACACATTTATTTAGTAAGACAAAGAGCCACAACACGTACCATAACCCTACACAACCAATGCGAATTCAGCTACCTGGAGTCATTTCACGTATGATGATTTCTGATTGGTTGCTGTAAGTTGCTTCACTTAATCCCTGCTCTTCGCATTTCCTTACTGAACAATCCAAAGACATTTGAAGTTCATGTAAGATATTTATATATACAAACAATTTACCAATACAAGTTCCTCACCTAATAGCCACGGAGCACAGGAACCGACCAATCCATTCTTTGCTGAGTTGATGATGGACTCAGGCAAGGGGATAGAATGTCTCACCATGGCTCCATAGAGTCCATACTCTGCCATGACACTGCTTCGACCCCAGCACTTCTCACGCTTTCTCCACTTAGCTCTTCTGTTCTGGAACCACACCTGTAATGGCATTACCAAATTTGATTCACTTTGATGATCAGTATTTCTCCCGCGGCTTCAGCATATATATTTAAAGTGTTTATTTCTATCATCAAAATCAGAAATAACAACATTCTCAATAGATATATAGTTTAGTAACCTATCTTTTAATACGCATCATTTCATCCCAAGATGTTGGGTACCAATCTTTGCATCACAAAGATTGCATGACAGTATGTATATCTTAATATTTCAACGTATGTATCCAATTATAGGAATTTATTCAGCATAAAATTGTTTTTAATATTATTTAGCAACAAAATGAGTAAACGCTGCATCTAACAAAAATAAAATTTGATTTTAATGAAAAATTTATTTTTATTGAATTTCGAAAAATGCAAGCTATATAACAATTTAAATGGGGATAACCATATATAAGTCAGTGGGGTGGATTTACTAAAGGCAACTAGGCTGTGCACCTGGAAAGTGCAGTTGCATTCATTTTTCTTAGTAAAAGGGGTAAAGTTTCATTTTGTAAAGAATACCCAGTCAGGTACAGGAAGAAATAAAAAATGCATTTTTCTTGCAGATGATTGGATGATGGAAATCAGCAGAACTTTACTACATTTACTAAGCTCTGGGGAAAATTAGTGCAACTGCACTTGGAAAGTGCACAGTCTATTTGCCTTTAGTAAATGCACCCCATTGTGTTTGTTTCACAACAGCAAGGAGTGATGTAAGTTATGTGCTTCAAGCATTGATAATACCATATATCTAAAGGACCATAGATGTATGATTGCTTTGTCTGTTACCTGTATCCTGTCCTCTGGTAACTCTGTCTTAAGAGCCAGCATTTCTCTGGCATACACATCAGGATAATGAGCTTCATTGAAAGCTTTCTCTAATTCCTCCAGCTGGTGAGCGGTAAATACAGTCCTATAGGAATAAACAGACATTCACTTGTTTCAGCTGTCATCGATACTAACACAAACACTGTTACAATTGCAGTGATTTAAAAAGAATAAACCATTAGTGCATTCAAACAAATATGCACAATAAAATGCCCCATTGCTATCAGGCTTTATTTTTTTTTTTTTTACCTGTGTCGTCTTTTCTTTCGTTTGGCTTGAGAGCTGGATGCCTTCAGATCATTTTTATCACCGAGAAGGCTATCGTCATCTATAATTATAAGAATTGTAAAATTACTATACCTATGTTAACAAAATATGTCACCATTATTAATTCTAAAACTGCACATGTTTAGCGTCATCTAAACTTTCCCTGTTACTAAAACTTTGGATATGGAAATACGCTAAGGTAATTTAAGTGCTCTGGCGGTTATTTTGTTTACAGCAACTATTTACTAATTTTGAAATCCAAAACACAATTGAATTTTAGCATGTGCTTTAAGCACCTTAGAAAGTAAATTAGCACACAATACCCTGTACAGATGAAAGGGGAAAGCTTGCATGCTGTCAGACGTCCCTTATCCCTTCAGCACCACAAAAAGGTCACCAAGGCTGGACAGCTCTCTGATCCAGCAAAGACAAAAAAATCTTCTCCCCACTCCAATCACTTTCTCAAGCTGCTGTCACCCAAGAAAACAACCCATCCTTGGTGTCTAAACATAGCTGGCGTAATCATTACATGTAGATGATAAAACAACTCTTGCCAGAAGGTAAGATACAATGATTCTTTTCAAGGCGATTTGAGGTAATTAGGCATAATTACAGCAGTACTTTCTCTAAGTTAGTGACGCTTGTAGCCCTAATACCTAGCACAAGTTTTCAAATATAACTAGTGACTATTAAGACAACAGAACATGTTTTACCCCATACTATATTAGAATAGTTAATATATAGTATTTGGCATTTTACCAGAAATGTTTTCTTTGTGCTTGTCTGTGTTGTGAAGGTACTGATGATCAGTTCTCGGCTGAAGAAACGGGATGTGAGTTGGAAGAAGACAGGTAGTCCCAGTGGGTTGTTGGGAGGCAAAACCACACAGGAACCCCAAGCCGAGAGGTAGTGAGCCATTAGCCAAAGAGACCCCACCAAGGCCACCTCCATGTCCTTCACAGCTGGGTAGAGATACTGTTGGTGGCTGCAGTTCTGCTTCCAGACCGAGCAGATCAGTGATTGCAAATCCTTTGGATCTCATTGTAGGTCCATGGAACCGTCCTGACTTCTCAATCCCTACGGTTGGTGCAAGGATCTTCACTTTGGATTTCCCTTCTGAGATGTCATCTCGGCCAGTCATGACTGTGTGGATATGTGTAAAGTTTACTTTCTCTTTTCCTGCTTCCAGTCTGATCTGAATGATAGAAGGGGTCAATGCCAGGCAGGGGGTTTTTATGTTACTCCCTGGCCCAATAAGCTCCTGGCCATGCCTCTTGTAGTGTAGATAGAGGGTTCCACCTCCCTCCCAATCCCACAGGATTAATTGGCACCAATTCCCCCCCAACCCATCCTTCTCAATCCGATAAATTCCCTGGCTCTGACCTCCTCTTTCCATCTCCCTCCTCCTTGTGGTCATTTCTTTTTTTTTTTCCTACACAGGATGACAGATTTCACTTAACTTTACATCTGTTGAGGAGACCCTTTGTCTATTAGTGAATGGCACATAGCGACCTAACACAGTGAGTTAAAACCCCTCCTTTTCATTGCCCCCTGATTGATTCTGACACATAACTACCAGACCACAACAGGGGGTACTGATATAACCAACACCAGGAGAAAACAGGGAGGAAGGACAAGACTAACCCTACTGATGGTCAAGTGACCAAAGATCCTGAAAGTTTAGGGTTAATACTTGGGTGAACTAATGAGAAGAGACAGCTATAATCACACTTGTTTGAATGGAAATATAAAAAATACAGACTTGGAATCATTCATAAAGCAGATACATAGAATGGCATTTATTCTGTGAATAATTAGCAGAGACATGTCATGAACCAGTTGTCAGTATACTACAGGGTAGGACTGTACTAACTACATGGCCACAGTCTAAACAGGACTACAAGTGCCAGCATGACATGCTAGCTATCAGGTCTTATAGTTCTTTAACAGCTGATGATTGCTGTTTTCTGTTATCATGTTATCCTAAGCATCACGTATCTGTTCTAGACAATTTTTACATTATGGCAGAGCTCTGGGCCTATTAAAACACTATTTATTCCTTAACCACTTGCCCTCTGGAAGGTTTTACCCCCTTCCTGGCCAGGCCATTTTTTGCTATTTGGCTCTGTTCTATTTCACCTGACAATTGCACGGTCATACAACACTGTACCCAGATGAAATTCATATACTTTTTTTTCACTCAAATAGAGCTTTCTTTTGGTGGTATTTGATCACCACTGGGTTTTTTATTTTTTATTATATAAACGAAAAAAAGACCAAAATAAAAAAACCCCACAAAACAATATTTTTTTACTTTCTGTGATAAAAAATAAATAAAAAAATAAAAAAATCAACTTTGGTCATATATTTAGGCCAAAATGTATTCTGCTACATATTTGTGTTAAGAAAAAAATCCCAATAAGTGTATATTAATTTGTTTGTGTGAGGGCTCATTCACACCATGGTGCAGAGATGTCAGTTTTTCTGCACAAGTTCTGCAAGGGCACTACGAACTCAATTATTCTCTATATGCCCTGTTCACAACACAACACTGGTATCATGTCCAGATTTTTTCTGCACAAGAATCTGCAACGTGTATAAATCTCATTGAGATGCACATGAAAACTGATGATGATTCTCTGCAAGAGAATTCTGCATGTCAGTTTCCATCAGTTTTCATGCATGTATGATGTGAACGAACCCTAGAAGTTATAGCGTGTACAAACTATGGTATTTACACTGAAATTTTTGTTTTTTTAAATACTAGTAATGGCATTGATCACTGACTTATAGAGGGATTGTGATAGTATGGCGGGCAATATGACACTAAATGACACTTTGTGGGAACTAACTGACACTGACGTCTCCAGTGACACTAATACAGTGATCAATGCTAATAATATACACTGACACTGTACTAATTACATTGGCTGGGAAGGAGTTAACATCTAGGGGCAATCAATGGGTTAACTGTGTGCCTAACAATGCCTGTATTTACTGTGTACTGATTTAATAAGTGCTTTACAGGAAAACAAAAACTAGAACATCCCTGCTGTCAAGACAGAGATCTGTGTTGTTTATGATCACAGAGCTCTGTCTTGTCATCTGCTTCGCCAATCGGCAGGTTCTGGCCATGAGTCATTAGCCGGTACCAGCTGATCAGCTTGTGCTGTAACTTATTACAGCATAGCAGGGGCCGCGAGTGCACCCCCTAGCTGGAAGAGCTGGATTATGTATCAGATACGTGATCCAGCACAGAGAGGCCGCTTTGCCACCATACTTCTAAGTTAGGCGGTTGGCAAGCGGTTATAATGAAATTCATAATTTTTTTCAAATGTATTTTACATAGAACTAGCATATACACTATTTTGCCAAAAGTACTGGGACGCCTGCCGTTACACACACATGAACTTTAATGGTATCCCAGTCTTAGTCCGTAGGGTTCAATATTGAATTGGCCCACCCTTTGCACCTATAACAGCTTCAACTCCTCTGGGAAGGTTTTTTGCAAGGTTTAGGAGTGTGTCTATGGGAATGTTTGACCATTCTTCCAGAAGCACATTTGTGAGGTCAGGCACTGATGTTGGATGAGAAGACCTGGCTCGTAGTCTTCATTCTAATTCATCCCAAAGGTGTTCAATCGGGTTGAGGTGAGGACTCTGTGCAGGCCAGTCAAGTTCCTCCTCCCCAAGCTTATCCATGTCATCCAGTATGAAATTGTCTAAAATGTTTTGGTATGCTGACGCCTTAAGAGTTCCCTTCACTGGAACTAAGGGGCCAAGCCCAACCCCTAAAAAAGAAACCCCACACCATAATCCCCCCTCCAGCAAACTGCATACTTGGCTCAATACAGTCTGGCAACTACCGTTATTCTGGGAACCACCAAACCCAGACACGTCCATCGGATTACCAGCCAGGGAAGTGTGATTCGTCACTCCAGAGAACACACCTCCACTGCTCTAGAGTCCAGTGGCGGCATGCTTTACACCACTGCATCTGACACTTTGCATTGTACTTGGTGATGTAAGGCTTGGATGCAGCTGCTCAATCATGGAAACCCATTCCATGAAGCTCTCTACGCACTGTTGTTTTGGTATCTGAAGGCCACATGAAATTTGGAGGTCTTTAGCTATTGACTCTGCAGACAGTTGGTATTGACCCCGCTCTGTCATTTTAAGTGGCCTACCACTTCGTGGCTGAATTTCTGTTGTGGTATATTTAGTAGCAATGAAATTTGACGGATGGACTTATTGCACAGGTGACAACCTATCACGGTACCACACTTGAGCTCCTGAGAGCGACCCATTCTTTCACAAATGTTTGTAGAAGCAGTCTACATGCCTAGGTGGTTGATTTTATACACCTGTGGCCATGGAGGTGATTGGAACACCTGAATCTAATGATTTGGAGGAGTGTCCCAATACTTTTGGTAATATAGCGTATACGTTATTCTGTCTTGATATCGGCCTCTTGTAACCCTCTGCACTGCGGCACTAAGACTAGGGGAAGAAGGGTCAACACAAGCAGCCAATTAGGCCCTACTGCATTGCTCAGTGTTGTCAGTGGCCTAAAGGCTGGTATACACGGGCCAAATATACAACATAAACCAGCCAACATTCGGTCAATGTGTACAGCAGCCTGTCTGACAGAAGCCTGCTTAATGTCTGTCTTCTGTCGAATATGCATGCTCGAAAATCAGCAGCTCACTGGCCAATGGCGGCAAGTGCAAGTGCAGCTCAGTGTGTCCTGTCGGGTGGGGGGCGGTACTTCTGTCAGAACACAATAGCACAGTAGGGGAGATCACTGTACTAACATCACTTATTACTATTGTTATTATAGCGATTTGTCCGCTTTCTTTGTTTAGCCTGCTTGGTTGAAATAAAAAAAAACTTATAGTGTGTACCAGGCTTTACTCACAGGAGATGAGTGTGCATGGATGACTTCATGAATGCACCACTCCTCCATTATTGCCCAATTACAGCTGGGGTGGGTCTATGATCATACACTATTGCTTTACTGCAGTTTAGCATACAGGAAGGTCCAGGATCTGGCTGTGATGTATGGCAGGCATGCTTGGATCACAAAGCTAGCTAAACAGTGTATTTGTCAAGTTCCCATACATGTATTTCAGCTATGTATTTAGCTGTGTGCCTGCAGATCTGCTTTTAGTTTTAAAGCTGTATAAAACTCTCTGTAGAATCATTAGTTTCATGAATTTACTACAAGCCAGGGGCGGACTGACCATTTGGAAACTCGGGCACTGCCCGAGGGCCGGGGTCAGTAGGGGGCCCCATGAGATGCCCCTGGTACCTTTTTCACAGACTTTTTTGAGTTTGGGCAAGGAGACAGGGGCCCCATGATCCCCTATTGCCCGAGGGCCCTATGAGTTGTCAGTCTGCCCCTGCTACTAGCTATACTAAGGTGATTGTATGGGCAATATAATTAGGAATCAATGGTTTCTTCCAATAACATCTAAGCTGATGGACAGATACAAGTGATCATTTCAATTCTCTGGTTTTTAAAAAACCGATAGATAAATATCACTTGTGTGAAACAATCATTTCGCTATGTAAATACTCAGTTAAAAATGGAACATAACTCAAGGAACACACTACACTATGGAAATTTGAAGAAAAGTATAAATGAGGGCCTTGTCTGAAATTTTTTGTCCATATCTATACCTACCACAGGTTTAATATCAGTCAAACATGTTGGTTATTAGAGAATCCATATTTCCTGTCAGTTATTTTTTAATATTTGTGCTGATTACAGGGGCTACAACTGCTGGTGTTCATATAAATATGCAATGGTTTTTGTGAGTTGTCATCACTGACCTCTTCTACTAAAAGTTGCACTTGTATATCTATCATGCTGATCCAGTTCAGTAATTTCTAAGTCTCTTTGCTGGGCCAAGTGTGCAATCCAGTAGCTCTGGCTTACTCTGCCTTCACTGGCTGCATTTTCCATACTCTCTTACCCAGAAACATGTAAACCCTAACTATATAGCATTTCGTTTGTATCATACTCATTTGTAATTTTTCACTAAAATACCGTTCTCACTTTTTTTCATCTTTTCTGGCATCTTAGTGTTGCTGATCTCCTGAAACCTTTTTGCAAACTGTACATGCACTTCAGTAAAAACGTCATGCCATTTTTCAAGACCGACTCCCTGATGGTGACAACTTTGGATCTCTATCAAAAGCCCATGTCAAAGCAAAATTACAATCTGGAGACAGGGACAAAGCATTGCCATTGTATAACAGGAAGAAGCCTGTACAAGAACCTACATGGCAGGATTACCAGTTATTACATTATTGAAAGCTACAGATTTAAGAGTACTACAAATTACAGTGAAAGTATTTAAAAATTATAGGCCCAATTCACCCAAGCTCTTTGTAGCTGGAAGCTCTAAAACTCCCTATGTCCAAAATCCTGTGTTTTCAGTTGTGCTTCTTCATACCCAAAGGTGTACCTTGAAGCTTGTGGGCTCAGATGCAAAAGTGAACCTGGGCCCCGCCACTACCACCCGCAGCTCCCACCATGCACTCCAAGTGGCTAAAGAGTTATTTTACATCTTTATTTACATATTAAGAGGGTAATAAAAAGATTTTGGAGAAACCGTTTACAATTTCACATACCTCTTTAATTCTTTTAAATACCCTGCAGCAGGGGTAGGCAACCTATGAGAGGTGGAGATCTACCTGAACAATATGAGATTGTTTTTTAAGAAATTAACTAGCAAGACCTAACTAAATAGTAAGAAAAAGTTAGAAAAATATAATAAAATAAATGTCACTGTAAAATATAATCTTATCTACCGTAAAAGTGGACAGTCTCAATCAGTAGAGCATGGCAGGGGACATGTCAGTATGGTAGAGGTTGGGGTCAGTAGGGCAGTGAGCGGTGTCAGTCAGTAGAGCAGTGGATGGTGTAAGTTTGGCTGTGGACTTTGTCTGTAGGAGAGAGGATGGGGTCAGTAGAGCAGTGGTTGATGTCAGTAGGGCAGTAGATGGTGTGTGGACAGTGTCAGTAGAGCAGTGGACAGTGGAAATGGACATCATGTGGACAGTGTCAGAAGGGCAGTGTGTGGACAGTGTCCTTAGGACAGTGGACAGTGTGTGGATAGTGTTAGTAGGGCAGTGAACAATGTCAGTAGGGCAGTGGACAGTGTGTGGACAGGGTCAGTAGGCAAGTGGATGGTGTTAGTGGGGCAGTGGATGGAATCAGTAGGGCATTGGACAGTGCCAACAAGCCACTGAACCGTGTCAGTAAAGCAGTGGACATGTCAGTAGGGCAGTGGATTGTGTCATTTAGTTGAGCAGTGGATGGTGTATGTATGGCAGTGGACTTTGTCAGTAGAGCAGAGGATGAGGTCAGTAGAGCAGTGGACGGCATCAGTAGGGCAATGGACAGTGTCAGTAGTCTATTATCTCTGCAGCCCCAGCTTCACAGAATGAATAAACAGTAATAGCTCTATACAGAGCTTCCCATTCATTCAAAAACTGAAGCATACTAAACAGAGTTTACTATGCTTCAGCTATACAGTGAAGGAAATATGTATTTGACCCCCTGCTGATTTTGAATGTTTGCCCACTCACAAAGAAATGATCAGTCTAAAAATCGAATGGTAGGTGTATTGTAACACTGAGAGACAGAATAGCAACAAAAAATTCTAAAGAAATGCATGTCTAACAAATTAAGCACTGATTTGCATGTCCATGAGGGAAATAAGTATTTGATCCCCTTCACAAAACATGACTTAGTACTTGGTGGCAAATCTCTTGTTGACAATCACAGAGGTCAGACGTTTCCTGTAGTTGGCCACCAGGTTTGCACACATCTCAGGAGGGATTTTGGCCCACTCCTCTTGGCAGATCCTCTCCAAGTCATTAAGGTTTGGTGGCTGATGTTTGGCAACTCGAACTTTCAGCTCCCTCCACAGATTTTCAATTGGATTAAGGTCTGGAGACTGGCTAGGCCACTCCAGGACCTTAATGTGCTTCTTCTTGAGCAAGTCCTTTGTTACCTTGGCCATGTGTTTTGGGTCATTGTCATGCTGGAACAGAAAAAAGTGTGTGTTAAAAAAAAAATATATAAAAATAATAATAAAAAAATTAAATTACCTAAATTAAGGTCTGATCTAGATCAGTGCCAGGGTTAGTGTTTGGGTCAAGGTCAGGGTCAGGATTTTTTTTTTATCAGAATTTTTTTTTTAATGTTTAAATTAGTATCAGTGTCAGTTAGTGACAGGATAAAACAAAAACAAAATGCACACTATTGTTTCTGGCCTGTACCACGGGTACAAAAAACAACAACATACACACATGTGGTATCGCTGCAATTGTCAGGAGTGGGAGAAATTATTTTGAGTCAGTTTTCCTTTGATAATAAAAAAAAAATCTGGAGATATCCATTACCATTTACCACCAAATGAAAGCCAAATTTATCTTGAAAAAAAACAAGGTATAATCCACCCTCATGCACAAAGTAGTTGTGATGATATGTATGGTTTTGCTAACACATGTCAAAGTTGCAAAATTATGCTTAGGCTTTAAGATTTGTTTTACCCTTACGCATGAAGGGGTTAAGGAAAGGAAGGGGTCAGTAAATGACACATTTACCAGCCCCTTCCCTGCTCTCTATCCTTCTGAAAGGATAGAGCCAGCAGCGCTGCGATCCTCTACATTTTGCCTGCTTCTGCTCCTCTTCCTCGCATTCAGCAGCTGCAGGAGAAAAGAGGAGGGGATCTGTTGGAATACAATGTTCATGTTTTTTTACACAACAACTACACCAGTATCAGTATTCAGTAGAAATATTTCTTCAACTAGCAGATAGCAGTGTTTCAAAGTTTGTGGCTGCATCTATGGTTAACCACTTCCCGTTCGGACCATGTATATAAACAGCCAGACGGTGGCAGTGCAGGGTCGGGTGGCCGTTTATAAACGGCCTCCCCGCCCCCTGCTTGTGCGCGATCCGGTGCCCACTGTGTCCCCCGGACACAGTGGAACACCGATTGTCGGACGGGACCTCTGTGCGAGGTCCCGATCATGTGATCACTGATTGGCCAATCAGTGATCACATGCAGAGTAGTAAACAAGATGTCACTTCTGCCATCATTGCTTACTACATGTGAAATCTGTGAATGATCACAGAGATCACATGGTACAAGGCTATTCACAACAGCCTTGTACCATGTGACAAGCTGTGACTAATCACAGATCACACAGTAGTTCTCAATGGCTGCAAGAATCCAGCCAGAAAGAAGGAGAAATGATTGCTTTTACATCCTTTATGGGTGTAAAAGCAATCAGTGTAAAAAAAAAAAAAAATCTTCATCACCCCCCACAAGTAGTACAGTGTCACCATAAAAATATAAAGAAATAAAATAAAAATGTAAAAAAAAGTTTAAAAATTATAATTTTTGGTTATAAACTAATTTTGGTTATTTTTTTTTACTTAAACGATCACGGAATACATTTTGGCCAAGATTTATGATGAAATATTATTTATTTGCAAAATTTTAAGAAAAACACTTTTTTTCAAAATTTTTGGACTTTTTCATTTACATAGCAAAAAAAAATAAAAATCCCAGTGGTGAATAAATACCACCAAAATAAAGCTTTATCTGTCTCAAAAAAAATGCTAAAAAATTCATATGGGTACAGTGTTGCATGACCACGCAATTGTCATTCAAAGTGTGATAGCGCTGAAAGCTGAAATTGGACTGGACAGGAAGGGGGTCCGGACTGGAAATGGTTAAATGTCTTTTCATTATAGTAAAGATTCCTATTTTCTGTTAGCCCAGTCAGACGTCCAGTCACAGCCAGCTACAGCAAATAAGTGCAAGATACAGCAACAGAAAGAACTTTCATTTGCAAATCTGACAAACCAGAACTACCAGTTTTGGAAATTCAAGATGAAAATGCTGCTAATAAGAGAAGGTCAGTGGAGCTGTATAAATTAAGTCAGACCAAAACATCCTTCAGATGAGTGGATAGAGGAAGACCAGAAAGCTCAGAGCACAATCTCTCTTAGCATAGAAAATGATCAAATCCTACATACTGTATATGTAAGTGTGAAACTGCTAAAGAAATGTGGGAAGGGTTACAAAAGCAATAAACTGTATTTGCTTAGAAAGCTATACCAAACCAAGCTGATAAAAGGCCAGACTATGCAAGATTACATAAGGCACACCTTGGAAATGGTTGAATGCCAGAAAGGTGTAGGAGAAGAAATAAAAGATTTTCATGTTGCAGCACTATTGCTTGGTGGTCTACCAGAAAATTCTGAAACGCTTGTCACAACACTTGATGCACGTCCAGATGACAAACTGACACTAGTATATGTTAAAGTGGTATTGAACTCTTATTTTTTACTTTTACCCACAGGTAAGCTTATAATAACATTTACCTGTAAGTAAAATGAATATCTCCTAAACATGCACCGTTTAGAAGATATTTGTTCTTTTTTTAGAGCTGGAGCATGCACTCTGAAGGAACGGCATAGCCCGTGCCGTTCCTTCAGAGTACCGTGCAGTGGCCAGGAACTCCCACACGTATGTGCGGGAGTGACATCATCGCGGCTTGGCCAGACAGACAGCCGGAGCTCGCATACCCAGAAGGAACACCGGGTGAAGATGGAAGCCTCTGCAGCGGTGACAGTGCACTGCTGGAGGGCTTTGTTTTAAGATAAGTCCTTCATAATGTGCTAGCAGGCGATGCTACTAGCACATCATGACATTACATTGCAGGGGATTTATGTATTTATTTATTTTTACCTGCAGTTTACTACCACTTTAAGGGCAAGCTTGTGGATGAATATAAGCGTAAAACAGAAAGTATTAATAGTGATGGTGCTTCTATCCCAGGGTCTACTTTAAAGCTGAAAAATAGGAATAAAAACAGTAACATGCAACAAAAAACACATGAATATGGTAATTTAAAAGCAGATTGCAGAATCTGGAGAGCTGGAATGCAAAAACAAATTAAACTACAAAAGGCCAAAAGTGTGAAAGAAGAAACTTGAGTTTTCTTCAGATAATGAATATGTTTTTTGATCCAAAAATTGCACCTCAAGTTTGCAAGTCTGGTGTATTGATTCAGGAGCTACGAGTCACATGGCAAATTACAGAAATTTCTTGACCAGAGTAAAACAGAAAAAAATCACCACATCTAATGGGCAAGTAATGGAATCAGGAGGAATAGGAGACAGTTTTCTTTACTGTCCTACTGTATTTCCAAGAGTGTCACCAAAAAGATACCTGTGAAAAATGTCCTGTATGTCCTTGCTTCCAAGGTGACAGATGTGCCATCACAAAAGGAAATATCTTACTTGCAAAGGCTAAAATTACAAATGAACTGTATCAGCTGAACTGCAATGAGGTGGATAATACTGCCAAGGAGGGAAAACATTCAAATTGCTTTCACACTGATGACTTGATTCATTCTGATCTTTGCCGTCTAATGGAAAAAATTACTCTAGGAAAGAAGTATTTTTCCACTGTTATAGATGGTTACTCCAGGTATACTACACTATATCTGTTACACAACAAAAGTGAAGTACCAGAGAATCTTGAACAGTATTTGGCTCAAGTAACAACAAAATTGGCAAAATGCTGAGTGCATTCTCAGAAAGCATGGCATAATAATCCAAACTATTGTACCATATGACCCAGGCACATCTTATTGAGCATGCACCATTGGGCACTGCCCAGGGGCTCTAGGTGCTGATGGGGCCCCATCAGGACTGGCTCAGATCTAGGGGATGTAGTATGAGGTCCGGTGACATGGTAACTATTACTGCACTGCGCACAAGTAACTTTAGTTTTTTTAGCAGTAGATTTGAGTAAACGGGTACACATGGAACATTCTGCTTGCCATTCCCAAGCTGCCACCTTTGATCATCAAATGCTCCGCCTCCACCCACCACTGAGCTGGAAGTCTGGGGTGTACATCTTCAAGCTGAGCTGTCAGTGTCACCTCTTTTTGATCATTTCTGGCTCCGCCTTTGCCCACCTCACAGCCGGAAGTCCTTGGCTGGGAAAAAGTGCACAGTGCACTCTGCTGTCTGTGCTGATTCTGTTACTCAATATTTCACTCACACAAATCCTGTGAGTGAGATAGAGAAGGTAGCCTTTAATGTCAGTTTAACCGCCTCCTGCCCACCATATAAGGAAATGACAGGCGGGCGGCGGTTCTCTCGTTCTGGGAGGGCATCATATGACGTCCTCGCACTCTAACTGCGCATGCGCACCCCGGGGGGCGCGGCACAGCAATTGGTGGTGCGCTGTGTCCCTGGGACATAGCGGATCCCTGAACACAGGAGAGAGCCAATGACGTCGGCTCTGTCGTGTGATCAGCTGTGTCCAATCACAGCTGATCGCACGTAAACAAGGAAATGCTGGTTATCGGACAGTACTCTCCTCATGCTGACAGCGTGTGAAGAGAGAAGAGCCAGTAAGTGGCAGAGGGGACATCTACACTGATCATCAGGGCACTGATGGTCAGTGCCTTGATGATCAGAGTAGCCCCATCAGTGCCACCTATCAGTGCCCATCAATGCCACCTGTCAGTGCCCATCAATGCCACATACCACTGCCCATCAGTACACATCAATGCCACATATCAGTGCCTACCAGTGCACTTCAATGCCACATATCAGTGCCCATCAGAGCTGCCTTTCAGTGCCAACTATCTGTGTCAGTCAGTGCTGCCTATCAGTGCTGCCAAACAGTGCCAGTCAGTGATGCCTATCAGTGCTGCCAAACAGTGATGCCTATCAGTGTCAGTCAGTGCTGTCTATCAGTGCCCATCTGTGCCGCCTATCAGTGCCTGTCAGTGCCGAATAACAGTTCCAATCAGCGCCACCTATCAGTGCCATATATGAGTGCTGCCTTTCAGTGTCCAATCAGTGATGCCTGTCAATGCCTATCAGTGCCACCTACCAGTGCTTCCTCATCCATGCCCATCAGTGCAGCCTCATTAGTGCACATCAGTGAAAGAGAAAAATTACTTATTTACAAAATTTTAAAACAGAAACTAGAAATTTTTTTAGATTGTTTAGCAAAAAATTAAAAACCCAGTGGTGGTTAAATACCACCAAAAGAAAGTTCTATCTATCTCAAAAAAATTATATAAATTTTGTTTGGGTACAGTGTTGCATGACCAGGTAATTGTCGTTCAAAGTACGACAGCGCTGAAAGCTGAAAATTGGCCTGGGCAGGAAGGGGGTAGAAGTGCCTGGTAGGTAAGTGGTTAATGAACATCATGGGGGCGATCACATAGCATTACAGGGTATTGAAAAAGTGGTGCAACCAAAAAGAGGGGGAGACACCTTCAGACTCTTGTGTAAAAAGGAGGTTTATTGGATTTTACATCTGGGTACGCGGATCCCTAACACAAACGCTTCAAACTGAGGGAAATTCCACATCAGTGTCATATGAAGATAAGCAACAAAGTGACACAGAAATAGAAATTAACTCAGAAAATCCAAGTATTGTAAAAGTAGAAACCAGGCCACAAGAGGCTTCAATCCAGAAATCCACCAGAAGCAATAAAGGCATCCCATCCAAACATCTGTCCTATGTTGCTCGCGTAGCATTAAAACCAGAGCCAGATTCATGGGATGAGATGCAAACACTTCAACCCATGAGAAACAAAAGTGAATCAGAGCATTTGACAAAACCACTTACAAGAAACAGATTTATAGAACCGAGATCCAAGATAGGACTAATATAAGGAGTAGCTGTTGAGTGGGGATGTCAGAATACGTTTATGTATTTTTGTACAACTACATCAGTATTCAGTAGATATATACTGTTTAACCAGTAGTTGGCAGTGTTTATACGTTTGTTGTTGCTTCTGTTGTTAAACTCTAGGTATTTTCTCTATAATAAAGTTTCCTGTTTTTTTTTTAGCAGAGAAGCAGCAGAAAAACACATGTGGACTGTGCAATGTCTGTTCTGTAAGGCTATAGATAGAATCTCTAACAGGAACGCTTCCTGCATATGCTGTCCCCACCTCCCCTCCTGTAGAACCAAATGTGACAGAGAGGCTGCATGGACCCCCTTTAGTACAGGCAAGGTCGCCATTGTGACCCTTGCAACTTCTGACGCTACGCCAGTATAACTTGAGTAGTATAGAGTAGAGTAGTACAACTTGAGAAAAGACATGAGCTTCAAGTATTTCTGGCCCCAACAGACTTTAACCACTTGCCTATCAAGCACTTATACCCCTTTCCTGCCCAGGCCAATTTTTAGCTTTCAGCGCTGTCACATTTTGAATGACAATTGCGCGGTCAGGCAACATTGTACACATATGAAATTTTTATAATTTTTTTTCTCACAAATAGAGCTTTCTTTTGGTGGTATTTACTTGCCACTATACACAAAAAAAAGCAAAGAATTAAAAAAAAATAAAGTTTTTCTTTGTTTCTATTATAAAATTTTTCACTGATGTGTGTTGATGAAGTTGCACTGATAGGCAGCATTGATGGTCACTGATAGACGGCACTGATAGGCGGCCCTGATGATGCTGCACTGATAGGTGGCACTGATGGGCAGCACTGATGATGTTGCACGGATAGGCAACACTGCTGGGCACTGATAGGTGGCACTGCTGGGTAGCACTGATAGGCGGCACTGATGGGTACAGGTGGATGGCACTGCAGGGCACAGTTGGGTGGCACTGATGGGCACAGGTGGGTGGCACTGCTGGGTGGCACTGCAGGGCACAGGTGGGTGGCACTACTGGGTGGTACTGCGGGGCACAGGTGAGTGGCACTGATGGGAAAAGGTGGGTGGCACTGCAGGGCACAGGTGGGTGGCACTGATCATCAGGGCATCCCTTTGCTGACAATTGCCAGTTCTCTACAGTACTTTGCTCACGCTGTGACAGCGTGAGGAAAGTGCAGCCGATAACCAGCAACTGTATTTACCCGGCGATCTGCTGTGTCATTGGACACAGCTGATCACGTGGTAAAAGACCGCCGTGATTGGCCATTTACCATATCACGTGATCCGTAGGACACAGTGATCGCAGTGCCGCTGGAGAAGCGCAGGGGGCATGTTCTGGAATTACATTCATGGACGTCGTCCCAGGATTACACAACCGCGCTGTAGCCATCCTTCGACTATAGCACGGTTGGGAACTGGTTAATGGGAGCACCTTATAACAATGGGTTGTCTCTTGCATTGAGTCTTTCCTTTAACACAAGTAGTTGTTCCTGCAAACTGATTCTGTGTATTCACTTCACCACATCACTCTGCACCTTCCCACATAACTAAAACCTATATGAGGTTTTAGTGATTGGGTTCACATACTTTAACATGGGAGTGATTTACTAAAGAGGAAGAACGTGAACCTGTGTTTGTTTAAAATGTGTAGAAGTTCGAATTTTGAAAATCATACATGTGCTTTGTGCAATTGGTTCGCTTTCATTCTCTCCTTCCCAGCAGGTAATGCTCACTTTTCCTTTGTTTGGCGCATACTCTATTCAACCACCCAGAGCAAAAAAGATATCCAGTACTTCCAGGTATGGAGGAGCATGTGCCTTCTTTCATGGGACAGTGCTGGTGCCTGGTGATTGGCCCAGTGCTGTCACATGGGGACAGGGAGAGGGTGTTCAGCCCGGTGACAGCTCTTCCTACTTGGATTTACACGCAAACTCCCTTTTATTGCTCCTTAAAGGAGGGGCGAGGAATGGAGGAAAGGTGCGTATATGCTACCAAAGAGGAGGTATTACAGAAAATCTATTGCTTTGCTCAGTATGGGGAAAGCACGAGTTTGCTTCAAATTTTCACAAAGCTCATTATTTTGAACACAGATTTCTTTTCTTTTCTTTACTAAGTCACTAATAGGCAGGATGAAAAAGTATTCACCACTAGAACGTGAAATAACGTTCTTCCATCTAATTAAAGTGTTACTAAACCCCGGACCCTGCATTCACTATATCCAGTCTCCCACTGTACACAAAACATGGAAATGCAATTATTTTAGTAAATATAAACTGATAAATACCATTTCTCATCAGCAGTAAATAGCAGTCTTGGGACTTCAGCTGAGCACTGGTTAAAGCTTGTAGGAGGAGTTTACTTTCTGCTCTGGGAGGATGTAGAACCCCTGACCTCTGTATGGACAGTGCTGATTGGCCCTGTGCTGATCACATTCACTCTCCCAAGAAAAAAAAAACCCTCTCTAGCAATACACACAAAACTGAGCATGTGCAGAAGGGCTATGGGTTCAGTCTGTCTTATCAGCGTGGACATTTCAACAAGAGGAGGGGCAGAGAAGACAGGATCAAACAGCCTTTTTACACAATGCATTCATTTTGTAACTACTCAAGGTCTAATTGTAGAATGTATGCAACTTAGGTAAAGAGTTGAGAAATCCTGATGTGTGAGCTTAGATAAATGAGCACAAGAAAGAATTGATGCTAGATTATAGATTGAATTTATGGTGTATGGCAGAAACAATATCCATTTACAATATCACAGTCAACAAAGCTCAGACCTCACCCTTTAAACATTAAAAACTACAAGAAAAATTACTTTTCAGGGCTAAGTAAATCAATTTTTAGAGAAGACATAATATAAAACATAATATAAAAACATTCACTAAACAACATAAAATCAATAAGTGTTGGACAGGTGCTTAAAGAGTCTTATCTACAATGTACTGCACAGGAGACACCAAATGAAGGAGTAAAGAGGACTTTATGTACTGCCTGAACATGTTGTGATGCAGAGTCTGATCACCAGGGGCACACTTCCAATGTGAGACCAGAGCCAGGCATTTGGAGCACAAAGTGTGCAATCCTGGTTGGCAGAGACACACACTCAGTAAAGATTACTCTCTGTCACTTTCATGGCTCAGTTGGAAAGGAAATCCAGTAAGGGTGAATTAACTGCCTCTACCACCTCTCTAGTCTGTTTCCCTAGACACAATTATATTTTAATGAAACGTTTTCTGAGTCCTACAATGAATTTACCTACAATTCACCCACTAACATGTGCCCACTGGCCTCATAATGTGAGCTATGGTGAGCTTTTTCTTTGTAATTATATTCAATACATTTTTGGTAGCTGTCTAGTCCTTGACCTTAAATATTATTCTGTTAGAAGCAAAAAAAAAAACAATTATTAAAGCAGAGTTCCACCTAAAAAAAAAATAAATAAAAGTCAGCAGCTACAAAAACTATAGCTGCTGACTTTAAAATACAGACATTTACCTGTCCCTCGGTCCAGCGGTGTCCTCATCACCGCTGGTTTCATCGGCTGTCTTCTCTCCCCGGCATCTTCAGTGTGGGCACCTGGCTGTGACAGGTTGCGGCCAGGGGCGGACTGACCATTTGGGCACTCGGGCACTGCCCGAGGGCCCAGGGTCAGTAGGGGGTCCCATGAGATGCCCCTAGTACCTTTCATAGGCTTTTTTGGGTGTGGTTTGAGGGTGGGTGAGGACACAGGGGCCCCATGATCCCCTATTGCCTGGGGCCCCATAAGTTGTCAGTCCGTCCCTGGTTGCGGCTTCACCCGGCTGCGCATGCGCGAGAAGAGCTGTGCTTTGTGAATGGCCCCGTAGTCTTCTGGGACCTGTCACATGGGGGGAGGACAACTTCCGCTTCCGATCACCTATGCAATCGCAACGGAAGTGGGAGCGGGTACCTGTCAAATTCGAGTACCTGCTCCCCCCCCCCACTCCCCAAAGTTGCCAATCTTTAATGGGGAACAGGGGACAAAGGTTTAAAGCGGCACTTTCCCTTTTGGGTGGAGCTCCGCTTTAAGGATCTTTTCACACAGGTGTCATCATTTCAGTCACTTTTTTTGCTAAGAAAAAAATGATGAATACTGATTCAGTTTACATCACTTTGTATCAGTTTGCACATCCGAAATGAGTTCAGTTTACATTTGTTTTTGCATGTTCTGTTTTTAGTTCTTGAAGAAACTAGTCAGAGGTGACAAAAGAATCAAAAGAACAAAAAATGTTTTATGTCTAAACAGGGACACAAATGGAACAGATGTAACAGACATTTGTTTTTATCCGTTTATGTTCACAGAAAGGGTGTAGACCTTTTCAATTTTTTTCTGCGGACATAAACTGACTCAGATGTAAGAAGATGTACATGGACATACATTGTAGTTCAGTCTGGGAACATTCAGTCTGAAACACTGACAGATGAATCCAGGCCGATTGCCAGTGTGATAGGTGAATTCTAGGCAGAGGCGGACTGACCATTCAGGCTCTCAGGCACTGCCCCAGGGCCCGGGGTCAGTAGTGGGCCCCATGAGATGTCCCTTGTACCTTTCATAAGCTTTTTTGGTTGTGCTTTGAGTGTGGGCGAGGACACAGGGGCCCCATGATTTCCTATTGCCCGGGGGCCCCATGAGTTGTCAGTCCGCCCCTGATTCTAGGCATGGATTTTGGACTGATTTAGTATGCAAGTGCAACAATAAGGTGGAAAAGAAGCTCAAAATCAGCACCCAAATGTAAGCAAGAGTTCTTCAAGGTGAGGAGCCTCATTTACTTTACTAATCCATGCAGTAGAGTCCACACCTGGCTTTTCAGCCCTCTTCAGTTAGGGGAAATCTATGATCCTAACCACTTGCCCTCTTGAAGATTTACCCCCCTTCCTGACCAGGCCATTTTTTGCGTTACAGCCCTGCGTTACTTTAACTGACAATTGCGCAGTCATGCAACACTGCACCCACTGAAAGTTATGTCCTTTTTTCCCCACGAATTGGTGGTATTTGATTGCCTGTGCATTTTTTATTTTTTTGCGCTATAGAAAAAAAAAGACTGACAATTTTGAGAAAAAAAACAATATTTTTGACTTTTTGCTATTAAACATATCCAGTAAAAAAATTAAAAAATCAAATTTCATCAAAGATTTAGGCGAAAATGTATTCTGCTACATGTGTTTGCTAAAAAAAATAGTTGGTTTACGTGAAAGTTATAGCATTTACATATGGCGGTATATATACTGGGATTTTTATTTTTTTTTTATTTTTACTACTAATGGCGACTTATAGTGGGATGCGGCGGGCATTCTGACACTGGGGGGGAACTGACTTGCTGTCACTGACATCCCCAGTGACACCAATACAGTGATCAGTGCTATAAAAACCACTGACACTGTACTAATGGCACTGGGCAGGAAGGGGTTTACTTTAGGGGCACTCAAAGGGTTAACTGTGTGCTGTGTGCTGTTTTACTTGTGTCTGTGCACGTGTGCTTCACTGTAAGCACACTGCTTTGCATGGCTGTGCTGTGCACAGCCATCCAAAGCAGTGTGTACGAGCTGACAGGGAGGAGAACTGTTTTGTTTACAAACAGTTCTCCTCCCTGTCAGAGATGCTCGGCAATCACCGGGTGCCGGCGCGTAATCACCAGCCGGGACCTGGTGATTGACAG
This sequence comes from Staurois parvus, assembly GCF_062004578.1. NCBI lineage: Eukaryota > Metazoa > Chordata > Amphibia > Anura > Ranidae > Staurois > Staurois parvus. The sequence continues at coordinate 15,450,583 of NW_028317877.1, forward strand.
CCATGGCTGCAAATGGTGGCGCAGGTAGGGCGCGCATGCGCCTCGTGTGCGTCTCACACGCGCCCCTTACCCAGAGATGCAAAAGCACATATATATACGTGATTTTGCGCACCTGTGTCACCTTGTAGCAGTATTTCTGCTATAGGGCGGTTGGGAAGCAGCTAAACTAGAAGAAAAACAAAAACAAGGGAACACCAGGTTAGTGCATTATCTGAAGCACCATTATTTAAAACAATGTGTAAAAGAAATACTCACAAAAGCTGTGAGTACTTAGACATATAATGAACCCTGGAGGAGGGTCTTCTGAACTTCAAGGACCTTGATAACCAATGTGAAAGCCCACACAACACAAAGCAAGCATGCTAATGCATTTCAAGGGATATACCATTTTCCTGTGGGACCACTGTGGAAGTTGCGAGTCGCTATAGTACTGTAGTTGCCACTACTATCATGATTGCCGCTGTCATACACATTTCATGGCAAGTGGTTGCTCTGCCACAGTGAACAGCAAATTGCTTGCTCGACATGGGCGCCATTCACAGAATGCTTTGCATTTTTCTCAATAAATGCAAGGCACTCTCTGATTGGATAAGGTGAAGAGGCAAGGTGGTGATGTCAAGGAGTACAGCACATCATAACACCGCTAGGTGGAAGAAAACAAAGTTACAGGGATATGCACTGTTTTCAGCACATTGGCACTGCTCCTGACAAATCACACACCAGCAGCTGCTTTTTAAGTGTGCATGATCTTAAAGCAGGTTTATTTTAATTTTACAAGTGAAAACTGAATTGGACACTTCTCAACCACATTCTACCAGTGCTAAAGTCAGTTGACTTTAATCACATTTTGCATAGATAAGCGTGCTCCGGGACCCTGTGCTATGTCAGCTCCTCTGTGGTTGATGTATTTTCACCCAGATTCAGTCTTCCAGGTTTTAATTGAATTGGGCAGTTTTTAGTTATTGAACAAGTCCTTTAAGTAACACTCGCAATTCTTTCTGGAATTGGAGGCCTTCCTTACAGTATAACACTCAGTGTAATTGACGATCCTCAAATATGAATACATACATAAAGTGCAGCGCTTAATAAAGTGACAAATGATTAGTGAAAAAACTTTGAAAAACATATCATACAAAAAATTGTCCACCAAAAAATATATTCAGATAAAGAAAAAAAGTCCCCAGCGGCCGTGATGAAACAAAGGAAATCCAAGGATCGCTGTTGTGTCACCAACCACTCATATGAAAGGTTTACCAGAAAAGCATGACCCCCCGTTAAGAGTGGTCAATCACGCTTTGTTGTAAACAACCCAGAAAGTTGGACAACCAGATCCTCCTCCAGATCACCAAGAGAGAAAAATAAAGATCTTCCAAGCAATGGACCCTAATTAGGGTAACTACACCACGCCGGATGGGATTCAGATTAGTGGTAAGAAACATGCAAGAAATGAGTGGTCCACATAGTGTAAGACCATTAATACAACATTTATTTGAAGTATGGTTACACTTACATAAGAACGGTGTCAGGGACCATCGCGATGCATGGGTCTGCACATGCGTAGGTGTCTGTCAAGACATGCAGGCAGCAGGGCACTAGGACCCAGGCGCACCCGTCATCTATGACAGTGCTGGGCAGGCACTAGGACCTAGGCTGCGCCTGTCAGGTGCAGGGCGGGCTACTTAAACCAGCCCTGCACAGACACTTGTTGCCGAATGGTCTTTCTGCATATCCTGTTACCTGTGTTGTGAGTACTTTGATCCGGATTGTCTGACCTAGCTGCCTTCTCCTGTCCTGACCCCTTGGCTTGCCTGACTCTGCTCCTGGATGTTCCCCTTTAGATTTGATCTCCTGTTATTGACCCAGCGTGTGACCCGACCATTCTTTGCCTACTGTTTTGTACCGCACCGACCCCCCGGCTACCGACACGGCTTGTTTGACTCTGCCCTTGCTCATTCCTCCATCCATCCATCCTTCCATCCCTCAGGGATCCCCGGGTCCCCTCACATCAGACTCTCACCCTGCAGGAACCTCCGGCAGACTCCTCTACCACTGATAGAGATATCCGGTAGCTGCAACCTGGTCCCGGGGAGCTCCAAGTCCATCCCCACCATCAGGGGCCCTGGTGAACAAGTGCTCCGGAACTTAGTCTCCACACTCTGGAGAGGCTCTATCAGGGGACTGATAGAGGTGCTGTCGGGTGGTCCGTTACAAACGGACATAATTGAGAATAGATAAGCAAAACTTCAAACTTTTCCAATTTCCAAAATGGCCACCGGCCAGTCACGCATGCGCAGTATTGTCTGTGCGTGTCTCCGCCCTATGCGTTTCGTCACAAGTAACGTCATCAGGGGCACTCAAATATGGCTAATGATTTTTAAATTGGTTAAATAATTTATTTCCAAGCAAGTGTCCTTATTTGAGGGTATTCTATTACGTTGTGTGTTGTAAGGTAGGTACCCTAATTTGTGTGATTACCGGGACTTAAAGGACTTTAACTTGATTTCATGGTTATTAATCGTGGTGGATGGATTGGAGTTTTAAATTAGCTGCTGAAAGACTGATACATTTTTCAGCCTTGTGCGCTGTGGATTATTTTGTTTATATCAGTTTTTATTTATGGATTTCTCTATGCAAAAAATAGTAAAAAACTGTAGTGACTGTGTTTGTAAATTCCCTTAGAAACAGGAAAGCAGAGGAGCTTAAAAATAATCAGAATGGGGGCATATAAAGGTGGGGCAGAGTGGTGCTTTGCAGTTATGGCTGTAGTCTCCACCCCAGCTCTCTAATTCCTTTATGCTGCTGAGAACACAGATCATGTGATGTTATAAAAAAAAAGAAAAAAGTATTCAAATTTTTTTTATATATATATACTGTATATATATACGCACAAACACTTGCCTTTCATTTTTATTTTAACTACTTCTCGCCCAGCCTATAGTAAAATGGGTGAACCTTTCATCCCTCAGGTAGGACGCCATATGACATCCTTCCCGGATCGCGCTTTGTACCTCGGACCCTGCCGATGACAGATCTGTGTATTGCCCCCTTGCCAGTACCATGTGACCTGTTGTGACCAATCACAGCAGGTCACATGACAGTTGTATACAATGGATGGCTTCCTTTCATGCCATCCATTGTATACAAGTGTGTCTAGCTGTGAATGGTCACATTGATCACATGCACAGGCTGGGCCAGTTACAGCCCATCTGTGGCATGTGATTAGCCGTGGCCAATCACAGCTAATCCCAACAAAAAAAGCTGAATTAATCCATTTCATTCGGTTAAATGCTTGCTTATAGCAAATAAATTCTTTGCTATAAGCAATCAAACTGTGTAAAAAAAAAATAAAAAATACTGATCACTTTCCCAAAGTAGTACAATGTTACTATGGTAACATTATACTACTGTAGTCATAGTGTAATATGAAAAAAAAACTTAAAAAAATTATACTTTTTTTTTTCGTACTGTCACCAGTCAGTGTCCCTGATCACCGCCACACCAGTTATATTATGATGCTGTACTGTGCTGGTGACAATATGTAAAAAAAAATTATGTGAAAATAATTTTTAAAATTTCTTCATTTTCCGAAAAATTATGACAAAAAAATTACAGCTTCAAAAAACTCACCATGCCTCTTATGAAATACATTGGACTGTCTACTTCACAAAAAGGGGTCATTTGGAGGATATCTGTACTGTTCTGACATTTTTGGGCTTCAAGAAATTAGATTGGCCGTCAGTACTTCAGGGTTGATCAATTTTCAGATATATACCATAGTTTGTGAGCTCTATAACTTTCCTACAGACTAAATAATAAACACTGATTTGGGTTATTTTCACCAAAGAAATGTAGCAGAATACATCTTGGCCTAAATTTATGAAGAACAATTATTTATTTGCAAACTTTCATAACTGAAACAAAGAAATGTGTTTTTTTTGTTACAATTTTCGGTCTTTTTTTGTTCATTTAGTAAAAAATAAAAACCCCAGTGGTGATTAAATATCACCAAAAGAAAGCTCTAGTTGTGTGAACAAAATGATAAAATTTTAGTTTGGGTACAGTGTTGCATGACCGTGCAATTGTCATTCAAAATGTTAGAGCGCTGAAACCTGAAAATTGGCCTGGGCAGGAAGGTGGTAAAAATGCCCGGTATTGAAGTGGTTAAACTAAATGGGTGTAAAATTGTTGGCTTAACAGTAACTGCAGTAACAGTAACTGTGAATACAACAGCCTGCGGGAATGAGGCTAAGAATGATACACTAAGGCTTAGTGTATGGCTAAGCCTTAGACTATTTAAGAAAGCATACATATTGTTTGCTGGGCATAGGTAACGGGTACAACACTCCCTGACATTAACACATGTTCAGGCACAGATATCAGTCCAGTAATGTAATGACAAACAGTGCTGTGTTTATTGGTGCTATTTACAAGTCTATGTACAGGTGCTGTAAAGTGTTCTACAAAATAAACTGAAAAAAGTCAAAACAAATTCCTAGCCATGTCCTGGAACTGACTACACAAATACAAGTCCTAACCTGGGGCGGACTGACCATTTGAAAAACTCAAAACTGCCCCAGGGCCCGTGGTCAGTAGGGGGCCCCAGGAGATGCCCCTGGTATCTTTTTCATGGGCTTTTTTGAGTTTGGGCAAGGACACAGGGGCCCCATGATCCCCTATTGCCCGGGGCCCCATGAGTTGTCAGTTCGCCCCTGGTCCTAATTATCAAGCTGAGTAAGCCTAATGATTGTCAGTCTGCATATACACTGTTTACAGCTTCCACCAACCTTGCAGCTCTCATAGACGCGACTTGTCTGTTCCCAGGCTCTAGAGCACTGACTGTGTGACAGGTGAGTCTAAATAGCCAAAAGGGAGAGGTGCAAAACCCAAATTGGATATGGAATCAGAGGTCTCTAAAAGTGTACAAGAGGAGCACCAGGAGATGTGTAAACCCCAAACATGTCTTTTCAGTCTCTCTTTGAGATACTCTGCTACATATCCTCCCTCCCGAACACATGTAGGCCAACAAGGGTGAACCTGGGAAGGGGCATCTACATTTCCTATCTTAGCCCCTGGTCTGTGTTTCACCATGAATGAATAATCCTGTAGAGTCAAAAATCACCGGTTCACTCTTCTATTCATGTCCTTCTTCAGGACCATTCATTTGAGGGGAACATGATCAGTTATCATGTCAAAATGACACCCTAACAAATAGTATCTTAGAGTGTCCAAGGCCCACTTTATGGCTAAACATTTTTTTTTAATTACTGTATTCTTCTTTTTTTTTGTCCATTAAGTTTTCTACTCAGGTACACTACAGGGTGTTCTTCCTCATTGCGTACCTATGACAACACTGCCCCAAGCCCAACATCAAATGCCTCTGTTTGAACCACAAAAGCCTTGGAAAAGTCAGGGGAATGTAGCACTGGCTGTGGACAAAGAGCCCTTTTCAGGACCTGGAAAGACTTCTGCTTCCAGGGACCATTTTACCATTACTGAGCCTTTCAATTTTGTAAGATCAGTCCATGGGGCTGCCAGAGTTGCAAAATTTGGGATAAACCTTCAATAGTAACTTGTGATACCAAGGAAGGCTATGACCTGCTTCTTTACTTGTAGGACATAGCCATTCTTGAATAGCTTCTATTTTGTTAAATTAAAGTTTTAAGACTCTACAACCAAAAGTGTAGCCTAAATACCAGACTTTCTCTAAACCAATGGCACACTTTTTCGGATTTGCTGTAAAACCTTCCTTGAAGAGAGAATCCAAAACAACCTAGACACGGGTCAAGTGAGACTCCCAGTTAGAGCTATGTATCACTATTTTGTCCAGACATGCCACTGCATACTGTTAAGGTCTTAAGATTCTTTCCATGGCCCTCTGAAATGTTGTGGGGGCATTTTGTATTCCAAAAGACATCTTGAAATGAGCCCTCAGGGGTTACATATGCAGTCTTTTCTGTGGTGCTTTCAGTCAAAGGAACTTATGAATCCTTCCCAGCATCCAAGCAATAAACGTCACCCACAACTGTGTATAAACTCTCCTTCCTTCTTTCTTAATTTCCTTAGGTGTTCAATTCTCACATCTTCACTCCAATATCTTCATCTTCATAAAATGTGCCAAAAATCTGTGTGTGTCAAATCCACCCAGTGTTCACTTCTATTTATCTGCAAATCCTACTCTTACCCTCTGAATATATCTTAATCGCCTTATTGCAGATTTCCACAAAGGTTTTCCTCAGTACGTGACTTCCTCCTTTCAACCATCTCTCCAAATATGGTTAAACCCTCCAAAGAAATTTTTTATGCATAGTGTAATACTGTCAGTCCATCAATATCGTGCCCTCCAGTGCACCACTCTTCTTCAAGATTGTGACCATCAGTGAAGGAACAACCAACAATTGGAAAAGCGATCCACCACCTCTCAAACAATGCACCTTAGCAGTCTACATTAGTCAGATAGCCTTGGACAGAAACCACTCCTCGCGACCAGCATCGCTCCCTGGTCAGGAACTAGACTGAGTAAGGTTAAATGAAGTTTATTAACATAGATATCACTTTTACAACACCACCAACACCAAAAAACCGTAAACAATCTAAACGGACAAAATAAATGTGAAAGTGCAGCAACCTAAACCTAACTAACACATGTGGAGGGAGCACACATAGCAGCACAAGGACAGGACAGGAGGAGCAGGGAGCAAGATACTAGGAGAGCTGGATGCAAAGAGCAGGGTACAGGAAGCAGGTCACAGGAACAGGTCTCAGGGTCAGGTACAGGAACAAGGATCAGGAACAGGGCTCAGGCTCAGGCAGGGACACAACTTGCAAGAAGAACATTGAAGCACTAGAAGAACCTATTATTGGTGGTATTAAATACCAGCCCATGTCAGGCGCAGCCTATTTACCTGGCAAGCTTGGCTACCAGGAGACACCTGCTGGTGGCCACAGGAACTGCGCCCTTCGAACAACAGTACCACCAGTGACCCAAGTAATGACTGTATAGTCCTGACATGACCCCTGAAGGTCACTTCATATAAAGAAGGGCTCCTCAGTGCCTCAGAGAGTCCTGGGGGATGACTGTCAATATATAATCGTTATCCTGCCAGTTGCCCCCTTGTGGGATCCAAGTTGGGGGTCTAAGGGTTCTGGATCTACATGGACTTATGCCAACATCTGCTGGACTCTCTGGAATCTGTAGATATTTTCTGCCCTATGGATGACTGTATGTTGGACTTTTGCCTTGTTATGGATTAGTTTATGAATGTTACTGCTAAATCAGGTATGACTATTTCCTGGGCACTTAGATAACTCTATACAGGAATGTGTGAATATGTCGTTTGAGAACTGTTCCTGTTACCCTGAACTACTTTAGTAAATTTTCCTTTGTTGTTCATCTACTTTGGTATGAAATCTCTCAAGGGGCACATAAATGTCAAATCACTCACAAACACATGCAGGCTCCATCTTCGCAACATTGCCAAGATACGCTCCTTCCTCACCCCAGACACCACCAAACTTCTAGTACACTCCCTCATCATCTCACGCCTTGACTACTGCAACTCCCTCCTCACTGGCCTACCCAAGTGCAGGCTCTCCCCGCTCCAGACCATCCTGAACTCAGCTGCCAGACTCATCCACCTCACCACCCGCTCCACCTCTGCCACCCCCCTCTGCCTCTCCCTCCACTGGCTCCCGATTGCCCAACGCATCAATTTAAACTCCTAACCCTGACCTACAAAGCCGTTCACAACACTGCCCCTGACTACCTCACCAACCTGATCACTAAGTACCACCCTACCCGTACCCTTCGCTCCTCACAGGACCTCCTTCTATCCTGCTCCCTGGTCTCCTCCTCCCATGCACGACTGCAGGACTTCTCCAGGTCCTCCCCCATCCTCTGGAACTCACTGCCCCAATCCATCAGACTGTCGCCTTCCCTATTCACATTCAGGCGCTCCCTCAAAACCCATCTCTTCAGGGAAGCCTACCCCACCCTCACCTAACGGCCATCCTCCCTCATTCCTCCCACCACTTCATCCCCCTCAGCCACTTCCTACTGTACCTTTACCCCCTCCCTCCTAGATTGTAAGCTCGTAAGAGTAGGGCCCTCTTACCCCTCGTACGTTGTTTGTTGTTGTTGTACTGTGCCATGTATTGTCCCCCCTATTGTACAGCGCTGAGCAAACCCTTTGGCGCTATATAAACTCGTAGTAATAATAATAATAATAATAATAATGACATATCAAAGAACAGGTTTTACATCAGGGAGCCATAGGTAAGAGAATATAAAGTACAGAGAAGTCCAGCATAAAACGTGCTGTCTACTGGAGGCTATATCGCAGATGCTAGGGAGAACTGTGTATTTAACCTTTGATAAAGTCAGCTAACCAGTCAGGGAATGGGTGGCAGGCAAATGTGAAGGCCACTCTGGTAGTGAAGGGGTATTGTGCTTTGCCCCTTCACTAACAAATGGCTTCCCACATACTGGGACTGATCTTGCAGCACAGAGTGCCTAGGGACTTAGCTGGGAGCTACGTGAGAGAGAAAGAAATGTAGAGGAAGGAGAACAAGCATGTTGTTACAGCAACATTTTGTTTTCCGTATCCAGTAGCAACAGTTGGACATGTCACTGGGAGTGAGGTGAAAGTAATTCTGCATTGGTGGAGACCGGTACATGCTCTGTGGTACTGGGTAGGAAATGCTGCACACCTGGAGAAGTGGTACTCTCTAACAGTAGCTTTGTCCAGAGTGCTTAGTATTAAGAGTATAAGGAGTCTGGCCATGGGTTAAAAAAGAGTTAATTGTGCAAGTTGCTGCTCACGTCTGAGTTGGGAGACCTGCTTTAATGTTGATTTCACATGACCGCAGCTCCCTGCCTATGGTTTAGGCATTACGAGTGCAGTTCCACAGTTTCCCCACTAAGGCGACCTTCACATGTTTCTACCGTTGCATCCTTAGTAATATAAAGTAGATAAGCTACCCAACAGGGGGTGATCCACTGTGTCAAAGGCAGCAGAGGGGTCCAGGAGTAGGGTACAGAATAGTGTCCATTGCTTTTAGCTGTTAGTTGATCGTTTGTGAGTTTCAGAAGAGCAGTTTCTGTGGGTTACATTGTACCCCTACTCGTCCACCAAAAAAATCTCAAAAAGTAATAAAAACACAGAGACATTTTTGACAACTCCTTTACTAAAAAAAAAAAGTCCCTTGAAGCATTACAATGACTGCCACTGCTGCCGACCTGAAAAAAAAAACAGGTCTGATGCCTCCCTCCGCTAAATAAACTAGGGGGTGGGGCTACCCTTTGGCATCACTGGGTGACCCTTTGGGACGTCATCAACCAGGGCATGCTGGGTCGATAACATCGCAAAGTACCCCAAACTCATTCACATGGGGGGGCCGGGATCTGGGAGCCCCTTTATTAAAGGGGGCTTCCAGATTCCAATAAGCCCCCACAGGGTTGTGAGGAAAAGGCCATTGTCCCCATCAACATGGGGACAAGGTGCTTTTTTAAATTTTGGTGGGGGGGGATTTGTGGGGTTACCCTCAAAATCCATACCAAACCTGAAGAACCTGGTATGGATTGGGGGGTATCCCCACGCTGTGTTTTTCCTTAAGTTTGCATTGCCAACAATTGTTTTATTTACATTCAGGTGTCAGCAGGGAATCCTGCTGACAGCTGATGACTCATCCATTGGTAAGGACACAGCTGCCAGCTCCTTGACAACCAGCTGGTTGTTAAGGATGCTGATGGCCGCTGCTCCTTAACAAATGCTAGTGCTCCTAAACACTTTTTTTGCAAACACTCCTAATTACTGCAAAAATGCTGGCAAGTACGCTAACTTTAGTGTTTTTATCCAGCATTTTTTTTCCTAGCAGCTTTCAAACTGCTAGTGTGTATGGAGCCTTATAAGTGATCACATACCCTCTATTCTCAGCTGTACAAGAGATGGGGGAGGAGAAACAGCAGATACTGATCTTCCTGATAAAAGGCTCCGCGCAGGTGGGTGTGGGTTGTGGGGGGGTCATGACAAGTCTAATCATTGGAGGGGAACAGGCTCAGTTCTCACGGGGTATTCTCCCGCTTAATGAGGTCAGTTTGTAATAGGAAAGCAGAGGGAGAGGTGGGAACATCAGAGATTTCACACGAAGGAAGCAATACAAGAGAACGGGATACTTTTTCATACAAGTACATGGTACATGGTACAGCGAGCACATATCAGGAATATGAAATGTTGGGTTTACATACTTTTTAAAGTGCTAAACTAAATGATAACATATGGAAGCAGGGCCATGGATAAGGGGGTACCACCAGTCCTCCTGTATGGGGCCCAGGTCAGCTAGGAGGCCCAGACAGCTGGGTGAATCACATGTGGGCAGGGACGGTGATTGGAATGGCGCGGGGGGGGCAATTACTGGAACCGATTCCCTGTATGGCTTTCTCTGCAGCAGCTGAAAGCAGGCTTCTTCACCTCGCTTTGGCTGGCTTTCAGCTGCTGTAGCGAGAGCCATACAGGGGATCGGTTCAAGTAATTGCCTCCCCGCCACACCCATCACCATACATTTCCTCCTGCTGCCCAGGCCCCCCCACCACCGTAGTGCATCCGGCCTCCCTCCTCTTCTTCCCACCAACAGCTGCAAGCACACAATAGGATCCTTCAGGATGGAGAGTGCCATATGTAGCAGTGTCACATTTACCAGCCCCTTCTTTTCCTGAATGAACACAATGAGTGATCAATACCACTCAATCACTGTATTCATTCCTACGTGAAGCATATTAAACTTTCTTTTGGGAAGGCATCCCTGTCAGGTTGGCTGTATGGGGCCCCGTTGTTTCTAACAGCAGCCCTGTATGCAATGGTCTTGATTAATTAGGGTATCATGCCAAAATCTGGAGAGAAGTACAGATCATTATTGGTTTCTTCCTTCTATGACACCAGTGCTTTTTATCTTACCAATAAAAATAATATTAGTCCTCTGCTTACAGGACATGTTGTCTTCTCTATAGGCTGTGACTGAGCCTGGTCCTTACATGAAGGTTTAAGCCTACGTCAACTGAAATCACCCCAGATGAAATCATTATGTTCGGAGGCAGAGAGCAGCAGTCCTGTGCCATGTGTTGTCACTCTTGAAAGAAATAGCAAGAATTTGTTACATGACCTTAGTCATATCCTAGCCCCATCAGTTTATGTGATTTCCACTTCTGCACCTGGATTGCAATTCCATGCTTCATCTGTTTATGCAAACGACTTACAAACAGCTTACATCAACTGCTTTAAAGCAGATCTCTTTTTGATTTGGTCCTTTTCTGCTAAACATGCAGATTAAACAGGGGCCTTCTGATAAAGATAATTACAAGAGGACTACGTATTAACTTTACATTATTAAAGAAAGACCCAAATCTCCCTTTGCAAGCTGTTCCCGGGATTAGCAAAATAATAACTTTCATTTAGGATAATTGTAATTTGAATTGCTAGGGTTTATGCTTTGCTTCTGACAATTACAATTTATTCTTGGCTGGAGAGGAAGTAGAAATCTAATTATTCAGGTATTTTGTCAGGTATCAATAAGAGGTATCATTCTCAAGGGAATGAGCCAGATTGTAACACTGCAATGAGGTCATTGATTTAGTAGGAAAAAAAAAACAACTGTGGAGGATCTTGTGCTTCCTAGCATTCATAGGATGAAAATTTCCTATTTAAAATGGAAATCTACAGTTAATAATTTAGGGATGAGCAAACCTGCCCGGGTTCAGTTTGTGGGAGGTTCGTCAAATCCTGTGTGAACCAGGGGCGGACTGACCATTTGGAAACTCAAGCACTGCCCGAGGGCCCGGGTTCAGTAGGGGGCCCCATGAGATGCCCCTGGTACCTTTTTCATAGGCTTTTTTGAGTTTGGCAAGGACACAGGGGCCCCATGATCCCCTATTGCCCGGAGGCCCCATGAGTTGTCAGTCCGCCCCTGGTGTGAACCCTGAAAATATTTAACTTAGGCTGGCCATACACTATACAATTTTCTGTCCAATGTCTTCCCAATTTCCTTTAGATTTACCTTCAACTATGTAGTGCAAGGGCATGCCTAATTGGATACAACTGAAAGTGTTGTTTAGGTTTGACCTCATATTATATGGTTTTTGGTAAATCTAAAGCAAAAATCTCAAGAAAATTGTATAGTATATGGCCAGCCTAAGGCTGGTCCTACACTATACAATTTTCTGTCCAATTTCTGCCCAATTTCCTTTACATTTACCTTCAACTATGTAGGGCCTGCCTAATTGGATACAATTGAAAGTGTTGTTTAGGTTTGACCTCATATGATATGGTTTTTGGTAAATCTAAAGCAAAATTCCCAAGAAAATGGAATAATGTTTTGCCAACCTTAAACTGTTACTAAACCCACAAACGTAAAATCAGTCTGTATATGCAGTAAAGCATGCTTGTTATATTCACTGTGGAACCTAAGGGGTTAATCCTCTGCATTGTGTAAAAAGGCTGTTTGATCCTTCTTCCCTGCCCCTCCTCTTGTTGAAATGACCACCTGATACAGACTGGACCCATGGTCACAAGCACATGCTCAGTTTGGTGTGTATTGCTAGAGAGGTTTTTTTTTTTTTTTACTTGGGAGGGTGCATGTGATCAGTGCAGGGCCAATCAGCACTGTCCAAACAGAGGGTCAGGGGTTTCACATTCTCCTAGAGCAGAAAGAAAACTCCTCCTACAAGCTATAACCAGTGCTCTACTGAAATCACAAGACTGCTCTAACTGCTGATGAGAAAAGGTATTTAGCAGTTTATATTTACTAAAATAATTGCATTTCCATGTTGTGTGTACTGTGGGAGACCAGATATAGTGAATGCAGGGTACGGGGTTTAGCAACACTTTAACATCAAACCCCATTGAAGTCTAAAAGAGGCAAATGTTGATAATAAATTCCAGCCATTATCAAGGCTAATAGGAAGGGATTTTCAAAAAAGGGCATAGGAATCTGGACACGAGGGATATGTACCAATTAAAAATATTTTTTTTCTTAAATACCATAGGGTGGAGAGAGGATCTCCCTTTTAATGCAACTTTGAGGATGACATGAGAAAAACACAATTTTTTTCAATTAGAGATGCTTTTAACCTACAGTATGTGTGGTGTTACAGAACAGTACGGTTACAACTCACAGCATCAGCCACACTGTACTCTGACATCATGCAAATTTTGGATGTGTAATGACATCACATATTTTGGATGTGTAATAGATTTTTTTTTATTTCACATTTAGCTTCCCTTAAATACATCAGCAGCACCTTAAGCTGATTCAAAAAAAAGGATTTTTGCTATCCAATAGTAATAGGTCAGAATTGAACAGTAGAAGTAGAAGCCACAACAAATCCAAAAGCTATAATTAGGTTTGCTCTTAAAAATAAAGATAAAGCCCTCAACTTTGTACACAATGATCAGTGGCAAAACAGGTTTATAATAACATTTTTACCTGTGAGTTACTTTTTTGCAGACTGTATTGTCTTAACGGTTTAATAAAATGTAAAAACAGAGTGCGCAAAAACACTTTAAAACCAGCAGCAAAATGCCCGCAATGCTTCCTCGTGTAAAGTAGTATATTGCTTTTAGGGCTCATGTACACGCAGGGGCAGACTGACAACTCATGGGGCCCCCAGGCAATAGGGGATCATGGGGCCCCTGTGTCCTTGCCCAAACTCAAAAATGCCTATGAAAAAGGTACCAGGGGCATCTCATGGGGCCCCCTACTGACCCTGGGCAGTGCCCGAGTTTCCAAATGGTCAGTCCGCCCCT